>NC_069506.1:248344108-248661965 GCF_027579735.1 Bombina bombina | reverse complement strand
AGGCGACGTTGAGGGGGGCAGATTAGGGGTTAATAAATATAATATAGGGGTCGGCGGTGTTAGGGGCAGCAGATTAGGGGTACATAGCTATAATGTAGGTGGCGGCTCTTTGCGGTCGGCAGATTAGGGGTTAATTATTGTAGGTAGCTGGTGGCGACGTTGTGGGGGGCAGGTTAGGGGTTAATAAATATAATATAGGGGTCGGCGGTGTTAGGGGCAGCAGATTAGGGGTACATAAGTATAACGTAGGTGGCGGTCGGCAGATTAGGGGTTAAAAAATTTTAATCGAGTGGCGGCGATGTGGGGGGACCTCGGTTTAGGGGTACATAGGTAGTTTATGGGTGTTAGTGTACTTTAGAGCACAGTAGTTAAGAGCTTTATAAACCAGCGTTAGCCCAGAAAGCTCTTAACTACTGACTTTTTTCTGCGGCTGGAGTTTTGTCGTTAGAATTCTAACGCTCACTTCAGACACGACTCTAAATACCGGCGTTAGAAAGATCCCATTGAAAAGATAGGATACGCAATTGACGTAAGGGGATCTGCGGTATGGAAAAGTCGCGGCTGAAAAGTGAGCGTTAGACCCTTTCCTGACTGACTCCAAATACCGGCGGTAGCCTAAAACCAGCGTTAGGAGCCTCTAACGCTGGTTTTCACGGCTACCGCCAAACTCTAAATCTAGGCCATAGAAACTATACAATATTCCATATAGGGCTGGATTACAAGTGTCATGATAACAGTTTTGCGTAAGTGGTAAAGGGTTTATCATGGGTGTAGAAGTAGCGCATGTATTATAAGTTGAAACTAAACCTGTTTGCTCGAGCGCAGCTTCAGAGTTCTGGTTAACTGTTACATTCTAATAATAAGTTGCACAAAACTCATAAAAATACATTAAAAAGCACAGTTACATTAATATTAACACCATCTAATAAAAATATTTTTTTTTAAATTGCGTTAAAAAGTTATAAGGGTTCAAAGATATGAGATCTCAGGTTTTAGGAGGAATAAAGAGCTGCAAAGGGCTTGCACATACAGATACATACATATACACACACATAGACACAAATATATATATATATATATATATATATATATATATATATATATATATATATATATAATGTCAATTAGCCAGTAGCCCAGCACTCCAACCTCTGTGGTGTAACTCTGACCTGGGTGCATTCCTCAAAAGCCAGGTATTGATATTTGTTGTAAAGGAGGGCACTCACAGGATTTTTATTTTCAACAATTGATAGTTTTTATTCTGAATGCATCAGAATTTACACATAAATGATCATAGTCAACGTTTCAGCTCTTAATTGAGCCTTCTTCAAGACAAGGTTTATCTTAAATCAGCTATTCAGCCGTGCTCCCAGAAGATAAATAAATCATCAAGGCTCAATTAAGAGCCAAAACGTTGACTATGATCATTTATGTGTAAATTCTGATGTATTCAAAATAAAAGCTATCAATTGTTGAAAATAAAAATGCTGTGAGTGCCCTCCTTTACAACAAATATATATATATATATATATATATATATATATACAGTATCTCACAAAAGTGAGTACACCCCTCACATTTTTGCAAATATTTTATTATATCTTTTCATGTGACAATACTGAAGAAATGACACTTTGCAACAATGTAAAGTAGTTAGTGTACAGCCTGTATAACAGTGTAAATTTGCTGCCCCCTCAAAATAACTCAACACACAGCCATTAATGTCTAACAATTGGCAACAAAAGTGAGTACACCCCTAAGTGGAAATGTCCAAATTGGGCCCAATTAGCCATTTTTCCTCCCCGGTGTCATGTGACTTGTTAGTGTTACAAGGTCTCAAGTGTGAATGGGGAGCAGGTGTGTCAAATTTGAAAGTATCACTCACACTGTCTCATACTGGTCACTGGAAGTTCAATATGGCACCTCATGGCAAAGAACTCTTTGAGGATCTGAAAAAATGAATTGTTGCTCTACATTAAGATGGCCTAGGCTATAAGAAGATTGCCAAGACCCTGAAACTGAGCTGCAGCACGGTGGGCAAGACCATTCAGCGGTTTCACAGGACAGGTTCCACTCAGAACAGGCCTTGTCATGGTCGACTAAAGAAGTTGAGGGCATGTGCTCAGAGTCATATCCAGAGGTCGTCTTTGGGAAATAGACGTATGAGTGCTGTCAGTATTGCTGCAGAGGTTGAAGGAGTGGGGGGGTCAGCCTGTCAGTGCTCAGAACATACATCACACACTGCATCAAATTGGTCTGCATGGCAGTCATCCCAAAAGGAAGCCTCTTCTAAAGATGATGCACAAGATAGCATGCAAACAGTTTGCTGAAGCAGACTAAGGACATTGATTACTGTAACCATGTCCTGTAGTCCGATGAGACCAAGATAAACTTATTTGGTTCAGATGGTGTCAAGTGTGTGTGGCGACAACCAGGAGGAGTACAAAGACAAGTGTGTCTTGCCTACAGTCAAGCATGGTGGTGGGAGTGTCATGGTCTTGGCCTGCATGAGTGCTGTCGGCACTGGGGAGCTACAGTTCATTGAGGGAACCATGAATGCCAACATGTACTGTGACATACTAAAGCAGAGAATGATCCCCTCCCTTCAGAGACTTGGCCGCAGGGCAGTATTCCAACATGATAACGGCCCCAAACACACCTCCAAGACGACCACTGCATTGCTAAAGAAGCTGAGGGTAAAGGTGATGGACTGGCCAAGCATGTCTCCAGACCTAAACCCTATTGAGCATCTGTGGGGCATCCTCAAATGGAAGGTGGGGAAGCACAAGGTCTCTAACATTCACAAGCTCTGTGATGTCGTCATGGAGGAGTGAAAGAGGACTCCAGTGGCAATCTGTGAAGCTCTGGTGAACTCCATGCTCAAGAGGGTTAAGGCAGTGCTGGAAAGTGGTGGCCATGCAAAATATTGACATTGGACCCAATTTGGACATTTCAGCTTAGGGGTGTACTCACTTTGGTTGCCAATGGTTTAGACATTAATGGCTGTGTGTTGAGTTATTTTGAGGGGACAGCAAATTTACACTGTTTTACCGGCTGTACACTCACTACTTTACATTGTAATAAAGTGTCATTTCTTCAGTGTTGTCACATGAAAAGGTATAATAAAATATTTACAAAAATGTGAGGGGTGTACTCACTTTTGTTAGATACTGTATATATATATATATATATATATATATATATATATATATATATATATATATATATATATATATATAAGATGCCCAAAAAACAAAGTATTGCAGTATGCAGTGATACCTTTTTTATTGGACTAACATAATATTTCAAAGACAAGCTTTCAAGAGTTTTCCTCTCTTCCTCTTCGAAAGCTTGTCTTTGAAATATTATGTTAGTCCAATAAAAAAGGTATCACTGCATACTACAATACTTTGTTTTTTGAGCATCTTATCTACTGGACTAATGGCTAATCAAATCTTCACTATATATATATCTCTCAAAATAACAAGAGTATTGCATTGAGCAATGATACTTTTTTATTGGACTCACTATATATTTATAAGATGACAAGCTTCCGGAAGAATGTCTTCCTTTTTCAAGTCTGAAGCAATACACACCTAATACCCCCCTAACTTTAAATGAAAAAGGAAGACACTCTTCCGAAAGCTTGTCATCTTATAAATGTATAGTTAGTCCAATAAAAAAGTATCATTGCTCAATGCAATACTCTTTTGTTATTTTGATATCTAAATCTCTAGACTAACACGGCTACTCTAATCAACGTATATATATATAGAATAGCAAAGGAGTGCTCTCTCACTTAAGTTCAACTACCAGGGTGCTAGTGAAGTATGATATACAAGTAAACAAAAGACTTGCACTCGCTGGATTTTTCAAACGCCAATTTTACTGTGACCGTGTAATAACGTTTCGGGGATACATTATCCCCGAAACGTTATTACACGGTCACAGTAAAATTGGCATTTGAAAAATCCAGCGAGTGCAAGTCTTTTGTTTACTTGTATATATATATATATATATATATATATATATATATATATATATATATATATATATATATATATACTGTATATACAGTATATATATATAAATATGTTCTTTGAGGCCCTTTGCAGTCAAGTATCTGAAAACGTAAAATAATATATACCATAATATTACTGTGTTTGTATTGTAAATATTTCAATTCCAATGTTCTTTACATAAAGAATAAGTTCTAAGTATTTGTAGATTTCTATTAAATCATGTTCTATTTAAATCCGTATATATCTACACCTATATATAATACTACTGAGTACCACCTTCTCTGCCTTCTCTCTTAACATGTAATATTTGTAATCATCATGTAGGGGGCTGCAAAATTCATCAAACATATGGCTAGATTAGGAGTTTTGTGGTACGGCTATTACTGCTGAAAAATTGTCCATTGCACCTGTAATGGCCAGTAACGCATACTATGAGTCGTGGCAGTATAGCTATATAGCAAGCATTTTAGCCTGTAACGCAACGTCCATTCCGCACTCAAAAAAATTACGTTAGAGTGCGGGATTTTACATTGCAGCATATTACAAGTTGTGCGGTCCGGCTAAAATGCTTGCATTACAGCCTATGCCAACATGATCCATACCGCCATCTGAGACCAGTAAATATGGATTTTGTAAAAAAAAAAATGTTTCACAAAACTCATAACTCAACTGTTACAAAGTACACTAACACCCATAAACTACCTATTAACCCCTAAACCACCATCCTCCCACATCGCAAACACTATATTAAATGTATTAACCCCTAATCTGACGCCCACATTGCGACTATTAAATAAACCTATTAACCCCTTATCCGCTGCCCCCGACATCGCCAACACTAAATAAACCTATTAACCCCTAAACCGCGGTTCCCCAACATTGCCGACACTAATAAAAGTTATTAACCCCTAAACTGCCACCCCCGACATCGCAAAACACTAAATTAAACTATTAACCCTTAAACCTAATACCCCCCTAACTTTAAATTAAAATTACAATTTAACTATCTTTAAAAAAATAAAAACTTACCTGTGAAATAAAAAAACTTAAGTTTAAACTAACCTAACAAACCTAACACCTAACCAACTAACCTAACAAACCTAACATAACACTAAAAAAAAAACTCATAAAAACCCTCTAAGATTAACAAAAAATAATAAACGAAATTATGAAAAATAAAAACAATTACACCTAATCTAATAGCCCTATAAAAAATTAAAAGCCCCCCAAAATAAAAACACCCCCTAACCTACAATGAACTACCAATAGCCCTTAAAAGGGCCTTTTGTAGGGCATTGTCCTAAGTTAAACAGCTCTTTTACCTTAAAAATTACTAAGTTCCTCCTAAAAGAAAACCCCCACCCAACCAACCCCCCAAAATAAAAAACCTAACTCCTAAGATACCCTTTGCCCCTAAAGGGGAATTTGTATGGGCATTGCCCTCAAAAGGGCATTCAGCTCTTTTACTGCCCTTAAAAAGGCATTCAGCTCTTTTACAATTGCCCAAAGCCCTAATCTAAAAAAAAAAACACCTAAAAAAAAAGAAAAAAAAACTAACACTAACCCCATAAAATCTACTCACGGTTTCTGACATCCATCTTCATTCAGGCGGTGAGAAGTCTTCATCCAGGCTGTGACACCTTCATCTATCTCATTCAAATCAGCTAATAGAATTTCAGTAGCTCTCATCCCATTGGCTGTTTTGAACAGCCAATAGGATTTCAGAAGCTCTCATCCTATTGGCTGATTTGAATTTGAAAAATCAAATCAGCCAATAGGAATGCAAGGCACGCCATTTTGAAAGGCTACCTTGCATTCAACTTCAGTGTATGGCGGTGACCGTATGAAGAGGACTCTCCACGCAGGATGTCTTCAACGTCCAGGATAGCTCCGCTCAACACCCCCGGGATGAAGAAAGAAGACGTCCCTGAGATGGATGAAGGTGTCAATGCCTGGATGAAGACTTCTCGCTGCCTGGATGAAGATGGATGTTCGGACTTCAGGAACCATGATTAGATTTTATGGAGTTAGTGTTAGGTTTTTTTCTTTATATTTTTGGGTGAATTTTTTTTTTATAGATTAGGGCTTTGGGCAGTTGTAAAAGAGCTGAATGCCCTTTTAAGGGCAGTAAAAGAGCTGAATGCCCTTTTAAGGGCAATTCCTATACAAATACCCCTTTAGGGGCAATGGATATTTTAGGATTTTTTAGAGTTAGGTTTTTTATTTTGAGGGTTTGGTTGGGTGAAGGGGTTTTTATTTTTCGTAATTTAGTGTTTATTATTTATAGTAATGTTAGATTTTTTTTTTTTTTTAAAGTGTTAGGTTTTTTTTTCATTTTAAATTTAGGTTTTTAATTAGTAGCTTTTTTACTTTATTAGTTATGTTAGGTTAATTTATAGTTTAAACTTTGTTTTTTTTTATTTCACAGGCAAGTTTTTATTTTTTTAAAGACAGTTTTATTGTAACTTTTAATTTAAAGTTAGGGGGGTGTTTAGAGTTTAATAGTTAAATTTAGTGTTTTGCGATATGGGGGGGTCGGCGGTTTAGGGGTTAATAGGTTTAGTTTAGCAGTTTAGCGGTTAATACTTTATTATAGTGTTGGCTTTATTAAGGTGTCAACTAATGGGGAGCAGCGGGATAGGGGTTAATATTTTTTATTAGTGTTGGCGATGTCGGGGAGTGGCAGAATAGGGGTTAATAATGTTTATTAGTGTCAGCGATGTCGGGAAGCGGCGGATTAGGGGTTAATAATTTGTATTAGTGTTGGTGATGTCGGGGAGTGGCAGATTAGGGGTTAATAACTTTTATTAGTATCGACAATGTTAGGGAGTGGTGGATTAGGGGTTAATAACTTTTATTAGTGTCAGCGATGTCGGGGGGCGGCAGACTAGGGCTTTTTAGACTAGGCGTTTATGTTAGGGTGTTAGGTTTAAACGTGACAACATTCTTTTCCCCATAGACATCAATGGGGTTGCGTTACGGCAATCTCTATTCTGCGATCGCAGGTGTTTGTTTTTTTATGGGGGAAAGCATGCACGAGCACGTAAACTCAACCCTTAAGTTTTTGTGCGGTATGGAGAGTGCAATAACGCAATTTTTTTGATGTTAGTTTTGCACTCTGTTTAGGGCAAAACTCGTAATCTAGGTTATTGTAAATAATGTTGTCCCTTTGCTTTTCTCAAAGTTGCTAAGCACAATATATTAATCAATAATTAATGATTAACCAGCACCTTTTATTTTGAGTATCGGCACTTTTTTTTTTTTTTTTACATCGCACTAGTTATAGACATATATGTTACCAAAAAAAATCATATATATATAGAAATATTTATTGATGAATAAATAGGACATATTCTTCTACGTGAAGAACATTGGAATGTGAAATATTAATATTTCATGTCAGATTAAAGCCCTTGAGAAAATGCGATCAGGTTTGCACAATTTGTTGAGGGTTAGTTTTTTTTACTTTTCACGCTGCTTTGAAATCTATGGGGGAATACATTAGCAAGGTCGGGATATTCTAACCAGCATTTTGCGTGCATTGGGTTGTCGGGCGAGCGAAAAAGTTTCACTTTCAACATGTAATACGTGCAGTACCCAACATGCACAAATAACTTACTTCTGGCAGAGTTAGTGCACGGGCGGGAGGGATAAATAGCGCTCCACTCATAATCTAGCCCATATTTTGAATTTGCCAATACTAGTTAAAAGGACAGTATACTGTAAAATTGGTTTTCCCTTAATGTGTTTCCCATTACTTTTTTTCCAGCTGCAGAGTATATAATATATGAGAATTAGCTTTTTAAGGTTTATTTTTTTATATTAAATAGATGATTTGTGTTTTGAAGCCAAAACCTAATAAAATGGGTTGAGCTTGTAGGTATAATCAGATCTGATTACTTTATCACATTGTGTACATATACCTGCTTCTTTATCTTATATCTTTCTGTAAACCAAACACCCGTACTTGGAGAGAACAATTGAAAATGAACATTGTATTACCTTATCTCTTCTATACCCCACTGGGAGTGTAATTTATTCTGCTGGATGAGTTTACACAACCCCATCCGACATGCAGTGTCGCCCGTAGAAGCCGGCGACGCCAGATTTTGCGCGGGTTTGGTATCACATATACGGCATAATATACAAGTTACGCTCGTATATTTCTGCCTTCGCCCGTAGTTTTTTGGCCCATAGACTGACATACAAAACACGCGCAGTTTGGTATCCAATATACAGCGTAAGGACTTACGTGGCGAAAATGGAGAAATCTTACTCCATATTCACCTCGCCACAAAATGCAGGCGTAGCAATCCTTGCGCTGAGTATTGGAGCACCGTAACTGCCTAAGCTGCCTGCAAAATAAAACCTAACACCTAACGCATGGGCAATGTCTATCTACCTGTCAACCGCAATCCCCCACCGAAATAACTAATAAAGTTTTTAACCCCTAAACCGCCGCTCCTGGACCCCGCCGCTACCTACATTAAATGTATTACCCCCTAATCTGACTCCCCTACAGCGCTGCCACCTATATTAAATATATTACCCCCTAATCTGACCCCCCTACACCGCTGCCACCTACATTAAATATATTACCCCCTAATCTGACCCCCCCACACTGCCGCCACCTATATTAAATATATTAACCCCTAATCTGACCCCCTACACCGCCGCCACCTACATTAAATATATTACCCCCTAATCTGACCCCCCTACACCTCCGCCACCTATATTAAATATATTAACCCCTAATCTGACCCCCCCTACACCGCCGCCACCTACATAAAATATATTACCCCCTAAACCTAAGTCTAACCCTAACACCCTCTAACTTAATTATTATTTTAATAAATCTAAATAATATTAATATTATTAACTAAATTATTCCTATTTAAAACTAAATACTTACCAATAAAATAAACCCTAAGATAGCTACAATATAATTAATAATTACATTGTAGCTATTTTAGGGTTTATATTTATTTTACAGGTAACTTTGTATTTATTTTAACTAGGTACAATAGCTATTAAATAGTTAATAACTATTTAATAGCTACCTAGTTAAAATAATTACAAAGTTACCTGTAAAATAAATCCTAACCTAAGTTACAAATAAACCTAACACTACACTATAAAAAATTTATTAAATAAACTACAATTATCTAAACTAAAATACAATTAAATAAACTAAACTATATTACAAAAAAAACAAACACTAAATTACAAAAAATAAAAAAATATTACAAGAAGTTTATTCAAATCAGCCAATAGAATTACAGTAGCTCTTATTCTATTGGCTATTCAAATCAGCCAATAGAATTACAGTAGCTCTCATCCGATTGGCTGATTTGAATTTGAAGGCTCAAATCAGCCAATAGGAATTTAAGGGACGCCATTTTTAATCGCGTACCTTGAAATCCTATTCAGTGTATGGTGGAGATCGTATGAAGAGCGCTCCATGGCTCCGCTGTCTTCAGTTCCAGCGTCGCCAATCTTCAGTTCCAGTGTTGCTGGTCTTTAGTTCCAGAGTCGACGGTCTTCAGCTCCGCGGTCATCGGTCTTCAACTCCTCCGCTCCGTGCCGGCTGGTTCCTGGAAGAAGAAGAGGTCGTCGCTTGGAAGAAGACTTCATCGTCTGGAACAGGACCTTCTCCGCCGGTCTTCAGGACAGGTAAGGACAACTTGGGGGTTAGACTTAGGTTTTTTTAAGGGGGGATCGGGTGGGTTTTAGAGTAGGGGTGTATGGGTGGTGGGTTGTAATGGGGGGGATTGTTCTTTTTTTTACAGGTAAAAGAGCTGATTACTTTGGGGCAATGCCCCGCAAAAGGCCCTTTTAAGGGCTGGTAATAGAGCTGATTACTTTGGGGCAATGCCCCGCAAAAGGCTCTTTTAAGGGCTATTTGTAATTTAGTTTAGGGTAGGGAAATTTTATTATTTTGGGGGGCTTTTTTTATTTTATTAGGGGGCTTAGATTAGGTGTAATTAGATTAAACTTCTTGTAATATTTTTTTATTTTTTGTAATTTAGTGTTTGTTTGTTTGTTTTTGTAATATAGTTTAGTTTATTTAATTGTATTTTAGTTTAGATAATTGTAGTTTATTTAATTAATTTATTGATAGTGTAGTGTTAGATGTATTTGTAACTTAGGTTAGGATTTATTTTACAAGTAATTTTGTAATTATTTTAACTAGGTAGCTATTAAATAGTTATTAACTATTTAATAGCTATCTTACCTAGTTAAAATAAATACAAAGTTACCTGTAAAATAAATATAAACCCTAAAATAGCTACAATGTAATTATTAATTATATTGTAGCTATCTTAGGGTTTATTTTATAGGTAAGTATTTAGTTTTAAATAGGAATAATTTAGTTAATAATATTAATATTATTTAGATTTATTTAAATAATAATTAAGTTAGGGGGTGTTAGGGTTAGACTTAGGTTCAGGGGGTAATATATTTTATGTAGGTGGCGGCGGTGTAGGGGGGTCAGATTAGGGGTTAATATATTTAATATAGGTGGCGGCGGTGTAGGGGGGTCAGATTAGGGGGTAATATATTTAATGTAGGTGGCGGCGGTGTAGGGGGGTCAGATTAGGGGGTAATATATTTAATATAGGTGGCGGCAGTGTAGGGGGGTCAGATTAGGGGGTAATACATATAATGTAGGTCGCGGCAGGGCCCGGGAGCGGCGGTTTAGGGGTTACTA
The DNA here is from genome assembly GCF_027579735.1 of Bombina bombina. Lineage (NCBI taxonomy): Eukaryota > Metazoa > Chordata > Amphibia > Anura > Bombinatoridae > Bombina > Bombina bombina. The sequence continues at coordinate 248,651,231 of NC_069506.1, read as the reverse complement.
CTAGGATAGGTTTATTGCGGTGTGGGCTATGGCAGTTTAGGGGTTAATAATTAGGCTTATTGCGTTGTGGGGGGTTGTCGGTCTAGGGGTTAATACATTTATTGTTAGGAGTGAGAGGGGGGATTGCAGATAAAGGGGTATACGTGTCGGGCTATTTTTAGGAGGCGTGTTAGACAGTTACGGGAGATTTTATACTTTAGTAAGTTTTTGTAGGAGCAGGCAGTTGCTAAAGTGCCGTAAGTCACTGGCGACTCCAGAAATTTGTACTTACGCTTATTTCTGGACATCGCTAGTTTATCCAACTTACGGCACTTTAGCAACTGCCGGCGGGGTATATTGGATACCCCAATGTGCGAGGTGAAACTACGGGCAGCGCGGGTTCCCTCGCTTGCGCTGAAAATTACGCCGTATATTGGATCGCGCCCCTTATCCATACCTTAGATCTAAGGCCAGAAACTTTCAGAATAGGTGGGGATACTACAGGCTAAGGGTAAAGAAAATACTTGTGAGCAATTTAATACACTCCAGCAGGTAAAGTGGATAATTGGGAACAAATTAAAGGGGAGAAATGTTTGAGTAAACTGTCCCTTTAACGCGACATTAAACCGCTGGGTACAGTAGTTTGGTTACTATTTACCATGCTATTGTTTTCAGTCATGTTCCTGCAGCTCTCTTTAAAGCCTTTCTCTTATTTTAACTCATTGCGAAATCCATTTTGTAAAACTCTGCATTTTATATTGGGCTCCACCTTTTTATAGCTTGTGTATTGTTGCATTCTGTTAAAGAAGCAGTGCATTTACACAGGTCATGCTTTTTGACAGCTGCCCCTTGCACTCCAGTTTATCTCATGTAATAGTGAGCAGAAGTGTTACATTTTTGCAGTTTTTTGCACAATTTAAAAGTTACATAACAGCTAGAAGCTCCAAGATGGTGGCACTCAGTGTAAAGATGCAGAACTTTACTAACTAACTAATACTAAGGAATTAAATAATAATGAATAATGAATAAATAATGAATTTGAAGACACCAATCAGAAAGTGCTACCTAGGTGCTAAACCAAAAATGGGCCAACTCCTAAGCTTTTGACTTTGACTTGACTATCCCTTTAGCTCTTAAAATTGCAAAGCTTCTGAAGCGTGATCATCGAACAATCAAGCGTTTCCTTCAAAATAGTCAACAGGGTCGCAAGAAGCGTGTGGAAAAACCAAGGCGCAAAATAACTGCCCATGAACTGAGAAAAGTCAAGCGTGCAGCTGCCAAGATGCCACTTGCCACCAGTTTGGCCATATTTCAGAGCTGCAACATCACTGGAGTGCCCAAAAGCACAAGGTGTGCAATACTCAGAGACATGGCCAAGGTAAGAAAGGCTGAAAGACGACCACCACTGAACAAGACACACAAGCTGAAACGTCAAGACTGGGCCAAGAAATATCTCAAGACTGATTTTTCTAAGGTTTTATGGACTGATGAAATGAGAGTGAGTCTTGATGGGCCAGATGGATGGGCCCGTGGCTGGATTGGTAAAGGGCAGAGAGCTCCAGTCCGACTCAGACGCCAGCAAGGTGGAGGTGGAGTACTGGTTTGGGCTGGTATCATCAAAGATGAGCTTGTGGGGCCTTTTCGGGTTGAGGATGGAGTCAAGCTCAACTCCCAGTCCTACTGCCAGTTTCTGGAAGACACCTTCTTCAAGCAGTGGTACAGGAAGAAGTCTGCATCCTTCAAGAAAAACATGATTTTCATGCAGGACAATGCTCCATCACACGCGTCCAAGTACTCCACAGCGTGGCTGGCAAGAAAGGGTATAAAAGAAGAAAATCTAATGACATGGCCTCCTTGTTCACCTGATCTGAACCCCATTGAGAACCTGTGGTCCATCATCAAATGTGAGATTTACAAGGAGGGAAAACAGTACACCTCTCTGAACAGTGTCTGGGAGGCTGTGGTTGCTGCTGCACGCAATGTTGATGGTGAACAGATCAAAACACTGACAGAATCCATGGATGGCAGGCTTTTGAGTGTCCTTGCAAAGAAAGGTGGCTATATTGGTCACTGATTTGTTTTTGTTTTGTTTTTGAATGTCAGAAATGTATATTTGTGAATGTTGAGATGTTATATTGGTTTCACTGGTAAAAATAAATAATTGAAATGGGTATATATTTGTTTTTTTGTTAAGTTGCCTAATAATTATGCACAGTAATAGTCACCTGCACACACAGATATCCCCCTAAAATAGCTAAAACTAAAAACAAACTAAAAACTACTTCCAAAAATATTCAGCTTTGATATTAATGAGTTTTTTGGGTTCATTGAGAACATGGTTGTTGTTCAATAATAAAATTAATCCTCAAAAATACAACTTGCCTAATAATTCTGCACTCCCTGTATTTTCATACAAATTCCAAATACAGGTTTCACCGTATCCTCAAAAATAAACATTTGTACAATTTAAAGGGATAAGAAAGTTAAAATTAAACTTGCATGATTCAGATAGAGCATGTAATTTAAAGACACTTTTAAATTCACTTCTATTTTCAAATCTGCTTTGTTCTCTTGGTATCCTTGTTGAAAAAGAATACACACATATCTTACACAAATAATTGCTAGCTGCTGATTGGTGCCTACACACATTTGTCTCTTGTGATTGACTACCTGCTAGTAGTGCAACTCTGTTCCTTCAGCAAAGGATAAAAAAGAGAATCAAGCAAATCATGGAAGAAAGTTTTGGGGTTTCGTGTCAATTTGGAGTTTAATGTCACATACAACCAATCTTTCATTTAAACCAAATAACATATGGTGATGATTATAGAAACATAAACATTAAAATATATAGCTAGAAAATCATCATTATGGTTAAGTGATGCTTTTACAGTTAATGTGAAGGTCAATTTAGATGAATCGGTGCCCGGTTTTTAATAATCCTATTAAAAACAAGGGCACTTTAATTCATCAAAATTGACATTTCACTCATTTTCTTCAAATACTTACCTTTTAATCCTAACGTCGCAAGCCCTCTTCGCATGTCCAAAATGACGAATCCGGCTTCCTCCAATCACTGCGTTGCCTCAGGCCATGATTCAACCGGGGGGGGGGGGGGAGCCGTGATTGGAGGAAGCCGGATTCGTCATTTCTGATGTATGAAGAGGCTTATGACGGCCAGGGGAATTGCTGGAGCAGCTGTGAAGATTAAAAGGTAGTATTTGAAGAAAACAGTGAAATGTCAATTTTGATGAATTAAAGTGCCTTTGTTTTTAATAGGTTTATTAAAAACCAGGCACTGATTCATCTAAATTGACCTTAACTTTAAGGTTATAGTTATTTGGTGTTACATCCATTGCTTACACCGTTACTATGGCAAGGAGAAACTGTAAATAGCAGCTAATGAAACGCAGCTTTCTTTCATGCTGCTGGAAAACCATTAGTTGCTCTGTTTCATGATGCTGTATCATGTCACTAGGGGGCACTGACAATTTAATTGAAACACAATAAACTTCCAAACTTGCAACAATATGCTGCCCATGGTAAACTTGCATTAGCGTTTGCTTGTGCATAGTTGTTCCTTGCTTGCGCTTGGCCAATGGCGTGCGAGTATGGGTTGTCCATCACCCCAAGGCGAACGTACATGTGGCGATTTAATCCACCAGCTAATAGCTGGTGTAATCGTTAGGAAGCTGTGGTTTGATGACTGCTACTTCCTAACTTTCAGCTCCTGGCTTACAGGATCTGCCCCAAGTGCTGCATACGCATTTTGATAAATGGGGGCCATAGTATTTGTTACAGCAGTTAAAAGCAGTGGAAGCTGGTGAATTTTGAATATGGTAGTGAGCTAGACCCCACCCCTTTAAATAAAGCCCCGCCTCTCATATGGCAGTTTAATGTACCTTTAACTATGTATTTAATATTTTTACAAGGTTAAATGCATAGATTATTTTATTAATGCAATATTACTGGCATATACACAAGAGTTAGACATAGTTATATGCCAGCAATAGGGCAATAATACAATGCATAATAACAATACACCAGGGGCGTATTTATGCATAGGCCAACAAGGCCGGTGCCTAGTGCGACAGATTTGAGGGGACGGCACTGGCACTGATATGTTGGCAATGTTGGCATTATTTTTTTATTAAATAAATAAAAAAATTCCTGTGCGGCGGTCACGTGACCTGGCTTTTGCCGAGGGTCACGTGATGTTTTCCTCCTTCCGCCCGCCACAGACTTCAGACTCAGTCCATCAGTGAATGAGTGTGATCATCAACGATTGGATTTGGAGCGGAGCAGAGCCTGGCTAATAGTGACAGATGACTGGACTGGAGAGGAGGGGGTGCAGACGCAGTGCATAAATTGCAAGGTATTTTTTGTTTTGCGATTGCGCCTCTATTTCTAAGCTCTAAATTTTTACTTAGCAAGTCTGTACTACTATGTGTCATGCTCATCCAACATCGACTGTAATAGTTAGCCGCTTAGAGCGATCACGATGTGATCATCATTTCATTGTTTGTGGTGAGATTTGACCAAGGAAGGCGGCATAGCATCAATATGGGATAATATGGGCACTGTGGGCAGTCATAGCTGTAAAAGTAAAAGGTTTTACTTTTTTTCTTTTAAACTTTAAATTTGTGTCTTGTGAGTCTTGAAAATAATAATTTTGTAATTTGTAATGTAAATAAATAGCGATGGTTTCAAGGATTGATCAAACAATATATAATAAATAAAGAATATGCTTCAAATTATGTATAATAATTGTAAGAATCAAATCTGCAGTGCAATGCAATTCTGTGCTAGTGGCTGCTTCTTTAGAGCCTTTATTTAAAGATTCCCAGAATCCCATGCCATTGCCATCCCTAATGATGTGATCCCTCCTTACTTTGTTCCAAACAGCCCTCTATAATATATTGATTTTATTTCTTGTTTTCCCAGCTTTTTTTCTGACAAAAAGATCAATGAATTGGTTACTCTAAGGAAGGCTAATTACTGGCACAGAGGGTGAAATATGCAGCAAGCTGACAAAAAATAAAAATGTCAGACAAAATGAAGTAACTGAATAACATTTAAATGTTTATTTGCTATTGCAAGTTCTATTGTTTGTCACATTATTTGGAGTCCAGTCTCAGACAATTAAGAGCTATTCTATGATCACTTTATTTGCACTGTCATCACAAAAACTCTGCTTTCTTCTCCTATGTCATACAAATAACATATTTTCATTTTGTATAGCAGTGTACTGCTATACAAAATGAAAATATGTTATTTGTATGAACTAGGAGAAGAAAGCAGAGTTTTTGTGATCACAGTGCAACTTTACTAAAGTGATCATAGAATAGCTGTTGTCTGTGACAAACAGCAAAAAAAGAAAAGAAAAAAAGAAGTCACATTACTTCCTAAACAAAAATTGATATGGCCAAAAATGACCTAAATCCAGGGATTGGGGGGGCAGCAGGATTCTGAGTGCTTAGGGCAGCACAAAACCTAAATACACCCCTACAATACACCTATTTGCATATTGTGTCAGTGAGCATTTCCCTACTGGTGGACTTTCATTAGGAAACTATATATACATATATATATATATATATATATATATATATATATATATATATATATGTATGTATGTGTGTGTGTGTGTGTGTGTGTGTGTGTGTGCACAAATCTTTAGAATGACTGTACCATTGTAAATATGTATAAGGGAAATGATGCCCGGCTCTAATGCAGTTTAAATTGTTTATGTCACTCTATACAGAAGCGGAGAAGGTTCTTTCTGGTTTCATGGACTGTGATTTGTTCATCACTATATACCTCATAGAAGATACAGACTGCTTAAATGCTTTTTTTGTTGCTTATATATTTCTGAAATCAGTTATTTATAATAAAAAAATAAAAAGCTGACTATTTCTGTGAGAAAACAGAACTCTGGAGAAGTATGTTGGCATGGCAATTCTGCACACCAGGGAATCTTGATACATTGTTACATATTAGTGCAGAGTCTGTGGCCCATAGTTATCAAGGTCTGTCGGACCTGATCCGACAGTGCAGATCAGGTCCGACAGACCTCGGTGAATACGGTGAATACGGTGAATTCAGCATTGCACCAGCGTGCAACACCACCCCCTGCAGACTCGCGGCCAATAGGCCGCCAGCAGGGGGTGTCAATCAACCTGATCGTACTCGATCGGGTTGATTTCCGGTGATGTCTGTCCGCCTGCTCAGAGCAGGCGGACAGGTTATGGAGCAGCGATCTTTGTGACCGCTGCTTCATAACTGCTGTTTCTGGCGAGTCTGAAGACTCGCCAGAAACAGGGGCCATCAAGCTCCATACGGAGCTTGTTAAATAGCGCCCTGTGGCTTTACATAACAAAACAGATACAATTTAACAGATCAGCCTGTTATGTTCATTCATGTATAAAATCTGTACTGCAAACAGCTTGAAATACTACTAAGGAGAACCAGTAGCAATGCATTCTATAAAGGGTTGATGCATATGAATTAAAGCAACTAGTTTATAGCTATTATTCAAATAAATAGTGCTTGCATTGTGTGAAACGCCATAACAAATGGCTTTACAGTTCTCGGAGGAACAACATCAACAATCTCCCCTGCCCTTTACCTCATGAGGAGATATTTGCCTGTATGCCACTGCTTATTTGCTCTGTCAATCTGTCTCCTTGTTCTTCTGTGACACATTACTGAGGAGTTTCTGATCACTTGCACCAGGAAGAGGGTTGGGTTATGCATTGTAAAGCAAGTGAGCTGACAAGCTAACTATGGAGGGGAACAGGGCATAATAGAAACATAGGAGGAAAGGAGGGGCTGTGTACAGGGCAAACCATGTGGGTTTTCACATGACATCCATGCTGTATGTGTAACTCTGCTTTTACCATGCTGTATGTGTAACTCTACTCTTACCATGCTGTATGTGTAACTCTGCTCTTACCATGCTGTATGTGTAACTCTACTCTTACCATACTGTATGTGTAACTCTGCTCTTACCATGCTGTATGTGTAACTCTGCTCTTACCATGCTGTATGTGTAACTCTGCTCTTACCATGCTGTATGTGTAACCATGCTAGAGCATAAGTTGATTATTTCATATTAATCACTTACCAAGTACTTGAAGGGTTGAAACATCTTCATTGTCAATAAGCGTTTGCTCAATGCAACATCTGTTAATTTCTATAGCAAACCCTCTAACACTCCAATAGCTCCCTCTGTTTTATTAATTTATTTTAAAACATTTATTTCAACCCTTGAATCATGAAATAATTGCTGTTCCTTCATTTCCTTACTCTAGATATGTCACCCCTAATCTGTCAACATAAGGCATTTTTCTGCTTTAAACACACATTTTATAATGGTTTTAACTATTTTAAGACTACATTCTCAGCAGAGATGAATATAAGCTTTCTATGTCTGCTATGGAAAATTTGAGGCTGTACATTACTCTGGTTTTAGAGCAGCATGTGTTTTTCTCTTTTAATCCTTCAATGCATTTGACTCTAGAGCCTTGAAACTGGCATGTGGTTTTCTTCCTTGGATTATAACTGGAATTCTTTGGTTAAGTATAGGTCATCAAAAACAGAAGACTGAAATCCACCCAATCTAACCACCTATGCTCCAATAATAGCTATAGAGGCATAACGGAGGTGTTATCCTTCTTGCACTTGTTTTTAGCAGATAACAATTTCTGAACTTTGGTCATTATTATCAGTATGTTTTTTCAGTGATCACAATCCCAAAATGCTTCTTCTTGTTATACCCCTGAAGCTCAAAATTGTTACTTCTCAAAAAAACAAACACATTTGTTATCTATGTTTTTATTCCTGTGATTCAGCAATTACATCATAGGTTGAAGGGCCCTATGTTTATTTATTATTTCCAATAGTCTGTAATGATATTAAAACAGGTATGAATTGTGCAATTAACCTGCGGTGCTACAATACCATAGAGATATTTGTGTATGTCTCTAAGGGATTTGAACAGCGGTATAATAAGTACAGTGGGCACACGTGTTTGTTAAGTTATTGATTTCACTAATTTTTATGTTTTGTAAAAATGTCAATTATTAAATTTAAAACCTTAGTTGATTAGTTGATTGAGAAGGTAGCATTTGTAATTTATCTGTTTGGTGACGTTGCTTCCTAACGTCATCCAATATGGCAGCGGGTAATTTTAGTGTGCTTTGCACATGTGCAAAATTAGTTTTACATTCAAAAACCATTTGCTGAAAAGTGTTGCCTGGGTTTAATCAAGTAGCTTTTAACTGCTAAATTTGATTAGTTATTAGTAAAAAATAGCAACCTAAAGGTGTCATAGAGGTGTCTGAGAATTTAGATTGTAATCAGAAATACAGGACTGTCATGTGTTAAAGGACAAGTCAACCCAAAAATTATTATTACATATTTAGATTATGTATAACAATTTTTACAGCAAACTGTAGCCGAATTTTGATCTAAATAAACTTTGCAACTAAAAACACTTACAAGTTCTCCTCCGGCCTTTTTGAAATGGCTGCCTGACCCCTCCTTTCCCTTATATCACCCACAGTGAATTTCCAGGTTCCACTACAGGATCTGTGTGGATCCTGCCTGTTCCCGTGTTTCGTGCATGTGCAATGCCGCATATAACAACTGCTATGCTACTGAGCCTTTTTTATTCCTTACTTAAAATGCCCCCCTTGACGAAAACTGAGCATTGTGCATGCGTGAAACACAGGAATGTGCAGGATCGACACAGATCCTGTAGTTGAAGCTGTAAATCCATTTTGGGTGATGTCAGGGAAAGGAAGGGTCAGGCGGCCATTTCAAAATGTCCGGAGGAGAACTAGTAAATGTTTTTACTTTCAAAGTATGTTTAGATCAAAATTGGGCTACAGTTTACTGTAAAAATTGTTAATTACCTAATCTAAATATGTACTAATAATGTTTGGGTTGACTTGCCCTTTAAAGTGAAGGTCAACTTCACGCAACTGCCCCAGGGCATTGGATAGACTTTGCAAAATAAGGGTGGGTTTAATTCATTACATTTGTTATATTTCAGTACTTCTTAAAATGTTTACCTTTTGAGTGATACAATGATAAGCGCAGCTCTCCTGTCCAGCATTTTGTCAAATTGATTGACAGATGAAGATTCTTAAAAGAATGAATCCTTGTTTCCTTCCAGACTGTGACGTTCATGCAAAGGGGCTGAACACCCAGGGGGGGAAACAAGGATTTGTTTTTTTAAGAATCGTCATCTGTCAATCAGTTTGACAAAATGCCGGGCAGGAATGCTGCGCTTATCGTCGGAGCGCTCAAAAGGTAATTTTTTAAAAAAAATAATGAAATATAACAAATTTGATGAATTAAACCCACCCTCATTTTACAAAGTCTATCCAATGTCGTGGGGCAGTTGCGTGAAGTTGACCTTCACTTTAAGCATAGTGACATTTTCAAAGAAACAACAATAAAAAAGATCTGAAAATAGCTTATTGCGATCACATCAACATAAAAAATAGATCATTATCAGCCATTAACGCGATAATTATTAGGTGGTAGATTGGGCTCAATCCCTATGTTTGCTACCTAGTGCAAAATTCCTGCCATGCCTATCATATGGATATCATCTGTTTGTATGATATGATAATATAAAGTCTAGATTGGCTTTCTGCATATTAAAGAGTAGGGATGAGCTAATATTTTGCAAAATTTGAAAATTTCAACCAATTTTAACACATTTGTATGTTTGTTTCGCATTTCAAATGTTTGTACAACTTTCTAATACTTTCTTTAAATGTAATATTCTAATTATGCAATATTCAAAATAGAAACATTCAAATGTATATATTTGTATCTATTATGTATCAATTTACTGAATTTCCTACCACATGAACTATTGAACTTCTGAATAGTATTTGTTAAATTAAATCTTACATTCAAAATTTCAAATGCGGATATTCAATCTAATTATGAACATTCGAAAATAAACGTATCATTCAAAAACGGAAATAACATTTCATATCCGAATTTTAATTGATTTTAATTTTTAGCAACATTTGATTGTCCAAAATGAATAGCCACAGGACTATTCATTTTTCTAAATGAATTAAACTTTCAGCACATTTGCCCACACCTATTAAAGAGACATTGAATTGCTGTGTACAAATACATTACAATGGTTAATATCCACAATGTTATTGTTTATACTTCTATGATTGCAGCTCTCTTTTATACAATGTTCTTATTTTAACCCTTTGCAAAAGCTGGTTAGTGACGTTTTGCATTTTCACACTGGACGCCAGTCGCGCCACCATTTTGGAGCTTAAGTATTCAAGCAAAGAGGTCGCGCACATTCACAAATCTGTCACATTATTGACTTTTTGACAAGCTGTATTGTGCACTTCAGTTTAGTATGTACAATACATAGTAGATGGATTTTAATACATATATCATTTTTTAATTTTTTTTTTAATTGCAAAAATCTAATATTCTGCCTTCTATTCTGAAAGCTATACTAAAGTAAAAGGTACAGCTGTCAAAAAGCATGCAATGAGGCCAAATTCTCATATGTCTGTCGGACCTTATCTGACAGTGTGAATCAGGTCCGACAGACATCGCTGAATGCAGAGAGCAATACGCTCTCTGTATTCAGCATTGCACCAGCAGCTCACAAGAGCTGCTGGTGCAACGCCGCCCCCTGCAGACTCGCGGCCAATCGGCCACCAGCAGGGAGGTGTCAATCAATCCGATCGTACTCGATCGGGTTGAATTGTGGCGATTCCTGTCCGCCTCATCAGAGCAGGCGGACAGGGTTATGGAGCAGCGGTCTTTAGAACCGCGGGGTCTTTAGAAAAACGGGGGTCAAGCTCCATTCGGAGCTTGATAGATAGGCCCCAATGTCACTGATTTGTGAGTGCATACTGCTTCTTTCATAGGGTGAAGAATATGCACGTTCTAAGATGCCTGTGTCCAGTGTAAAGATGCAGGGTTTAACCAATCTGCACCTGTAATAGGATAAGATAAGACTAACATGGTTAGTAGTAAGCATGTTACTGTAGTTGTGCCCAGCAGTTTAAGGTCCTTTTATGCCCTATAATAATATATGCATTTGCGTCTGGGCTCTATGTGATATCATATTAACTTGCAATGGAGAAAAAGATGCAACATAATAGACAAATTATACTTTATTATTGCTTTAAAAAAATGAGACATTCAACGTGTAGAACAGATTTTTGTTAACAATATTCCAGTGTTTAATATATATATTTTCTTAAAGATTTTGACGTATAACCTTGTTATTATTAAAGTGAAGGTAAAGTTTTACAATCTTAAAGACAACCTAGCATTTATCCTTATGACCCTAATCTAGTCGCTAAGTTTTTTTTTATTACTTCTATGTTTTTGCTAAAAAAATATATTTAAAACTCCCTACCGCTTAGCTAATAACTCCTCCCAAGTCCTACATCCATCTTCTTGTCACGTCACTTCGCCCCAAAATGCGCGTTCACCGGCAGTCTAAAATGCGCATGCGCCAATCGGCGATTTTGAGAACCACTGCACATGCGCTAATCCTCTAACATTATTTCCCAATGCGCACGGGAGCGCACCATTGTAATCAAGCTGTAAATTATTTGAAAAGAGCATGTGCAGTGAGTAAAGGGGCGGATGACGCGGAGCTACGGCCGCCTAACGGCCAAAATTTCAATTGGTCCCTCAAAGAACGTGATCAAGACCTTAAAAAAAAAATGTATATACGTGTTGAATTAGAAGAAGTTACGAAAATGAATTCTAAAGGGTAAAACTTGATTTTTACTATAAATTGTAAAAAAAATATGAATGAAACTTATATTTATTTTGCCTCAACAATGTGGTGCTTGATTGAATTAGAGTTAACTTTACCATCACTTTAAGCACTATATATATTTAAATACTATATAAAAATATAATGTTTTCATTTTCTTGTGTAGAAAAAATGTATATTTATTTGTAATTCATATACATGATATAAACTGCAAGTTTTCCATGGGTCCCCGTTACTTACATAACAGCAGCTTTCAAAGTATAATAATACTATTGGGGTGCAGGAGGTACTAACATGAAAGCTAATTTCCTATCATTTTTTTCCTAAATCTCTGTTTTCCATCTTTTACCTATTTTAGTGATCTGCAGGGATTGAGGAGGACCCACTGATGTTTAGTAGGTAGAGCCATTGCATAATAGATGATGATGCAGGTTTGATGTGGAATGGGTTGGGCATATCATGTGAAGGATTGGTTGGGTAATGATTAATTAAGAGTGGAGCTGGGGCAATCTCTTGAAAACAGAGAAAGCTGCAAGAGGGACAGCAGGCAGACCTCCCAACTCATGAACATCATTCATTATCAAGGGCAGTCATAGACACCTCTGGGGGCATTAGCTCCTTAATCATACTCTGTTCCCCAACCCAAATGCGCACAAAACTGTGACCTTCACTCCTAGTACCATATTTTCCCACCACAACTCCACCAGGACTCTACCCAGCCCACCCATAACACACTTGACTCCATCTATGGCATACAAACCACCCATGAAACACCCCATGCCATGCCTCTCTCATTATGGCCCAACCCATACATTACTGAGAGGGCTTCAGGAAATGTTAGGAGGTATATATATATATATATATATATATATATTTATTTATTTATTTATTTTTTTCAGTATGTGCCCCCTCCCCCATTAGTTAGTTTTGGGGTTTTTTGAGACACCACTGAGAGCCATAGGCTGGTATGGCTGCATCCTCCTAGACCCACCACTATATGCTGCAAAAATATGCTGATCTTGTTTTAGTTTTTTATCTGTGGCCCAAATATAGATTATATTTTTAGTGTTTAAAATATTATAGTCCTTCTGTAGATAGCAAACAAAAATACTTATACCTCATTGTCATTTATCTTTACATCAGGATGACTTTTTACTGTTACTTATTCTTATTTATAGGGTGTTAAGTCTAGTTTGAGATACATGAAGGCGCCCCCTATATATTTCTGAAACTATAGTCTTCATTAACATGGCAGAATATTATAATACAACAATATATTCCTGGGGTTTCAAAGGCTATCTTTCTAAAAAAGAAAAGACAGTTGCAAATGTTTTATTTGTTGTTTTGTATCACAACTGCGTAGTCTATGTCGTCCTTATGTAGCAAAACTGTGGAGCGTTTAGGATGGATATGTTGGTTATGCTGGATTGCTGAATATTGAACGTCTTCAGGATCTACATACTGGAACAGATAACAAAAACCATTTTTTTGTCATCGTAGTTTAGGTTATTTCAAACTGTATATTTCATATTGCAATAATACACTTTTGTTTACAATATAATAGGAATAATATAAGAAATTAGTTTTGTTTTACATTGCAATACATTTAAGTTGACTAACGTTTTATTTTAAAAGACCTTTTTTAAAGTAATAATTAATTTATTACATATTATACATTTATAATGATCAAATAAACATTTTGCGTTTGATTCCAATCTTTTCTATATCAGCTCCTGATAAGGAGATTTTAGACGATATGGGAAGTATATTGAGTGATCATAATCCAAATTTATTTGGCCGATAAAAGTTCACAGCTGTGAAATAGATTTTACTGGAAAAGTTCAAGAAAATGATAAGAATGAAGTCCTTTGTACACTGTGTAAGGGAATTTATCATTTACATGTATAAGATTAACAAATTTTAATCCAATCCATCCTGATTACTGGTAAACAATATGAATGCTATTTCTTTATAGGCATGACGGGTATACTTAGCGTATTTGGTCAAAGATTATATTATCATGTTTAATATTCTAAAAGTATTTTTTTCATTACTTCCAGGTTACAGATACAATTAGGACTAACCATTGAGGAAAGGAAAGACATTACAAAGTAAGCATTGCTTACCTGTGCATTGCTATATATCATGTCCTCTTCACTGAGATAATACTGTTTTCCATTTGAATAACTTGAACTAATTATGATGAAAAAGAAATGAATAGATCATACAGTATATACTGCATTGTGATAATCACAGATTACATATCTCTATGTTAAAGTGCCATAAAACATGTTGAGATCTGTGCATATCCTAAAAGGGCTAATAAAGTAAAAAATTGTTTGCATAAAAAAATGTCTAAAAATTGCTGGCAAGTATTTTAAGATAATCCTTATGCATTTTTGCATTCTACCAAAACCTCAATAGATATACAGTTGCAAGAAAAAGTATGTGAACCCTTTGGAATGATATGGATTTCTGAACAAATTGGTCATAAAATGTGATCTGATCATCATCTAAGTCACAACAATAGACAATCACAGTCTGCTTAAACTAATAACACACAAAGAATGAAATGTTGCCATGTTTTTATTGAACACACCATGTAAACATTCACAGTGCAGGTGGAAAAAGTATGTGAACCCTTGGATTTAATAACTGGTTGAATCTCCTTTGGCGGCAATAACTTCAACCAAACGTTTCCTGTAGTTGCAGATCGGACGTGCACAACGGTCAGGAGTAATTCTTGACCATTCCTCTTTACAGAACTGTTTCAGTTCAGCAATATTCTTGGGATGTCTGGTGTGAATCACTTTCTTGAGGTCATGCCACAGCATCTCAATCGGGTTGAGGTCAGGACTCTGACTGGGCCACTTCAGAAGGCGTATTTTCTTCTGTTTAAGCCATTCTGTTGTTGATTTACTTCTATGCTTTGGGTCATTGTCCTGTTGCAACACCCATCTTCTGTTGAGCTTCAGCTGGTAGACTGATGGCCTTAAGTTCTCCTGCAAAATGTCTTGATAAACTTGGGAATTCATTTTTCCTTCGATGATAGCAATCCGTCCAGGCCCTGACGCAGCAAAGAAGCCCCAAACCATGATGCCCCCACCACCATACTTCACAGTTGGGATGAGGTTTTGATGTTGGTGTGCTGTGCCTCTTTTTCACCACACTTACGGCTAGATTTAGAGTTTTGTTGGTAACGACCCGAAAAGCTAACACCGGCTTTTTTCTGGCCGCACCATAAAAATAACTGGTATTGAAAGTCCACATAAAGGCTGCGTTAGGCTCCAAAAAAGGAGCGTAGAGCATATTTAACACAGCTTCAACTCTCGATACCAGAGTTTCTTACGGACGAGGCCAGCCTCAAAAACGTGCTCGAGCACGATTCCCCCATAGAAAACAATGGGGCTGTTTGAGCTGAAAAAAAACCTAACACCTGCAAAAAAGCCGCGTTCAGCTCCTAATGCAGCCCCATTGTTTGCTATGCGGAATCTGCCGCTCCGTAAACCGCCGCTACTTACATTATCCCTATGTACCCCTAATCTGCTGCCCTAACATCGCCGACCCCTATATTATATTTATTAACCCCTAATCTGCCCCCCACAACGTCGCCTCCACCTGCCTACACTTATTAACCCCTAATCTGCCGAGCGGACCTGAGCGCTACTATAATAAAGTTATTAACCCCTAATCCGCCTCACTAACCCTATAATAAATAGTCTTAACCCCTAATCTGCCCTCCCTAACATCGCCGACACCTAACTTCAATTATTAACCCCTAATCTGCCGACTGGAGCTCACCGCTATTCTAATAAATGTATTAACCCCTAAAGCTAAGTCTAACCCTAACACTAACACCCCCCTAAGTTAAATATAATTTACATCTAACGAAATTAATTATCTCTTATTAAATAAATTATTCCTATTTAAAGCTAAATACTTACCTGTAAAATAAATCCTAATATAGCTACACTATAAATTATAATTATATTATAGCTATTTTAGGATTAATATTTATTTTACAGGTAACTTTGTAATTATTTTAACCAGGTACAATAGCTATTAAATAGTTAAGAACTATTTAATAGTTACCTAGTTAAAATAATAACAAAATTACCTGTAAAATAAATCCTAACCTAAGTTACAATTAAACCTAACACTACACTATCATTAAATTAATTAAATAAAATATCTACAATTACCTACAATTAAACCTAACACTACACTATCAATACATTAATTAAATACAATATCTACAAATAACTACAATGAAATAAACTAACTAAAGTACAAAAAATAAAAAAGAACTAAGTTACAAAAAAAAAAAAAATATTTACAAATATAAGATATATTACAACAATTTTAAACTAATTACACCTACTCTAAGCCCCCTAATAAAATAACAAAGCCCCCCCCCAAAAAAAATGCCCTACCCTATTCTAAATTACTAAAGTTTAAAGCTCTTTTACCTTACCAGCCCTGAACAGGGCCCTTTGCGGGGCATGCCCCAAGAAGTTCAGCTCTTTTGCCTGTAAAAAAAAACATACAATACCCCCCCCAAAAAAATTACAACCCACCACCCACATACCCCTAATCTAACCCAAACGCCCCTTAAATAAACCTAACACTAAGCCCCTGAAGATCATCCTACCTTGTCTTCACCTCACTGGGTATCACACCGATCCGTCCTGGCTCCGATATCTTCATCCAACCCAAGCGGGGGCTAGACATCCACTGAAGAAGTCCAGAAGAGGGTCCAAAGTCTTCATCCTATCCGGGAAGAAGAGTAGATCCGGACCGGCAACCATCATCTTCCAAGCGGCATCTTCTATCTTCATCCGATGAGGACCGGCTCCATCCTGAAGACCTCCACCGCGGACCCATCTTCATCCGGCGACGTCCAACTGAAGAATGACGGTTCATTTAAGGGACGTCATCCAAGATGGCGTCCCTCGAATTCCGATTGGCTGATAGGATTCTATCAGCCAATCGGAATTAAGGTAGGAATATTCTGATTGGCTGATGGAATCAGCCAATCAGAATCAAGATCAATCCGATTGGCTGATCCAATCAGCCAATCAGATTGAGCTCGCATTCTATTGGCTGTTCCGATCAGCCAATAGAATGTGAGCTCAATCTGATTCAATCTATCAGCCAATCGGAATTAAGGTAGGAATATTCTGATTGGCTGATGGAATCAGCCAATCAGAATCAAGTTCAATCCGATTGGCTGATCCAATCAGCCAATGAGATTGAGCTCGCATTCTATTGGCTGTTCCGATCAGCCAATAGAATGTGAGCTCAATCTGATTGGCTGATTGGATCAGCCAATCGGATTGATCTTGATTCTGATTGGCTGATTCCATCAGCCAATCAGAATATTCCTACCTTAATTCCGATTGGCTGATAGAATCCTATCAGCCAATCGGAATTCGAGGGACGCCATCTTGGATGACGTCCCTTAAAGGAGCCGTCATTCTTCAGTTGGACGTCGCCGGATGAAGATGGGTCCGCGGTGGAGGTCTTCAGGATGGAGCCGGTCCTCATCGGATGAAGATAGAAGATGCCGCTTGGAAGATGATGGTTGCCGGTCCGGATCTACTCTTCTTCCCGGATAGGATGAAGACTTTGGACCCTCTTCTGGACTTCTTCAGTGGATGTCTAGCCCCCGCTTGGGTTGGATGAAGATATCGGAGCCAGGACGGATCGGTGTGATACCCGGTGAGGTGAAGACAAGGTAGGATGATCTTCAGGGGCTTAGTGTTAGGTTTATTTAAGGGGGGTTTGGGTTAGATTAGGGGTATGTGGGTGGTGGGTTGTAATGTTGGGGGGGGTATTCTATGTTTTTTTTTTTACAGGCAAAAGAGCTGAACTTCTTGGGGCATGCCCCGCAAAGGGCCCTGTTCAGGGCTGGTAAGGTAAAAGAGCTTTGAACTTTAGTAATTTAGAATAGGGTAGGGCATTTTTTATTTTGGGGGTCTTTGTTATTGTATTAGGGGGCTTAGAGTAGGTGTAATTAGTTTAAAATTGTTGTAATATTTTTCTTATGTTTGTAAATATTTTTTTATTTTTTGTAACTTAGTTCTTTTTTATTTTTTGTACTTTAGTTAGTTTATTTCATTGTAGTTATTTGTAGGTATTGTATTTAATTTATTTATTGATAGTGTAGTGTTAGGTTTAATTGTAACTTAGGTTAGGATTTATTTTACAGGTAAATTTGTAATTATTTTAACTATTTTAGCTATTAAATAGTTCTTAACTATTTAATAGCTATTGTACCTGGTTAAAATAAATACAAAGTTACCTGTAAAATAAATATTAATCCTAAAATAGCTATAATATAATTATAATTTATATTGTAGCTATATTAGTATTTATTTTACAGGTAAGTATTTAGCTTTAAATAGGAATAATTTATTTAATAAGAGTTAATTAATTTTGTTAGATTAAAATTATATTTAACTTAGGGGGTGTTAGTGTTAGGGTTAGACTTAGCTTTAGGGGTTAATAACTTTATAATAATAGCGGTGCGGTCCGCTCAGCAGATTAGGGGTTAATAAGTGTAGGCAGGTGGAGGCGACGTTGAGGGGGGCAGATTAGGGGTTAATAAATATAATATAGGGGTCGGCGGTGTTAAGGGCAGCAGATTAGGGGTACATAGCTATAATGTAGCTGGCGGCTCTTTGCGGTCGGCAGATTAGGGGTTAATTATTGTAGGTAGCTGGCGGCGATGTTGTGGGGGGCAGATTAGGGGTTAATAAATATAATATAGGGGTCGGCGGTGTTAGGGGCAGCAGATTAGGGGTACATAAGGATAACGTAGGTGGCGGTCGGCAGATTAGGGGTTAAAAAAATGTAATCGAGTTGCGGCGATGTGGGGGGACCTCGGTTTAGGGGTACATAGGTAGTTTATGGGTGTTAGTGTACTTTAGAGTACAGTAGTTAAGAACTTTATAAACCAGCGTTAGCCCAGAAAGCTCTTAACTACTGACTTTTTTCCTGCGGCTGGAGTTTTGTCGTTAGATTTCTAACGCTCACTTCAGACACGACTCTAAATACCGGAGTTAGAAAAATCCCATTGAAAAGATAGGATACGTGATTTACGTAAGGGGATCTGCGGTATGGAAAAGTCGCGGCTGAAAAGTGAGCGTTAGACCCTTTTTTGAGTGACTCCAAATACCGGAGGTAGCCTAAAACCAGCGTTAGGAGCCTCTAACGCTGGTTTTCACGGCTACCGCCAAACTCTAAATCTAGGCCATAGTGTTGTGTGTTTCTTCCAAACAACTCAACTTTGGTTTCATCTGTCCACAGAATATTTTACCAGTACTGCTGTGGAACATCCAGGTGCTCTTGTGCAAACTGTAAACGTGTAGCAATGTTTTGTTTGGACAGCAGTGGCTTCCTCTGTGGTATCCTCCCATGAAATCCATTCTTGTTTAGTGTTTTACGTATTGTAGATTCGCTAACAGGGATGTTAGCATTTGCCAGTGACTTTTGTAAGTTTTTAGCTGACACTCTAGGATTCTTCTTCACCTCATTGAGCAGTCTGCGCTGTGCTCTTGCAGTCATCTTTACAGGACGGCCACTTCTAGGGAGAGTAGCAGCAGTGCTGAACTTTCTCCATTTATAGACAATTTGTCTTACCGTGGACTGATGAACAGCAAGGCTTTTGGAGATACTTTTATAACCCTTTCCAGCTTTATGCAAGTCAACAATTCTTAATCGTAGGTCTTCTGAGAGCTCTTTTGTGCGAGGCATCATTCACATCAGGCAATGCTTCTTGTGAAAAGCAAACCCAGAACTGTTGTGTGTTTTTTATAGGGCATGGCAGCTGTAACCAACACCTCCAATCTCATCTCATTGATTGGACTCCAGTTGGCTGACATCTCACTCCAATTAGCTCTTGGAGATGTCATTAGTCTAGGGGTTCACATACTTTTTCCACCTGCACTGTGAATGTTTACATGGTGTGTTCAATAAAAACATGGCAACATTTCATTCTTTGTGTGTTATTAGTTTAAGCAGACTGTGATTGTCTATTGTTGTGACTTAGATGATGATCAGATCACATTTTATGACCAATTTGTGCAGAAATCCATATAATTCCAAAGGGTTCACATACTTTTTCTTGCAACTGTAGATACAGCCATAGAAGGAAATGTGTAAGGGGTGTTAGAGCTTTACAATTCAGAAACTAAAAAGAAAGAGTTAATGGTGAGGCACTGCAGTATAAATGTGCAGGTAAAGTAATTAAAGGGACAGTCAACACCAGAATTGTTGTTGTTTAAAAAGATAGATTACCCATTCATTACCAATTCCTGAGTTTTGCATAACACACAGTTATAATAATACTATAATAATAATATAATAATTATAATGGTCTAAATTTTAATCTTTTAAAAGTTTCTGAAGCAAACACATTTTTTTCATATACATTTTACAGACCAACACTAAATAAAAAATATAAAAAATTAAAAAAGCTGTCAGTCAGAGTGGAAATGTAATTTATCCAAAAATGTATAAAATGCTTCCTATTACTGCCTTGTTTCTTTAGTAGATTCTGATACCTTTTAATGGACCAACACAATCAAGGCTTTTTGTCTTTTTTTTCCATAAAGTTTCAAGACCTCACAGTTCTCTTCTTCAGAAGTGTATCAACATCTGAATAAAAAAACAAACTTGATTTTGTTGGTCCATTTAAAGATATCACAATCTTCTAAAGGAACATTCTCTGTGGGACCTACTGCAACAACCCTTTTGCTATTACCAACTTGAGTTTTTCATTCTAATTCATAGAAGTATTCTAATAAGCTCAATTCAGGACATGTGCGCAATTAAAACTTTCCTTGAATTTTGCATCCATTTTTAATTAAATATTTTATAACATCCAAATGCTTAAATGCAGTCAGGGACACACATTAGAATAATGATATTTTATGTACATGTTGTGTAGTGTAAATATTTGATTCATTCAATATTTTAATATGTTACTAAATCATGAAAACTAAACTTTGAAAGACAGACAGGCCCAAAAATAAAGCTGTTTAAATAGCCATGAAATATATTATTCATTTTTCTTTAAGCAGGTAATTGTTTTTTAATTATAAAGCCAATATGTTATATTTCTAAAAATACAAGGTATTTAGTGTCAGTATTGTTCCACTTAAACATGTTTAAACTAGAATTACTAGCAATGCAACTCACTTGGGTTTTGAAGATTTCTCATCCTGTAGGTTTCCATATATATGACCATCTATTGATGCATATTCTTCATTGTTCAAAGGCTGCATAGAAAAATGTATTTAACATACAAATCAAGCAATTATTTACAAAGCTCTCTACTAAGGTGTTGTGTTAAGGTTTTAAACATGGTACATCTATTTTTATGTTAGACTAAAATTCACTGTTGGTCATATAAACCAATACTCCCGCTACCACCCACCCTGTTGTTTAACAATATATAAACACCTCTTAACAGCAAATAGGCACAGCTGTCACTAATGAACCAGGATAGAGACACTACTTCACACTCACAGCCTCTGTGCTTACACTTTACCGTATTCTGTTAACTTTTCCAACCCTGATTTACTCGCCACACACTTCACTCACTCTCAGTTTACACTGGGTTATTTCCCTTCTCCCTTACCTTGTGTGTCCATTCCCTCTCCTTTAGATTGTAAGCTTGAGAGCCTTTCTACCTGTAGGCCACTGTGTATTTAAAGTGAACTACTACTGATTGTGCTCAAGGGCAGGGCAGTCCTCTCATTTTGCATATCTAAATTACTGCACCTACAACTGTAATGTACCCCAATAATGTACTTGTTGCATCCCTGTAATGTTTTAGTATTACTTGTATAGCACTGCGTAATCTGCTGGCGCTTTATAAATACCTGATAATAATAATAATAATATAGTCTCATCAATAATTTAATCCATGTGTAAGAATAGCTTTGTAGAGGGCATTCTTACTTTTTTTTGACAACCTTACCACACTCGGTAATGTGCGTAACAAGATGGACCAGGCTAAAGATACAAGAACTTATTCTATTTTATTTTGGCTAAAACCTATCATTTAAAAAAATACATTTAAAAAAATGATGCAATTCAGAAATGTTAACTGATCAGAGAAGGTCCATGTCTTAAAGACCACCATTCTGGTTATTATTTGAAATGTCAACTATTTCCAATTGCTTTATAAGCTGTTTTGTTTTAGGTTGGACTTTCATATATAACTAATTAAGTGAAAGTATTTGTGCCAAAAAAAAGAAATGTTGTACTAGTATAGATAAATATAAGATTAATTAGTGTAAGTCACTTACCACACACAATAAAATGGGAGGTCAAAAGCCTTGGGTTAATAAAACTGAACCATGACTTATTTTAATCCCTACCTCGTGAAGATCTATGAAACCTCAAAGAGGGTAATACTCATCTAAGGCCTTTCCTTTACAAATCTCTAATACAGTCCTTGAAGTCAATGAACCACTTGGTTGCTTTATCTATTTTTTGGCCACAAAATCTAGTTTATGACTTTGATAGAAATGCTATGGCATCCTATACTTTTATGCACTTAGATCATCCTATATAGTATATACAAATAGTACAAGTGAAAACAAGAGACAAACAAAATAACCTATATTTCACTAAGAAGAACAAGAACAATAAATCTAAGTGCGATCTGTTGGATTCTTGATGACTTTATACATTTTTTTTGTTATCATATATATATTTTTACTAGTGATACTTTTTTAAATCTCAGTTATATAGAATTTAGTCTTATTGATTCCAGGATTTCATTAGACCATAAAATTTGTATTTTATGTAACCTCCAAAAGGGTGTAAGTAGTAGGAGGCTATTTTTCATATATATAGATATATATATATCTATATATAGTGTATACATAGTCCTTGATTCTCGTAGAATTCATGAAACTCCTAAATATTTTAATTTTATTTTAACACCATCAGATACCAAATTTCATTATTAAAAATGGCAGTTCAGCGGTTCAGCTGCAAGAAGATATTCTAATTTAGAAAGGGAAGTATCTTGTTCTGACATTTTTGCTTGTTTTTTTAAAGAATACAGATAGATTTGGCAAGTTAGTCATTGTTAATCACTGTGGCTTCATCTAAGTAAAACAATTATAATTTTCCGGCATTTCGTTTTTTTCTTAAATCAGTTTCTAAATGTTTTATTCACATACTTCATTAGTCATCCTTTTATTAATGACTCCATGTATTGGTGAAGATGGAGAATCTGACTTGTTCTTCATTCTGTATATATATAAAAAAAAATATTTTTAAATTTTGTCATGTTTAATTGTAATAATATATTCATAAAATTGTTATAACAATTTAAAACATAAATATTTTTATATTTAGTTGCCATTTGTTTTTAGCAGTGATACGGCTAGATTATGAGTTGTGTGTTATGAAAAAGCTCTTTTTCACTACCGCTGGTATTACGAGTCTTGTAGGTACAGCTGTACCGCACACTTTTTTGGCCGTCACGCAACATAACTACCGCACCTTCAAAAAGGTCCCATTGAGCTTGCATTCTATTGGCTGTTCCAATCAGCCAATAGAATGCAAGCTCAATCCTATTGACTGATTGGATTAGCCAATATTATTTTTTACCTTTTTACCCTTTAATTCTGATTGACTGATAGAATTCTATCAGCCAATCGGAATTCAAGGGACACCATCTTTGATGACGTCCCTTAAAGGGAACCTTCAGTGTACGGCTGGGACCGTATGAGAGGATGCTCTGCGTCGGAAGGATGAAGATAGAAGATGCCGTCTGAATGAAGACTTCTGCCTGTCTGGAGGATGACTTCTTGCCCCTTGGATGAAGACTTCTCCCGGCTTTGTTGAGGACTTCTGCCGCTTGGATGAAGACTTCTCCCGGCTGGATAAGGATGGATGTCCAGTCTTCAAAAACTGTAAGTGGATTTCAGGGGTTAGTGTTAGGTTTTTTAAGGGTTTATTGGGTGGGCTTTATTTTTAGATTAGGGACTTTGGTCACTGTAAAAGAGCTAAATGCCTTTTTAAGGGCAATGCCCATCCAAATGCCCTTTTCAGGGCAATGGGGAGCTTAGGTTTTTTAGGTAGGTTTTTATTTGGGGGGGTTGGTTGTGTGGGTGGTGGGTTTTATTGTTGGGGGGTTGTTTGTATTTTTTTTACAGGTAAAAGAGATAATTTTTTTGGGGCAATGCCATGCAAAAGGCCCTTTTAAGGGCTATTGGCAGTTTAGTGTAGGCTAGAGGTTTTATTATTTTGGGGGGCTTATTTATTTTGATAGGGCTATTAGATTAGGAATATTTCGTTTTTATTTTTGATCATTTCTTTTTTTATTTTGTGTAATTTAGTTTTTATTATTTTTTGTAATTTAGATAAATGTTTTTTTTTTTATTTATTTAATTTTAGTGTAATGTAAGGTGTTAGTGTAAGGTTAGGTTTTATTTTACAGGTAAATTTGTATTTATTTTAACTAGGTAGTTAGTAAATAGTTAATAACTATTTACTAACTAGTCTACCTAGTTAAAATAAATACAAACTTAGCTGTGAAATAAAAATAAAACCTAAGATAGCTACAATGTAACTATTAGTAATATTGCAGCTAGCTTAGGTTTTATTTTACAGGTAAGTATTTAGTCTTAAAAAGGTATTATTTAGGTAAAAATTGTAATTTTTATTTATATTTATTTTAATTATATTAAAGTTAGGGTTGTTAGAGTTAGACTTAGGGTTAGGGTTAGATTTAGGGGTTAATATATTTATTTAGTGTTAGTGATGTGGGGGGGCAGAGGTTTAGGGGTTAATAACTTTAGTAAAGTGGCGGTGGCGACGTTGGGGTGGCAGATTAGGGGTTAATACATTTATGTAGGTGGCAGCGACATTGGGGGCGGCAGATTAGGGGTTAATAAGTGTAATGTAGGTGGCGGTGAAATTGGGGGCGGCAGATTAGTGTTGTTTAGACTCTGGGTTTATGTTCCCCATAGACATCAATGGGGCTGCGTTACGGAGCTTTACGCTCCGTTATTGCAGGTGTTAGGCTTTTTTTTTAGCTGGCTCTCCCCATTGATGTCTATGGGGAAATCGTGCACGAGCACGTAAAACCAGCTCAACGCTGCCATATTGCTAACAAACGCCGGGTTTTTGCAAACCTGTAATAGTAGCGCTATTAAAGGTGAGTGGTGGAAGTAACTTGCAAGTTAGTAGCGAGCCAGCCATAACGCAAATCTCGTAATCTGGCTGATAGTATGTTATGATATTCACATTAGAGATATGTGATTGTCAGGATTTCACCTTTTCTATTCTCCACCCACTTCCTCTATAAATCCTGTCACTCAAGTTCAGACAGGTGCTTAGTATTTTGGTAAATCAACCTGTTTGTCTCTCTGCACAGTTTGCTGACTACAAGCCCTTGCGCATTAAGCATTTCTCTGAGAGCCAGCATTTACAAGAGTATTCATACTCAAATCCTCTATCAGCTTCTACAGTTCATCTGAGGTGTGGAAAATAACCTAACCGGACTTTTCTCTGAAGCCTGTACTAACGGATTACAAAGAAAGAGCACCGCTTACCTCAAATTCCTCAGAAAACAGTGAAGCTATTTAACCACGGACTTCTCAGGGTAACGCACCGCTAAACTTTAACTGCTAGTTTTCCCATTCAGCTTTACGCTGTCACTAGCATTAATACAACCGGATCCCTCACACGCCGGTTCACGGCATAAGTCCACGCCCCCCTGTGACGTAACAGGTATCGGGCATAGCGGATACACTCGCTCTGAGCTACCGCAGCTTGCACATTCACAGTGCATTATACAGAGAACTTTAAACTCTGCTTTACTCAATTTTAGGAGAGGACTCCTGTGTTTATTTGTTATAACTCTGCAGTGGTTATCACGCTCCTGTGACGCAACAGGAAGAGTTTTCAGTGACAGTTAGTTTAGTTATAGAATAGTTTCAGTTAGGGTATTTAAGCATCCTATGCTTATATTTTCTCAGTTTAATTTTACTGCTACAACTTTTCCTTTTGCTTGATCTTTAGCTTTGGAATAGCAGGAAATTACTAAAGTAAGTCACAAATCATTTACTGCTGTTACTTTTCCCTTAGTTACAGCTAAAATAATCTGTGATACAAACTATCACTTTGTTCCACAACTGAGATTCCCTTACAAGTAAAATAACTCCATAAAGAGGTTTCCATATCTTACAGTGATATAATTTGCCTTTTGGAGGTGGTGTGTATGTCAAAGCTATCATCTGATACGTAGTTATGTAGGACCACATATCTCCCAAATATTTTTCTGAGGCTTTGAAAGATTTGGAGTTTAGAAAACTTGTGACTCCAACAACATTTAGTGGGTGGTGCCACTACATGAGGGAAATGGTCACAAACAACCTATAGATTGGGCTAAGGTGTGTCCTGGGCATGGGTGTAGTACATGTAAGAGGAAGAATGTGTCTTGGGTAGAGATGGGGCAGACCCTGAATATCTGGATGCTGAGAAGTTGCCGGTGGTAAGCACCTTTGACCTCCCAATATGCATGGTTGTGAGGTCTAGATCCATTCATTACTGACTCAAACCCTTTGTTAATCATACACACTGCTGACCTGCACTTCCTAATACACACTTCTTCTTTCTGCTTTAAAGCATCTTGCACAGTGCTGCACCTTCTACTAGCATGCTCTGCTATAACGGCATAATACATAATGTTCATAAAATGAACATCCAAATGAACGCACTAACGCCTAGATTTAGAGTTCTGCGGCCAAAGGGGTGCGTTAGCTACGCGTGCTTTTTTTCCCACGCACCTTTTAAATACCGCTGGTATTTAGAGTTCACAGAATGGCTGGGTTTTCAGTGCGTTAGGCTCCAAAAAGGGAGCGTAGAGCATAATTTAACGCCACTGCAATTCTAAATACCAGCGTTGCTTACGGACGCGGCCAGCTTCAAAAACGTGCTCGTGCACGATATCCCCATAGAAAACAATGGGGCTGTTTGAGCTGAAAAAAAACCTAACACCTGCAAAAAAGCCGCGTTCAGCTCCTAACGCAGCCCCATTGTTTTCTATGGGGAAACACTTCCTACGTCTGCACCTAACACTCTAACATGTACCCCGAGTCTAAACACCCCTAACCTTACACTTATTAACCCCTATTCTGCTGCCCCCGCTATCGCTGACACCTGCATATTTTTTTTAACCCCTAATCTGCCGCTCCGTAAACCGCCGCTACTTACATTATCCCTATGTACCCCTAATCTGCTGCCCCTAACACCGCGACCCCTATATTATATTAATTAACCCCTAATCTGCCCCCCACAACGTCGCCTACACCTGCCTACACTTATTAACCCCTAATCTGTCGACCGGACCGCGCCGCTATTATAATAAAGTTATTAACCCCTAATCCGCCTCACTCCCGCCTCAATAACCCTATAATAAATAGTATTAACCCCTAATCTGCCCTCCCTAACATAGCCGACACCTAACTTCAAACATTAACCCCTAATCTGCTGACTGGAGCTCACCGCTATTCTAATAAATGTATTAACCCCTAAAGCTAATTCTAACCCTAACCCTAACACCCCCCTAAATTAAATATAATTTTTATCTAACGAAAAAAAATAACTATTATTAAATAAATTATTCCTATTTAAAGCTAAATACTTACCTGTAAAATAAACCCTAATATAGCTACAATATAAATTATAATTATATTATAGCTATTTTAGGATTAATATTTATTTTACAGGCAACTTTGTAATTATATTAACCAGGTACAATAGCTATTAAATAGTTAAGAACTATTTAATAGTTACCTAGTTAAAATAATTACAAAATTACCTGTAAAATAAATCCTAACCTAAGTTACAATTAAACCTAACACTACACTATCAATAAATTATTTAAATACAATACCTACAAATAACTACAATGAAATAAACTAACTAAAGTACAAAAAATAAAAAAGAACTAAGTTACAAAAAATAAAAAAATATTTACAAACATCAGAAAAATATTACAACAATTTTAAACTAATTACACCTACTCTAAGCCCCCTAATAAAATAACAAAGACCCCCAAAATAAAAAAATGCCCTACCCTATTCTAAATTACAAAAGTTCAAAGCTCTTTTACCTTACCAGCCCTGAACAGGGCCCTTTGCGGGGCATGCCCCAAAGAATTCAGCTCTTTTGCCTGTAAAAAAAAACACATACAATACCCCCCCCAACATTACAACCCACCACCCACATACCCCTGATCTAACCCAAACCCCCCTTAAATAAACCTAACACTAAGCCCCTGAAGATCTTCCTACCTTATCTTCACCATACCAGGTTCACCGATCGATCCAGAAGAGCTCCTCTGATGTCTTGATCCAAGCCCAAGCGGGGGGCTGAAGATGTCCATGATCCGGCTGAAGTCTTCATCCAAGCGGGAGCTGAAGAGGTCCATGATCCGGCTGAAGTCTTCTATCAATGGCATCTTCAATCTTCTTTCTTCCGGATCCATGTTCATCCCGCCGACGCGGAACATCCATCTTCACCGACGACTTCCCGACGAATGACGGTTCCTTTAAGGGATGTCATCCAAGATGGCGTCCCTCGAATTCCGATTGGCTAATAGGATTCTATCAGCCAATCGGAATTAAGGTAGGAAAATTCTGATTGGCTGATGGAATCAGCCAATCAGAATCAAGTTCAATCCGATTGGCTGATTCAATCAGCCAATCAGACTGAGCTTGCATTCTATTGGCTGTTCCGATCAGCCAATAGAATGCGAGCTCAATCTGATTGGCTGATCGGATCAGCCAATCGGATTGAACTTGATTCTGATTGGCTGATTCCATCAGCCAATCAGAATTTTCCTACCTTAATTCCGATTGGCCGATTGGGTGTATTGTATGTGTTATTTTTACAGGCAAAAGAGCTGAATTCTTTGGGGCATGCCCCGCAAAGGCTGTTCAGGGCTGGTAAGGTAAAAGAGCTTTGAACTTTTGTAATTTAGAATAGGGTAGGGCATTTTTTTATTTTGGGGGTCTTTGTTATTTTATTAGGGGCAGCAATCTATGAAGAGAAAAGACAGAAGCGCCACATGGCCCAATATTGTTTGATCCAGAATAAATAGATCTTAAGGTGATGAGTAAACTCACGTTTAGTAGAGCACCTCAGTTAGTGCTAGATATACGGTCTGGGATCTATTTGGTCACCCAGAAGACCAACTTCCTGCACAGGAGCTGATGTAAAGTGTAAAGCACCTCTCGTGGTGCTATAGAGGCATGAAGGGGTCAATTCAGTCACCCAACAGACTTGTAGCCAGACATCCAAATGGATCCAGAGGTGCAAAAGGAACCCACAATTGATCCAGAAAAGGAATTAATCCTCAGGAAAAGGATAAAAGATATATATCCCAAAGAAAGATGCAGCAAGTGTTCAAAATATTAAAAAGTGACTTTAATAAAATTGTAAAAATAACAGGCAACGCGTTTCTCAGCCAATGGCTGTTTCATCAGGCTTCATCATGAAGCCTGATGAAACAGCCATTGGCTGAGAAACGCGTTGCCTGTTATTTTTACAATTTTATTAAAGTCACTTTTTAATATTTTGAACACTTGCTGCATCTTTCTTTGGGATATATATCTTTTATCCTTTTCCTGAGGATTAATTCCTTTTCTGGATCAATTGTGGGATCCTTTTGCACCTCTGGATCCATTTGGATGTCTGGCTACAAGTCTGTTGGGTGACTGAATTGACCCCTTCATGCCTCTATAGCACCACGAGAGGTGCTTTACACTTTACATCAGCTCCTGTGCAGGAAGTTGGTCTTCTGGGTGACCAAATAGATCCCAGACCGTATATCTAGCACTAACTGAGGTGCTCTACTAAACGTGAGTTTACTCATCACCTTAAGATCTATTTATTCTGGATCAAACAATATTGGGCCATGTGGCGCTTCTGTCTTTTCTCTTCATAGATTGCTGCTCCTGGATCCTGGCCTGGATCATCACAGATAGCTGCCTCCCATCCCAATAGAGACTTTCACTTTATTATCACTGTGTTTGTTTTGATTGTTTATTACTTTTACCCTGTATCACATTGCTATCGATTAACACTGTATAACATTGCACATTGTATGATTTATCACTTTAAAACCACATTGACACTGGTTCCCACAGTATATCACCTTGATTTATCACTTTAGCATTTTTTAATATTAATCTAACATCTAGATACATAAGTATAGAATTATTATAGAAGTATAGAATTATTTGGTCACATCTTCTCTCCTACACTTAGGGCGCCCCCTCTTTTTCTTTTTTGATTTTATTAGGGGGCTTAGAGTAGGTGTAATTAGTTTAAAATTGTTGTAATTTTTTTCTAATGTTTGTAAATATTTTTTTATTTTTTGTAACTTAGTTCTTTTTTATTTTTTGTACTTTAGTTAGTTTATTTAATTGTATTTATTTGTAGGAATTGTGTTTAATTTATTTATTGATAGTGTAGTGTTAGGTTTAATTGTAGATAATTGCAGGTAGTTTATTTAATTTATTTATTGATAGTGTAGTGTTAGGTTTAATTGTAACTTAGGTTAGGATTTATTTTACAGGTAATTTTGTAATTATTTTAACTATTTTAGCTATTAAATAGTTCTTAACTATTTAATAGCTATTGTACCTGGTTAAAATAAATACAAAGTTGCTTGTAAAATAAATATAAATCCTAAAATAGCTATAATATAATTATAATTTATATTGTAGCTATATTAGGGTTTATTTTACAGGTAAGTATTTAGCTTTAAATAGGAATAATTTATTTAATAAGAGTTAATTTATTTCGCTAGATTTAAATTATATTTAATTTAGGGGGGTGTTAGTGTTAGGGTTAGACTTAGCTTTAGGGGTTAATCCATTTATTACAGTAGCGGCGAGATTCGGTCGGCAGATTAGGGGTTAATAATTGAAGTTAGATGTCGGCAATGTTAGGGAGGGCAGATTAGGGGTTAATACTATTTATTATAGGGTTATTGAGGCGGGAGTGAGGCGGATTAGGGGTTAATAACTTTATTATAGTAGCGGTGAGATCCGCTCGGCAGATTAGGGGTTAATAAGTGTAGGCAGGTGGAGGCGACGTTGAGGGGGGCAGATTAGGGGTTAATAAATATAATATAGGGGTCGGCGGTGTTAGGGACAGCAGATTAGGGGTACATAGCTATAATGTAGGTGGCGGCGCTTTGCGGTCGGCAGATTAGGGGTTAATTATTGTAGGTAGCTGGCGGCGACGTTGTGGGGGGCAGGTTAGGGGTTGATAAATATAATATAGGGGTCGGCGGTGTTAGGGGCAGCAGATTAGGGGTACATAGCTATAATGTAGGTGGCGGCACTTTGCGGTCGGCAGATTAGGGGTTAATTATTGTAGGTAGCTGGCGGCGACGTTGTGGGGGGCAGGTTAGGGGTTAATAAATATAATATAGGGGTCGGCGGTGTTAGGGGCAGCAGATTAGGGGTACATAGCTATAATGTAGGTGGCGGCGCTTTGCGGTCGGCAGATTAGTGGTTAATTATTGTAGGTAGCTGGCGGCGACGTTGTGGGGGGCAGGTTAGGGGTTAATAAATATAATATAGGGGTCGGAGGTGTTAGGGGCAGCAAATTAGGGGTACATAAGTATAACTTAGGTGGCGGTCGGCAGATTAGGGGTTAAAAATTTTTTATCGAGTGGCGGCGATGTGGGGGGACCTCGGTTTAGGGGTACATAGGTAGTTTATGGGTGTTAGTGTACTTTAGAGCACAGTAGTTAAGAGCTTTATAAACCGGCGTTAGCCCAGAAAGCTCTTAACTACTGACTTTTTTCTGCGGCTGTTGTTTTGTCGAGTTTTGTCGTTAGATTTCTAACGCTCACTTCAGCCACGACTCTAAATACCGGAGTTAGAAAGATCCCATTGAAAAGATAGGATACGCAATTGACGTAAGGGGATCTGCGGTATGGAAAAGTCGCGGCTGCAAAGTGAGCGTTAGACCCTTTCCTGACTGACTCAAAATACCGGCGGTAGCCTAAAACCAGCTTTAGGAGCCTCTAACGCTGGTTTTGACGGCTACCGCCCAACTCTAAATCTAGGCCTAACTAATTTAAAGAAAATGAATGTATAAAATGTGTTAATATAATTCCTTTAAATTAGCTTTAAAAGGTAAAATAAATACCTTTAGCAAGCTGGGGGAGCCAAGCTTATCCCGACCCTTCTTCGTAGAGCCAAAGAGGCCCATTTATCAAGCTCTGTATGGAGCTCGTGGGCCCGTGTTTCTGGCGAGTCTTCAGACTCGCCAGAAACAGCAGTTATGAGGCAGCGGTCTAAAGACCGCTGCTCCATAACCCTGTCCAATCGGTTGATTGTACGATTGGGTTGATTGACACCTCCCTGCTGGCGGCCGATTGGCCGCGAGTCTGCAGGGTGCGGCGTTACACCAGCAGCTCTTGTGAGCTGCTAGTGCAATGCTGAATACGGAGAGCGTATTGCTCTCCACATTCAGCGATGTCTGTCGGACCTGATCCACACTGTTGGATCAGGTCCGACAGACATTTGATAATTCGGCCTCAAAGTCCGTACTAATAGGATGATCCCAGAGCCTGCACTAAAGGAGAAGGTTTTTTACTGCAGGTTGTGGGATCCACTGCACTAAGCCTCCTGTTAGCTTGAACCTGGGCTTTATGAAGAATGGTCAGGATTAGCGGGATTCTCCGAGTGCACTATAGGTAAGTATAAAACTAAAGGTCACACTTTTTCCCCTGCAGCAAAGGAACATTTACATTTGTTTTTATGAAAACTAATGTAAATTTTACAAAATATCTAGTTTTGTTACATTTTAAACAGAACTAATACTGAATAGCAAAGGAATATTCTTAAAACAAAGTCTACAATTTATTGTGATCTCCTAAGTAATACAAATAAGTGACAGAAAATATTTAAATGCATTTCCAAGAATAAGCATATGAACACTGATAGGTGCAACAATAAAGGACCAGATTATATATGGCATTCTATTTAGCACTCCTGCTCGAGAGTAAACATCAGTAGAAATTATCTTTTTTTACACAATGCACTTATTACAAGTTGAAAGTAAAACGTTTGCATGCAAGCAAAACCTGATGCACTCTAACTTCCGGATTTCACAATACCAAAATTGCATTATTGTATTCTCCCCATAGACGTCAATTGAAAGCACAGAAGAAAAAAACCTAACACCTATCGCTTGCACACTAGCCTGACAGGAATTATTCATAGTGCACATTCCAATGTTCATACTAACAGAACAAAGTTATTTTTATTGTAAATATATATACAAAGACCTGTATTTGTAATCTATTCCTATAGCTATAAAAGTATAGATATATATTTTACATTAACATTATTAGATATATATATATAGAAATATGTATTTAAGAATAAAAATTACATTTTTTTCTATGTGCATGTCGTGATTCTTGTTTTGTGCTTTAGGTCTAATACATTGTCATTAAAAATTACTAATCTTAATCAGCAGATTATAGGTTTTGCGGTATAGTGCAGTAAGGCTATACCGCTGAAAAATTGGCCATTGGGCGTAGAATGGCAGGTCTTCCGTATTACAAGTCGCTGCGGTATAGCTATAACACAATCATTTTAGTCTGTAATGCAACAATCCATTCCGCACTCAAAAAATGACTTTTGAGTGTGGAATTTCCATACCGCTGTATTACAGGTTGTGCGTTCCATCTAAAATGATGCATTACAGCCTATACCACCCTGATCCATTCTGCAATCTGAGACCAGTAGTTATAGATTTTGCGAAACAAAAATGTTTCACAAAACTCATAACTAAAATGTTACAAAGTACACTAACACCAATAAACTACCTATTAACCCCTAAAACCGCCACCCTCCCGCATCACAAATACTATATTAAACTTATTAACCCCTAATATGCCCCCCACCCACATAGACAACACTATATAAAGATATTAACCCCTAAACTGCCGGCCCCCCACATTGCTACTACTATAATAAAGTATTAACCCCTAAACCGCTGTCCCCCCACATTGCTAATACTAAATTGAACCTATTAACCCCTAAAACACTGGCCCCCCACATCGCTACTACTATAATACACCTATTAACCCCTAAAATGCTGGCCCCCCACATCACTTATACTAAACTAAACCTATTAACCCCTAAACCGCCTGCCCCCACATTGCAAATCACTAAATTAAACTATTAACCCCTAAACCTAACACCCCCTAACTTTAAATTAAATTTACAATATAACTATCTTAAAATAAATAAAAAATTAACATTACCAAAAAATAAAAACACTAAAATTACGGAAAATAAAAAAACACTAAGATTACAAAAAAATAAACAAAATAATCCAAAATAATAGAAAAATACACCAAATCTTATAGCCCTATAAAAACAAAAAAGTCACCCCAAAATAAAAACAACCCCCTAACCTTACAATAGACTACCAATAGTCCTTAAAAGGGCCTTTTGTCGGGCATTGACCTAAGTTAAACAGCTCTTTTACTAAATTTTTACTAAAATTACTACGTCCCAACCTACTCCCCAAAATAAAAAGTTAATTCTAAAAAATCCAAAGCTACCCATTGCCCCTAAAGGGGCATTTGTATGGGCATTACCCTTAAAACGGCATTCATCTATTTTACTGCCCATTAAAATAAAAAAGCCCTATTCTAAAAAAAACACCCAAAAAAAACCTAACACTAACCCCAGGAAATGTACTCACATTTCCTGAAGTCCGGACATCCATCTTGATCCAGGCGGTGAGAAGTCTTCATCCAGGCGGTGATATCTTCCTCCATTGTTAGGGCATCTTCTATCTTCATCCCAGTGGCGTGGAGCTGTGGCGGCGTGGAGTGGAGCTGTCCAGGACCGGCGGCAACATCCAGTTCAGAACGTACTCTTCATTCGATCGACCACTGTACACTTAAGCTTGAATGCAAGGTACCCCTTATATATTGGGGTACCGTTGCATTCCTATTGACTGAAAATTTCAAATCAGCCAATAGGATGAGAGCTGCTTAAATCCTATTGGCTGATTTGAACAGGTAAGTTTTTATTTATTTTAAGATAGTTAAATTGTATATTTAATTTAAAGTTTGGGGGGGTGTTAGGTTTAGGGGTTAATAATTTAATTTAGTAATTTACGATGAGGGGGGCTGGTGGTTTAGGGGTTAATAGGTTTAGTTTATTAGTAACGATGTGGGGCCCAGTGGTTTAGGGGTTAATAAGCTTAGTTTATTGGTAGCGATCTGGGGGGCCAGCGGTTTATGGGTTAATAACTTTAATTAGTGTCAGCGATGTCAGGGGCGGCGGGTTAGGGGTATATAGACTAGGAGTTTATGTTAGAGTGTTAGATTTTTACATACATTTCTTTTCCCCATAGACATCAATGGGGATTGCGTTACGGCGATCGCCATTCCGCGATCACATTTGTTAGTTTTTTTCTGACACTTTATTTTTTTTTTTTAAAACATTTATTTATATTAAAGGAGGCATATTACAATAATCTGTACATTACAATAATACATTACAATAGTACATATAAAATATAAATAGTGCATCATCTTGAATACATTTTACATGTACAATTAAATAGTGAGAAAAAAAATATCAGAGCAAGGGGCAACAAGCCTCCTTACATTAATCAACATCCAAAAAGGGGTGCCATATAAAGTAGAACGGAGCTTTATGCCATACATACATAACTTTGTGCGATATTTCTAACCAATTTCCTCCTTAACTTTTCCTTTTTTATTTTAAACATAATGCTTCCCCAAACGCAGACCTACAAACACAACAATAACGACAACAATGACAACCACAAAAAACAAAATAAACAAGACAGAAAAAAAAAAAACTAGTACATCCAACTCTCTCGCCTCTCCTCCCCCTCTGGCTATCTCAATCCGTGTTCAACGCCCATTCCCCCGGGAAATGACCCGCCAGAATGTTTATCAGAACAAACTCAGTGTCCCTAAATGGTTTAATCAGTTTTTTTTGATGTGCAAGCGGAAGAGATCTTACCACGATTTCCCATTTCTTGAAAAATGCTGGCAAATATTTATCTAGTGGATATGGAATATTGAATTGTTCTATCGTAAAATGGTTGATCAAAGCATTTTTAAATTGTGCCAATGTAGGTGCGGCAAATGCTTTCCAGGATTTGAAGATAAGATTACGAGCCACTAAAATTATCGTATTTATAAGACTGTAATTCTTAGTTTTTCCCTGGAATTTCACCAGAAAGAAAATTTCTATTGGCAATAGCTTATGTTCCACTTTCAAAGTTACCGTCATCCAATAGGAGATTTTACTCCAATATTGGCGTATTTTCGGACAACTCCATAGACAGTGGAATATATCTGCTTCTGCTGATGAACATCTAGAACAAAGGATCCTTGTTTTATACCATTTGGAGAGAGTAGCCGGGGTAAGATATCTCTGTAAGCCAATTTTTATCTGTGACTCTCTCCAAGAAGTCGGGACCCAACTCTGTTGTGTTATTTTAAAGCTCCCTATAATAGTGTGATCATCTATGTCTGGGAAATACGTAAGCCATTTTGTGGTCATGTCATTCACCTGCATATTTGAAGCTTTCTGATTTAAAAAAAGGTACAGAGGGGAGATTGCATAAAGCCCTGCCGCGTAAAGGGAGATCTTCGCCTGTAGTTCGCCCCAAGCCCACTTATCCCCATTTTTTGAGCATAGCTCTTGGAGAAAGTGCCTAGCTTGGAGATAAGCATAAAACTCGCGAGGGCATAGATCGAATTGCATTGCAATTTCTTCAAACAATAAAGGGTGTCCAGCTGCATCCAGTAATTGGCTCATATTTTGGAGCCCTTTTGACGCCCAAACTTTAAATATCTGGTTAGAGAGACCTGGCCCAAACTCAGGATTACCGCATATGGGTAAGTATTGTGAAACATAAGGCGAGTAATTACTTTCCGTACATAGCCTCTGCCAGGCCACTATAACGTTCTTAAATGTGGTCAGAAAGAATACATTAGACGGAAGAGACGTAAGGGGGCAGTGTAAAATCGCCTTCAAACTAAATGGGGCCACAATTTGAGATTCCCAAGTAACTGAGGAAATTTGATCTTTTCGAGTTAACCAGTCGAGTGCAAATCTCGCTATAGTGACCAAATTATATGTCTGGATGTTAGGAAGTGCGAGGCCAGCTGACATCTTGGAGTTCATGAGTCTGTGGGGAGCAATTCGTGGTTTCTTCCCATTCCATAGAAAGTTCGAGCATGCCTTATTATAAATGATACTATCTTTTTTATGTAAAAAGCACGGGATATTCTGGAAGATATACAGGAATTTTGGGAAAATGACTGATTTAATTAAAGTTACACGAGCCGATAGAGATATGGGCAACATGGTCCACTCCTCTAGTTTCCTTTTACAATAGTCCAGACACGGCTTATAGTTTAACTTATACCAGTCTTCTGGGTTGTTAGATAGACAAAGACCAAGATAGGTAATCTGGGGGACCTCCAAGAAAGGGTGGTTACAAAAATGGGGGGGTTTTCTATAAAGCCAAAATAATTCTGATTTAGAGATATTAATCTTAAAACCCGAAATCTCTCCAAATTCTTGAATAAGCGCCTGTAGAATAGGTAAGGTCACTTTAAGGTTGGAAAGGAATAATAAGAGGTCATCCGCATAAAGAAGTAGCACCAGCTTTTCTCCTGCCAATACAATCCCATTCAGTTCTTGCCTTAAACGAATGGCCAAAGGCTCTACACTCAGGTTAAATAGAAAAGGGGAAAGGGGGCACCCTTGTCTGGTCCCTCTAAATAGATTGAAACACTGGGTAGACACATTATTTATAATTATCGCCGAAGAAGGGGCACTGTAAATTAACCGAATGTAGTTAATAAAATAACCAGGAAAACCAAACCTGTCTAAAGCGAAAAACAGATGATCCCAACCAACGCGGTCGAACGCTTTTTTGGCGTCGACCGTTAAAATTGCCTTATCTTCAATCTCGTGTGCCTTAACTGATTTATACTTGTTCCAGAAAGATTCAATCAAGATTAACAATTTCCTTGTATTTCTCACGGGATTCCGTTGGGACATAAAACCAGATTGATTCTCATGGATTAATTCGCCCATGTACGGTTTCAATCGAGAGGCTATAATAGCTGCAAGCAGCTTATAATCAATGTTAAGGACAGAGATCGGTCTGTAGGAACTGGGCATTTCAGGGTCTTTACCCTTTTTTAAGATTAACGAGATATTAGCTATAGTAAAGGAAGAAGAGCACTTCGTATTATCTGAAAAATAAGAGTTAAATAACATGGTCAATATAGGGGTCACCTGCTTTTGTAGAATTCTATAATATTCAATAGGGAGGGCATCTGGTCCGGCCGCTTTATTGGGTTTCGCATTCTTAATTGCCGATATAATTTCCTCTTCTGTAATTTTGGCGTTTATCACACCTCTAGCCTCCGAGGATAATATGGGCACCTTAATCTTTTCCCAAAATGCCGCTTTCTTATCAGGATTAATAGAGTCTTTTTTATATAGATCCTGAAAGAATTCAAAAAATACTCTTTCAATGTCAGAGTGTTTAGTGTATCTTGCGTCTCCATGCTTAATAGCAGAGATTGGATGTCTGGGGGATGCTTTAGCTAGTTTGGCCAAAAATTTCGCCGATCTACCTGTAAAGCCCCCATATGTTGCTTTCATTCTCAAATCTTCCTGGACACTCTGCTGTTTAATGTGCGTATCACGCAGTGTCTTTGCGGCAACATATGCGTCCCAGCATTCTCTGGTATGATTTATAATATAAGCTCTATATGTATTTTTAACCTGGTTAGCGAGTTGTCTGGTCGCCTGACTCCATTTCTTTTTCAAATGTGAGGAAAGAGATTTAATCTCCCTGCGTAAAACGGCCTTGGAAGCTTCCCAGAACAGTTCAATTTTATCAATATAGTTATAATTATTTTTATAATATTCTTCCCATTTCAAGCATAACTGGTTCTGAAATTTAATATTATTGGTCTTTTTCTGACACTTTAATCGCACCATAACGCACAACAAAAGAAAGTTTTGGCTTAACTTCTAATGACAGCGCTATGGAAAGTGCGATAACCCTTATTTTTTTGCGTTATTTACACACCCGGTTTAGCGCACAACTTGTAATCTTGGTGAATGTGTGTTATTGAAATATTAAAGATAAACTATAAAAAAAAATTATTATTAAAAATGATTATACAAACTGTAAAATATATATATATATATATATATAAAAAAACACAAGATATAGAGAGATGGCGCTAAAAACAATAGAGAGTATATATCACTAATAGAGCAAGTATATGCTAATATAATATACCATGCATATATTAACACGCAGGAAGCCTCAAAATTCTCTCACAAGCAACAAGTATGAAAGTGATATAGATGGAGATCAGGTGCTACCAGTCTCCAATATAGCAGATGAACAAATGAAATGTAGAGAGCAGTTCAATATTCTTTTTTCGATAGATGTGTGTCCCCCTTTGGGTGTGCACTTACGTTAAAATCCACCAATCATATGAGGTAAGGATGATTCGGTAACACTGATAAGGATTGGGCCCTCTGGAGTGTGTATCCACTGGTAGATAGAACTTTCTTTGCTGTAAATATCACTTGTCACTCTTGGTATTCAGGTAGATGGAAAATTTCTATCTCAATCACCATGCCATAAAAAGGAACCAAGAGAAATATAAAGTGTAATACTGTTTAATAATAACACATATATATGCACAAGTAGACAAATTCAAACTCACATGTAAAAACCTCAGCTGATGAGGTATGACAAAGACACATAAAATGTTTTCCAATCAACTCAGGCACAGCTTCAGGAAAAAGTTTTACAAATCCCAGCAAAAATTTATGTTCACAGTCCCAGAATACACTGAGGGTAATCCTTCTTAACACGATACCTTACGCGTTTCAAAGGGCTTAGTATGTCTAGTTCCCTTCTTCATCAGAGGTAAAATGAAATGTAAGCTCATGCCTTATATATGATACTCCATGTAGTGTTACAAATCATCCTAAAATCTCAATTCTCTTTACTTCCTGTCATTTGGACCGCAAGTCCCATATCCGGCAGAGTGACACGCATGACGTCACTTCCGGTTTCTGTGTTATAGGCTATGTTTGGGTATATCGCTCTCCTTGCTTCCTGCCTTTTGGACTGCATATACTATATCCGGAATAGTGACACGCATAACGTCACTTCCGGATACATTGTTATAGATTATGCTTTATAATACTACACTCTTTGACCATATTGTGGATCTGTTGGAACGCAAGTATTCTTCCGGTATAGTGACACGCAAGCCGTCACTTCCGGATTCAATTAAAAAAAACGGCTGCTATCTTTTTAACAAAATATATATGTATGTAGAGGCTGTATTACATATTTGCTCATTATGTGCATCACAAAAACATACCAGAGGGAATTACTTTTATGGACCCGCATATATAATAGCATTACTAAATCATGCTACTACGATAAACAAAATGTTAATGTTTATACTCTCCCTAATCTTTATAAAGTAATACTTCATAGGGAGTGTGAACCAGTGAATAAATACATTGGATCAAGAGTTAAACACATAGATAAAAGAGGATTCAAAATACAATTGTCTTAAAACTCTTATCTCAACTTGACATAAATACACATATAGATTTATAAAATACCATTCTAAAATAAATATGTTAAAAAAAATGTTGTTATAAATTATTATTTAAAAAATAAAA
Source organism: Bombina bombina (assembly GCF_027579735.1). NCBI lineage: Eukaryota > Metazoa > Chordata > Amphibia > Anura > Bombinatoridae > Bombina > Bombina bombina. The sequence continues at coordinate 248,610,638 of NC_069506.1, read as the reverse complement.
ATAATTTTTTTATTTTATTTTTTATTTTTTGTTTTTATTATTTTACATAAAAAGAGGGGAAAGTTCTAATGGATCATATTTAAAATCACTTAAAAACTTTTTCATATTATCATGGGGGCATAACTAATTCTATATAACCTGTATAAGATGTACATTATAGTGCTACTCTAAATAGAAAACATATATATAAAATTTATACATACATAGGTCTTAAAGGGTATACGCTAAATTGGATGAAAGCCAGTTACTTGGGGATCATAAAAATTATAGGAACGCTGCTATATCACTATCTACATTGAGACCTGCTGGTGTTCTGGTGCCAAATGCATGGATCCAGAAGGTTTCTCTTTGTCTAAGCAGTAGTTCTCTATCACCTCCCGTCTTTCCCACATGCACATGTTCTAAGATCGTGCCTTTTAGGCATTCAGGATTTCGATCATGGGCCCGTCTATAGTGGTCTGACAGACTATGGGACTTAAGGCCCTCCTTAATATTAGTAGTTATATGTTCGTATAACCTTTTCTTATAGGGCCTAGTAGTCCTCCATATATATTGGAGGTTACATCCACATTGCACCAGATATACTACATATGTAGTTTTACAATTCGTAAGATGGCTGATTTTGCATTCTTTATCATTGGTAGCGGAATTCACTACTTTAGTGGGTCGGTTGCCATGATACATATGCTCACAGGACACGCAGTTTAAGCTGTTACACTTATAAAAACCCACAGTGCCTTTATTCAGCCATGTCCCCTTAGTTGTTTGGTCTTTTAGTTGGCTAGGAGCCATAATAGTCTTTAGATTTCTGTTTCTCCTAAAGATACAATTCGGTTTAGCTCCTATCTTATTTCGAAGCAAATGGTCTTTTTTCAGGATATACAAATGTTTATTTAGTATTTGTTTAATACCTGCAGATCCCTCATTGTATGTGGATATAAAACTAGTATACTGGTTATTAGACTTATTTTCATCTTGGCTATTATCCTCTTTGTTTGAATGTTTATTTTCCACCTTATTAAGTGCTCTGTCTACCCACTTCCTCTTATAGCCTTTCTCTAAGAATTTGTTTGTTAGTTTAGTAGACTCTTTTTCAAAGTCACTTTGCTTCGTACAGTTTCTTCTTACCCTCTCGAATTGTCCTACTGTAATATTTCTTATCCAGGAGGGATGATGGCTACTAGAGGCGTGTATATACCCATTACTATCGGTATCTTTAGTATGGAGTTTCGTCTTTACAACTCCTTCTTCGTGGAACAGGACCAAATCCAGAAATTCTATTTCTGTTTTACTATGTTTCTCTGTAAATTTTAGGTTCATATCAGTATCATTTAAGTATGTGTTTAACTCTTGATCCAATGTATTTATTCACTGTTTCACACTCCCTATGAAGTATTACTTTATAAAGATTAGGGAGAGTATAAACATTAACATTTTGGTTATCGTAGTAGCATGATTTAGTAATGCTATTATATATGCGGGTCCATAAAAGTAATTCCCTCTGGTACGTTTTTGTGGTGCACATAATGAGCAAATATGTAATACGGCCTCTACATACATATATATTTTGTTAAAAAGATAGCAGCCATTTTTTTTTATTGAATCCGGAAGTGACGGCTTGCGTGTCACTATACCAGAAGAATACTTGCGTTCCAACAGATCCACAATATGGTCAAAGAGTGTAGCATTATAAAGCATAATCTATAACAATGTATCCGGAAATGATGTTATGCGTGTCACTATTCCGGATATAGTATATGCGGTCCAAAAGGCAGGAAGCAAGGAGAGCGATATACCCAAACATAGCCTATAACACAGAAACTGGAATTGACGTCATGCGTGTCACTCTGCTGGATATGGGATTTGCGGTCCAAATGACAGGAAGTAAAGGGAATTGCGATTTTAGGATGATTTATAACACTACATGGAGTATCATATATAAGGCATGAGCTTACATTACATTTTACCTCTGATGAAGAAGGGAACTAGACATACTAAGCCCTTTGAAACGCGTAAGGTATCATGTTAAGAAGGATTACCCTCAGTGTATTCTGGGACGGTGAACATGAATTTTTGCTGGGATTTGTAAAACTTTTTCCTGAAGCTGTGCCTGAGTTGATTGGAAAACTTTTTATGTGTCTTTGTCATACTTCATCAGCTGAGGTTTTTAAATGTGAGTTTGAATTTTTCTACTTGTGCATATATATGTGTTATTATTAAACAGTATTACACTTTATATTTCTTCTACTCTAAGAGATTGGCAGTCTATTGGAATAGGAGAGTTTATTGACACTTAGAGGTGCAGAATATATATTATAATATCTCATCCCTACCTCAGCAGCACTACAGGGTGAGCTAAAGGGTGTGTACCTAATAGCTTTCTGTCTTACATTTATATATATATATATATATATATATATATATATATATATACATACATTTAAAAATCAATGGATTGATGTTTGTGTACATATCAACATTTACAGAATGGTTAGGATGTTTAAAATATTGATATAAAAATGTTCATCTTGTTATGAATCTAAGATATGTGTATATGATATGTTGCCTTGGATAGTACCTATTGTCGCATAAAGTCTACAATTAGTACCTACTATATATAGCGGCATTGATAATAATGTTGCAAATCATAACTTGGTTTTATTACTATGTAACATAAGTCTCGACTTATGTTACATAGTAACATAAGTTACTATGTAAGAGGCCATGGGGGGTAGTTATCAACGTGTCTATTTTACCTGTCTTCACCGGCCCAATACGCCCGCCTAAGCTCGCCTCACATCGCCGCCGCGGACCTGCAAAAATTCGCCAAAGTTATCAAAAAAGCTGTAAAAAAGCCACGCACCAAGTATGGGGTGATGAGCAGCGGATTGTGAGAGTTATCACTCATCCGATCTCGCTGCTCTTCGGCTTTTTTACAGCTTTCTTGCTAGCCTGTCACTAAGCACCCACACTAAACTACACTGTTCTACCCCCTATACCGGCACCCCCGGAGCCCCCCGCAACTCAATAAAGTTAGTAAACCCTAAACCGCCGCTCCTAGACCCCGCCGCAACTCTTATAAATGTATTAACCCCTAAACCGCCGCTCCCGGACACCGCCGCAACCTACATTATACCTAGTAACCCCTATCCTGCCCCCCCTATACCGCCGCCCTCTATAATAAAGTTATTAACCCCTATCCTGCTGATCCCGCACCTCGCCGCAACTAAATAAATAGTTTAACCCCTAAACCGCCGCTCCCTGACCCCGCCACAACTATAATATATGTATTAACTCCTAAACCGCCACTCCCGGACCCCGCCGCAACCTATATTAAATTTATTAACCCCTATCCTGCCCCCCCTACACCGTCGCCACCTATAATACATTTATTAACCCCTATCCTGCCCCCCACTACACCGCCGCCACTGTAATAAAATTATTAACCCCTAAACCTAAGTCTAACACTAACCCTAACACCCCCCTAACTTAAATATTAATTAAATAAATCTAAATAATATTTCTATTATGAACTAAATTAATCCTATTTAAAACTAAATACTTACCTATAAAATAAACCCTAATATAGCTACAATATAAATAATAATTATATTGTAGCTATGTTAGGATTTATTTTTATTTTACAGGTAGCTTTCAATTTATTTTAACTAGGTACAATAGCTATTAAATAGTTATTAACTATTTAATAGCTTACCTAGCTAAAATAAAGAGAAATTTACCTGTAAAATAAAAACTAACCTAAGTTACAATTACACCTAACACTACACTATCATTAAATAAATTATTCCTATTTAAAACTAAATACTTACCTGTAAAATAAACCCTAAGATAGCTACAAAGTAATTAATAATTACATTGTAGCTATCTTAGGATTTATATTTATTTTACAGGCAACTTTGTATTTATTGTAGCTAGTTAGAATAGTTATTAAATAGTTATTAACTATTTAATAACTACCTAGCTAAAAGAAATACAAAATTACATGTAAAATAAATCCTAACCTAAGTTACAATTAAACCTAACACTACACTATAATTAAATAAATTAAATAAATTAAATTAAATACAATAACTACAATTAAATACAATTACATAAACTAACTAAAGTACAAAAAATAAAAAAAGCTAAGATACAAAAAATAAAAAAATAGGTTACAAACATTTAAAAAATATTACAACAATTTTAAGCTAATTACACCTAATCTAAGCCCCCTAATAAAATAACAAAGCCCCCCAAAATAAAAAAATTCCCTACCCTATTCTACATTAAAAAAGTTCAAAGCTCTTTTACCTTACCAGCCCTTAAAAGGGCCTTTTGTGGGGCATGCCCCAAAGAATTCAGCTCTTTTGCCTGTAAAAGAAAAATACAACCCCCCAAACATTAAAACCCACCACCCACATACCCCTAATCTAACCCAAACCCCCCTTAAAATAACCTAACACTAATCCCCTGAAGATCATCCTATCTTTAGTCGTCTTCACTCAGCCGAGCCACCGATGGAACTGAAGAGGAGATCCGGAGCGGCAGAAGTGATCCTCCAAGGGGCGCTGAAGAAATCTTCCATCCAATGAAGTGATCCTCCAGGCGGCGCTGAAGAAGTCTTCTATCCGGGCGATGTCATGTTCCAAGCGGCGCTGAAGAAGTCTTCTATCCGGGCGATGTCATCTTCCAAGCGGGGTCTTCAATCTTCAATCTTCATCCCGCCGACGCGGAACATCCTTCTTTCCCAACGGACTACCGACGAATGAAGGCTCATTTAAGGGACGTCATCCAAGATGGCGTCCCTTCAATTCCGATTGGCTGATAGGATTCTATCAGCCAATCGGAATTAAGGTAGGAAAAATCTGATTGGCTGATTGAATCAGCCAATCAGATTGAAGTTCAATCCGATTGGCTGATCCAATCAGCCAATCAGATTGAGCTCGCATTCTATTGGCTAATCCGATCAGCCAATAGAATGCGAGCTCAATCTGATTGGCTGATTCAATCAGCCAATCAGATTTTTCCTACCTTTATTCCGATTGGCTGATAGAATCCTATCAGCCAATCGGAATTGAAGGGACGCCATTTTGGATGACCTCCCTTAAAGGAGCCTTCATTCGTCGGTAGTCCATCGGGAAGGAAGGATGTTCTGCGTCGGCGGGATGAAGATTGAAGATCCCGCTTGGAAGATGACATAACTCGGATAGAAGACTTCTTCAGCGCCGCTTGGAAGATGACATCGCCTGGATAGAAGAGTTTTTCAGCGCCGCCTGGAGGATCACTTAATCGGATGGAAGATTTCTTCAGCGCCCCTTGGAGGATCACTTCTGCCGCTCCGTATCTCCTCTTCAGTTCCATTGGTGGCTCGGCTGAGTGAAGACGACTAAAGGTAGGATGATCTTCAGGGGATTAGTGTAAGGTTATTTTAAGGAGGGTTTGGGTTAGATTAGGGGTATGTGGGTGGTGGGTTTTAATGTTGGGGGGGTTGTATTTTTCTTTTACAGGCAAAATAGCTGAATTCTTTGGGGCATGCCCCACAAAAGGCACTTTTAAGGGCTGGTAAGGTAAAAGAGCTTTGAACTTCTTTAATGTAGAATAGGGTAGGGAATTTTTTTATTTTGGGTGGCTTTGTTATTTTATTAGGGGGCTTAGATTAGGTGTAATTAGCTTAAAATTGTTGTAATATTTTTTAAATGTTTGTAAGTTATTTTTTTTATTTTTTGTAACTTAGCTTTTTTTATTTTTTGTACTTTAGTTAGTTTATGTAATTGTATTTAATTGTAGTTATTTGTATTTAATTTATTTAATTTATTTAATGATAGTGTAGTGTTAGGTTTAATTGTAACTTAGGTTAGGATTTATTTTACAGGTAATTTTGTATTTCTTTTAGCTAGGTAGTTATTAAATAGTTAATAACTATTTAATAACTATTCTAACTAGCTACAATAAATACAAAGTTCCCTGTAAAATAAATATAAATCCTAAGATAGCTACAATGTAATTATTAATTACATTGTAGCTATCTTAGGGTTTATTTTACAGGTAAGTATTTAGTTTTAAATAGGAATAATTTATTTAATGATAGTGTAGTGTTAGGTGTAATTGTAACTTAGGTTAGTTTTTATTTTACAGGTAAATTTCTCTTTATTTTAGCTAGGTAAGCTATTAAATAGTTAATAACTATTTAATAGCTATTGTACCTAGTTAAAATAAATTGAAAGTTACCTGTAAAATAAAAATAAATCCTAACATAGCTACAATATAATTATTATTTATATTGTAGCTATATTAGGGTTTATTTTATAGGTAAGTATTTAGTTTTAAATAGGATTAATTTAATTCATAATAGAAATATTATTTAGATTTATTTAATTAATATTTAAGTTAGGGGGTGTTAGGGTTAGTGTTAGACTTAGGTTTAGGGGTTAATCATTTTATTACAGTGGCGGCGGTGTAGTGGGGGGCAGGATAGGGGTTAATAAATGTATTATAGGTGGTGACGGTGTAGGGGGGGCAGATTAGGGGTTAATAAATTTAATATAGGTTGCGGCAGGGTCCGGGAGCGGCGGTTTAGGGGTTTATACATTTATTATAGTTGCGGCGGGGTCAGGGAGCGGCGGTTTAGGGGTTAATACGTATAGAGTAGCTTGCGGTGGGCTCCGGGAGCGGCGGTTTAGGGGGTAATAACTTTATTTAGTTGCGGCGGTGTAGGGGGGGCAGATTAGGGGTGTTTAGACTCGGGGTACATGTTAGGGTGTTAGGTGTAGACATCTCCCATAGGAATCAATGGGATGTCTGTCAGCAGCGAACTTGTACTTTCGCTATGGTCAGACTCCCATTGATTCCTATGGGATCCGCCGCCTCCAGGGCGGCGGATTGAAAACAAGGTACGCTGGGCCGTAAAAGTGCCGAGCGTACCTGCTAGTTTTTTGATAACTAGCAAAAGTAGTCAGATTGTGCCGCACTTGTGTGCGGAACATCTGGAGTGACGTAAGAATCAATCTGTGTCGGACTGAGTCCGGCGGATCGAAGCTTACGTCACAAAATTCTACTTTTGCCGGTCTCTAGCCTTTGATAACTAAGGCGAATCAGCCTCGCCACAAATACGCTGCGGAATTCCAGCGTATTTGAGGTTGACGGCTTGATAACTAGGCCCCAATATCTGTTTTAGATTGGTGTCATGCTCTGACCCCTCCCCTTCTGAAATGTCATATCATGACATAACCCAATGGATGATAAGCGACCCAGAAATACACCTTACAGATGTGTGTATTTATGAGCTAAACTATAGCACCTTACTAATGGTTATTCAAATGTCATACCTGATTGATTATTTATTGCTAACTTTGGATTAATACAGTTACGCCGTTCTTACTATTAGACCCTCCCCTTTTAATACATCATATGACGCTATATCCAATAAGATTGGAGCAGTCTGTTTAAATAATTTCCCCATAAGCAAAGATTGCAAGCAGTTTTTCCAATGGCGACCAAGACGCAGTACAAAGGTATGTTAATGTAACAATAATGTTTCTTTATATCCTAAATTCCTAAAATGATGGATTATGCAGTACACTGCTACATTTGTTACAACCCCCACTAACACAATAATGGATCTATGCCAATCGAATTTGTACTTGATCTCCTTAAAACGTGTTTAACACATAATTATTTTAAATTTGAAAATACATTCTTTTTACAATTGGTGGGAACCACCTTGGGTTCTCCTATGGCACCCTCATACACCAATTTATTTATGGCATGGTATGAAAATAAATACATTTATAATCAAGAAAATCCCAATGTATTAAACACTATTGGGGGGATATTTATCAAAGCGTCAACTATGTTACATTCGTGGGCATCAATATACTTGCCAAACATTGCGGCCGAGGATCTGAATACGATGTCCATATTTATAAAAAAAAGCCTGATTTGAACAGTCAATAGAATTTCAGTAGCTCTCATCCTATTGGCTTATTTGAACAGCCAATAGGATTTCAGAAGCTTGCCTCCTATTGGCTTATTTGAATTTAACACTCAAATCATCCAATAGAATACAAGGGACACCATCTTGAATCGCGTCCCTTGCATTGAAGCTTCAGTTTACGGTGGCGACCATAAGAAGAGGAGCTCTGCGTCGGATGACTTCAGGATGGACCTGCTCAGCACCGCAGGGATGAAGATAGAAGTTGCCGCTTGGATGAAGACTTCTTCCGCCTGGATGGATGAAGACAGCCCCACCTGGATGAAGACTTCTTCTGCCTGGATGGATGAAGACATCGCCGCCTGGATGAAGACTTCTCCGTCTGGATGTTGGGACTTCAGAACTGTAAGTGGATCTTCGGGGGTTAGTGTTAGGATTTTCTTAATTTTTTTGGGGTGGGTTTTTATTTTAGATTAGGGTTTGAGCTTGTAAAAGAGCTAATTTCCTTTTCAGGGCAATGGGTAGCTTAGAATTTTTTTAGAGTTAGGGTTTTTATTTGTGGGGGGTTGGTTGGGTGGTGGGTTTTACTGTTGGGGGTATTTTTTTTAACAGGTAAAAGAGCTGATATCTTTAGGGCAATGCCCCACAAAAGGCGCTTTTAAGGGCCATTAGTAGTTTATTGTAGGCTGGGGGGGGTATTTGGGGGGGCTTTTTTATTTTAATAGGGCTATTAGATTAGGTGTATAAAAAAACTTGGGGATAATTTCGTTTTTTATTTTTTGTAATTTGGTGTTTGTTATTTTTTTGTAATGTAGTGTTTGTTTGTTTTTGGTAATTAATACCTTGTAATAATGTTTAATTGTATATTTAAATAATTTTAGTAGTGTTAGGTTTTTTAATATGTAATTTAGTTTATTTAATTGGTAGTTTAATTTAACTTTAGTATAATAGTTAGGATAGGTTAATTTGTAGTTTAAAATTAGTTTATTTTAATTCTATAGGTTAGTTTTAATTTATATTAAGATAGGGATCTTATAATTTTAATTTAAAGTTAAGGGGTTGTTAGGTTTAGGGGTTAATAGCTTAATTTAGTTTTTAGTGTTGGTGATGTGGGAGGCCAGAAGTTTAGGGGTTAATAAGTTTATTTAGTGGCGGGGAGCGGTGGAATATGGGTTAATACATTTTATTTGTGTCGCCGATGTCGGGCGGCAGATTAGGGGTGTTTAGACTCGGGGTTTATGTTAGGGCGTAACTTTTTTTAAACCATAGAAATCAATGGGGTATATTTCATTCTCTTGCAGCATCGAACATAAGCTTTCGTTGCTTTCTGACTCCCATTGATTTCTATGGCATCTGCGACCTCAAGGGTGGCAGTTTGAAAACCAGGTACGGTGCGTCGGAATAGCCGCAAGCATACCTGTTAAATGTTTGATAAATTTGAAAAAGTGTCAAATAGAGACAAATGTGTATTCAGAACATCTGTAATGACGTAAGCATCGATCTGCGTCGGATTGAGATCGCGGGATCGTATGTTACGTCACAAATTTCAAATTTCAACATGTTACGTCACAATTTTCAAATTTCAACATTTGCTGATCTTGACGCTTTGAGAACTAGGTCGGATCAATCTCGCAACAATTACGATGCGGAATTCCAGCGTATTTTCGATTGGCGCTTTCATAAATAGGCCCCTATATATTTATATATATATATATATATATATATATATATATATATATATATATATATATACAGTATATATACACTTACATACATACATATATTTTTTTTACATTATCTATAATAATTTTGAATAATTAGTATGAAGCCTTTTTAATATTTTATATTTCATATGTCAATAACGCGCATTAAGATTAATAATTTTCAATGTGCGCTAACCTGACACCACGTTAGGTATTGGTATATACAGATATGTACCAATGAAAATAAAATTTTCCTGTAAGTGAATGTATGCATACATACAATATAGCCCTTTGCAGTCAAGCACCATGTACCATTTAACTCTGAGTGTAACTGTAATTTTCAATATATTTATCTTGTGTTTGGTGAAACTTTTTTTTAACGCACTACACTGTACTCTAACATGATTTAAAATGTGATTGTGCTCTCACATTTGCGTTTACTTTCAACTTGTAATATGCGTGCTATTACCGTCACATGCAAAGAGCAAAACATTTTTTTTTTTGCTTGTGTGGAACATTTAGAGTGCCACTTGTAATCTAGCCCAAAGCTTCTAGGTAATTTAAAGCTATAGTTATCACCACAAATAATTAATCAATATTTATTTACAACATTTTATTTCAATATATGATTAGCAAAATACAATTAATTATTTATAAAGCAACTTTTTTCTCATTATCTTCCAATAAACGTTGACATAAAGTCTACAGTTGAAACTAAAGTCAAAATTAAACTTTCATGATTTAGATAGAGCATCAAATTTCAAGAGACTTTGCAATTTACTTCTATTATCAATTTTTCTTTTTCTGGGGCTGCGTTAGGAGCTGAACGCTGCTTTTTTGCAGGTGTTAGGTTTTTTTCAGCCCATACTGCCCCATTGTTTCCTATGGGGGAATCGTGCACAAGCACGTTTTTGAAGCTGGCCGCGTCCGTAAGCAACGCTGGTATTGAGAGTTGCAGTGGCGGTAAATTATGCTATACGCTCCCTTTTTGGAGCCTAACGCAGCCCTTCTGTGAACTCTAAATACCAGCGGTATTTAAAAGGTGCGGGGGGAAAAATACACGCATAGCTAACGCACCCCTTTGGCCGCAGAACTCTAGCCGAAATAAAGTTACCAAGAGAACAAAGAAAAATTAATAATAGGAGTAAATTGTAAAGTTGATTCAAATCGCATGATCTATCTGAACCATGAAAAAAAAAAATTTGGGTTTAATATCCCTTTAAGTACCTTGAATAGTACTATACATTTTTTTGAATTTATATGAATTTAGTAGTCTTGCACTATAATTAACAATTTAATAACTAATAATTACATATATTTCATCTCATGTAACTATCTATACTTAAGAACCTTTCATCTCTTCAAGTAAGTATGAAATCAGATAACTGTCATAATAATAAAAATAACTGATAGGAAATATTTAAAGACAAGATTTTCAGGTGTGGTTTTGAAAAATAATCATAGAAATTAAGCACTCACCTTATATAAAAGAAAATAACTAGAATTGCTAGTATCAAAGCTATGCCAGCAGCTAGGCATCCCAAAATCACAGGTAAATCAGTAACTTCAGAGGCTCTGTTTTCTTCCCCTACAATAACAATAACAATAATCATAATAATAAAGATAATATAATTAAACTACTTTATATGGGTTAGTTGCCAAATGTTTAAATTATCCATCTAGTTAATGGTACCTAAGAATAATATTAGAAAATAAACTATGTATCATATATAAAGAATTCTAAATATTAATAAATGTTTTTGTTTTAAAAGTTTCCTAGAAGTGTCCACTGTCCATGTACTTAAATAAATCATTCTAAATTCTAACATCAGTTAATTTGACCTGGGTGTTTAGGTCTAGAAGGTGGTCTCAAGGTGGGTTCTTGCACAAGTAGGGCTAAATGCAAATTTTTTTTTACATTATCTATAATAATTTTGAATATATAGTATGAAGCCTTTTTAATATTTTATATTTAATATTTCAATAACGCACATTAAAGGGCCATAATACCCAAATGTTTAAACACTTGAAAGTGATGCAGTATAGCTGTAAAAAGCTGACTAGAAAATATCACCTGAACATCTCTATGTAAAAAAGAAAGATATTTTACCTCAAAAGTTTCTCAGTAGCCACATCCCATTGTAAAAGACTTCTTTAAGTGCAACAAATCAGTATGTCTGTCCCGGGACAGAAGAAGGAGTGAGCTTTCATGCACACTCATCTTATTTCCCTATTCAGTTTAAGGAAGTTTACAATGAAATCTCATGAGAGTTAAGTCAAATCTCATGAGATCACGGTAAAAGAGTTCATGACCTCAGCACTGTTGATGCTGATTGGCTGCTGTTCATTTCCTCATATTTTTTTTACCTGCAGCTGAGCAGCAGCTGAGTATAACTTTTTACACAGAACTTACTCTGCTGAGCTGAGGAGATTGTGAGGTAAAATATCTTCCTTTTTTACATAGAGATGCTCAGGTGATATTTTCCTGTCAGCTTTTTACAGTTATACCGCATCAGTTTCAAGTGATTTAGCATATGAGTATTATGTCCCTTTAAGATTAGTAATTTTCAATGTGCGCTAACCCGACACCACGTTATGTATTGGTATATACAGATATATAGATTTACAATGAAAATAAAATTTTCCTGTAAGTCTGCTCGCTCAATGATAATTCGGCCCCAATGTTCCAACTAATCGTGCCCCCCCCAAGACTTGGTTGGCATGAATATCAGGCAACTATAGCTTTAAACAGGAACCGGCTCAAGATATTTTGCTGCCTGGGTCAGAGAATGAAATAATGCCGCCCCAGTAGTAACATTACTGATTAACATATCGGCCTACTAGCCTGGTCACTGACATTTCTAAGCCTACCTACCTGCATGCAACCAATGTTTATGCACAATTAGTGGGAAGGTAGTTAGTGATGAGATGCACTTGCCCCATGTTTATTTTCACCTCTAACCGGTTCTGTGTCTTTGTGCATTATGAGGTTATGCTGCTGGGATCCTGCAACTTCCCCCAGGGAGGGAAAGGAAAGGAGTGGTCTGGGTCTGAAAGTGACTGACTCAGTCAATGAAGTGCTGCCTTGGTTCATTGGACCCACTTGGTCCTAATGTTAAACTGGTCCTGGTTTTAAAGGGCTAAATTAACTGCAAATCAGTATCAGAGATTATTGTTTTCAGCATCAGTAGATAAGACAAAGTTTTTTGTTCTGTAAGATAGTGTTTGTAGGAATTTTATGAATTTTGCTATAAAAACAACAAAAACAACAAAAAGACTTTAGGGCCGATTTAACATTGTGCGAGCGGACATGATCCGATATTGCGGATCATGTCTGCTGCATATCGATAAATGTCATGGTAAACTGCTGGCGCCCAGCAGGGGATGTCAACCTGATTGTATTTGATCGGGTTAATTTCCGGAAATGTCTGTCCGCTGCCTCAGAGGAAGTGGACAGGTTATGGAGCTCGCCAGAAACACGGGTGCTTGATAAATATGTCCCTTTGAGGCGGATTTCAGTTTGTTTTTCATGGCTTTTTAAGTATAAAAAAGGCCTTTTTGACTGTTTCTCAGAGCAAACATGTTTTCAATTCTTCAAAAAAAGTCTTGTTTTTTACCTGCAACCAAAAAAAATCTCAAGAAATAAAATCCATTTTCTTGATACTTTTCAGGAGGTTTTCAAGACCATTTTACACATCAAATTTGACAACTACAAATAGATTTATTATATTTTGAGCGGACATGATTCGCTATAGTGAAATGCTTGTGCAATGCCGCCCCCTGTTCACCAACGGCCAATTGGCCGATAGCAGGGGCTGTCGTATCGGATCGGGATGATTTAAATCCACCACCTAAAAACGAGCCTGAAACGATGGGACTCCAAAGCAGAATTCCTAAATGGAGCCCCTTAAGGTACTTGATAAAATATAAAAATTTAAAAATATAAAGTATAAAGCATTACAAGACTATTTGGAATAATTCTATTATGTTGCATACTTGAAATAGCCACAGATGGCATTGTAGATGTTTTTTGCATATATGGTCTACATTCATTAAAGCTATATTCATAGCTATTGTATAATCCATCTGCAGTGGGCAGGACACAAATTTATATATGCATATGTATTTAACCCCTTAACGGCCAGTGTCGTACCCTGTACGACGCTGGTCACTATGCTCTTAAGGACCAGCAATGTACCCTGTACGTCGCTGCAGTCCTGGGCTTCTCTCTGCCGCAATCTCGCTAGAAATAGTGAGATCGCACTATTTCTGTATGCCCCATGAGTGGGGCACTGCTGAAATAGATTTGCAGAGTTACCAATGCAGAGAGGGCGGCCCATAGCCAGTGCGTGTTATGGATCCTGCAAGTGTCCGACATGAGCGTGCAAGGAGGGGTGCGGGGCTCAGGAGCATGTGCGTGAATTCGTCAATTGTGAACAGCCGAAGGAGGGAGAGGGGAATTGAAAGGGATCCAGGGGCAGGAGGGTAGGGTATTGAGGGGGGAAGCTACACTACAGAATATAGGGGATACATATATATATAATAATAATAACTAGTATTTTTTATAGCGCCTTTCTCCCAATGGGACTCAAAGTGCTTTTTCAGCGTTTGCACTCAGAATTAACCAAATCGGCAGCTGAATAGTAATAGTTGCTATAATTACCCAATTTAATGGTACTCATTTACTGACCTCAGAAGGATGAAGGACTGAGTCGGCCCTGCCGGGATTTGAACCTGTGACCTTGGATCTTTTAAACAGGCTTTTTTTGTAGTCAGGGTATTTTACCAACTGAGCTACCTCGCTGGATATATATATATATATATTTCCAATGTGTATCTGCATTCGCAATTCAAAGATAGTCAGCAACCAGGGTGCTCAGTCAAAATTTCAATAAGTATCAACAAGTAGGGACTGCACTCGCTGGATTCAGTTCAAATAATACCTTATTTATTCAATGGTGACGTTTCGGGGTATGCAAACCCCTTCCTCAGACCAAACACAGTGCACAAGAAACAAAGTGACTTTAAACCCAAATAAACCCCTCCCATCTTACATTCCAAGAAATTGTGCCAAAACCATATCCATGGAGACCAGGTAGTTACCTGGCAACCATGTTACACAAACAATTTAAGGCATTCAAATAACAGTGGTGTGATTATCACTTCCTAACTGTTAATAAGACAAAAAGAAACACCAGTGTGTAAACACTTATGTATATAAAAACTGTGAAGACATCATGCCTAATATATACCTTTAAAATTCAGTATATCAAATCATATACAATATAGGTAAAATCATTTGAGTAAATATATAAACCCCTCTGCAACAACGTAGCTTATATGCTCAAGTTTACACACTAATCAGTGTATTATTCGGCACCAGATAATGTTAGGCTGTTTAGACACATAGTTACAGTTTGCATGGCTAAATGCAATTATTGCAAAGATGAGCTTCATATTTAGTGTTAGAGAGAATAAATGTTATCATTTAATATAGACATTTAACCTTTGCTCAGTGAGTTAGGGATTAATGGAATGATCATATCGGATTAGGTATAATATTAGTATTAGTTGCTCACTGTATATTATGAATTGCTGCTAATCATTCCCCAGCTGCTGCGCTGTTCAAAGAGTCTGTAGTGTGTCAGTTGGGCGCAAGTTACAGACTCAGCCAATCAACGGCTTGTATAGTCAACCGCATGGCTCATTAGCATACCGTGACGTCACCGGGCTTTGCAACTAGACTCTGTAGTATCGTGGCTAATTTGCATTTTGAGATCGTACCTGTCAGAGCGTGATTTTCAATACTGTTTACACTCAGTGTTTATGTGCTTTGTAGTGCTAACATGGTGTCCTAATGTTGCAAGCGTAGTTCATAAGTTATATGTTGGAGCCCAACATTTACCTTGTATGCCGTATGTGTGATTATAGCGGGACTGATTAGGGACGAAAAAATGTCAAAACAGCCCCTGTTAGATCAATGCCTATCTTAGTTGGTTAGTGTAATGGAATGACCAAATACTTTAGTTCATGAACTAAGACCATAAAGTTATGGTTGTGTCATTCAAGAAACAGTAAGGAGGATTAGCTGGAAGTTTCTTGAATGATTTAATCTTTGCCTGATTCTTGTGAATATCAAGTAAACTATGTCTTTAAGTTACGACTCACAAATAAGGCAATGTCTAGTGATATATTTTAGGCTTATGATTCTGAGATAGAATAACGGAATGTCAAAAATATATGTATTATAACCTTCAAGTAGTAATGTTCATAATTAGGGAGAAATAGAAAGTCTGACCTGAATCCTGAGTACGGCTGAGCGTTACACTTACACACGCTGGTTAGTGCAGAGTCTCTGTGAGTGAGAGCTGTCCCTGGCTGTAGCTGATGACGTCAGCACAGTACACGCTGTGAGCAGGGAAGCTGTAGCGCTCGGATCTCACACTGGTCTGTACGGAGGAAATTGCAGGAGACAGCGACTAAGGCTGTGACAGGAGAAACGGCAGCTCACAAGATCCAGATGAAAAGTCTTGGTAAGAGGACAGGTGGAGGAGACGTTAAGTGTGCCTTGAAATAAGTTGAAACTCAGGTATGGCAACAGTAGAATAACAGGAATAAGGAGAACAGAGCAATCACTACTTCAGTAAGGTAGCAGTAGGAGGTAAGCAAGTGGCTAGCAAACAACTTAATTAACCAGCAAGGTGTGGTAGTAGGAGGTACTCTTTTATAGGGAGCACCTTAAAAGTACAGGTGAAGTATCCATAACAACCTGTAACCCTTACAGTTAGTCACCTGTGTGAGTGTAATAATTCTATTATAGGACTCCTGTGTGTTTAGGTTTGATATTATATGGGACTGCAGGGAATGTTCCATCACTAACACTGTGTTCCATGTTTGTTGTATATAGGCAATATTATTATAAAAAGGTCTATCAGTGCTATCAGATGACACATGTTATAAGGGGTATATAATATCACTGATCCCTGTTTAGTGTCTATTCATCATGATATTCTGGATCAATAAGTTAAGTTCCTAACCAAGATATGCCATCATAGTTATAATTGCACCTCATATATTAGTCATCATATGTTAATATAACCCATACTGTGTTCTGAGTTAGAGGTAAAGTAAGTTATATGCAATGTGCCTCCCCAACCTAGGGGTATATTTAGTTATAGACCTCATAGATAATCATTGGTCTGTCCCATCACAAGTGGCAATCATGGTAAACATAGTACTTTTTACAACTATATGCAGTCCATCATTAGTATGGCATTATAAAATAGCATAAACAACTGGTACAGGTGAAGTATCCATAACAACCTGTAACCCTTACATAGCCCCCCTCCAAAAGAACCACTGCGAGGTTCAAGGTCTGGGGCGATCAGGGTTACGTCTGTGAAAAAGGGAAACGAGCCTTGGAGCTGTAACATTGGAAGCAGGCTCCCAGGAGTCTTCCTCATGACGGAAACCCTTCCAATGGATTAAGTAATATAAAACTCCAGAGCGAAGTCTAGAATCCAGGACGCTGTGAACTTCATACTCCAAGTCAGGGGCAACTGAGAGGGTGTTATCACAGGTCCCAGCGAGTGAAGCAGGAGTGTCACATGGTTTGACCAAGGACACATGGAAAGTAGGATGTATCTTGAAGGAGGACGGAAGTTGTAGAGTCACAGTCGAAGGGCTATTAACTCGAATTACTGGGTAAGGACCTATGAAAAGTTTACCCAATTTCCTACAGGGATACGGTATCCTAAGATGCTTGGTAGATAGCCAGACTCGTTGTCCCACAGTGTATTGCGGTGAAGGTCGGTGCCGAAGATTGTAGTACCTACGTTGTGAGACCTGTGCGTGTTGGATCTGGTCACGAATCGATGTGAAATTGGCTGCAATGTCATTGACAAGATCGTTTACCTGGGGGGACGGTGTTTCAACTCTGGGTAGAAGGGTGAAATTAGGATGCAGTCCGTAGTTCACATAAAAAGGTGAAGTGCCAGTAGTAGAGCTTTGGGTGTTGTTATAAGCAAACTCGGCTAAGGGTAGATAAGTGGCCCAAAAATCCTGTTGATGTGAACAGTAACAGCGCAAGTACTGTTCGAGCCACTGATTCACCCTCTCCGTCTGGCCATTCGTCTGTGGATGGTAGGCAGTGGATCATTTTTGTTCAATATGAAGGGCGGTACACATATTCCTCCAGAATCTCGAGGTGAATTGAGATCCTCTGTCGCTAAGGACTGTTTTAGGTATCCCATGAAGTCGTACAATGTTACTAATAAAAAGATCACAGGTAATTTTTGCAGTGGGTAAAGAGGAAATCGGTATAAAGTGTGCCATCTTGGAAAAAAGGTCTGTTATGACTAATATGGTGGTGTAGTTAGATGATTGAGGTAAGTCTACGATGAAATCCATGGAAACTGCTTCCCAAGGAATCCGTGGAACTGGTAGGGGTTGTAGAAGCCCCACAGGAAGTTGTCTCGAAGGTTTGGTTGTGGCATACACGATACATTGAGAAAGATATTGTTTTAAATCTTGATGTAACGTTGGCCACCAATAAGACCTTTTAAGCATTTCAGTGGTTTTATCCCTACCCATATGTCCTGCAAGAGGTGACTCATGAACTGATTTCAGAACTGAAGGTCTTAGAGAAGGAGGTATATATAACTTCCCTTCTTTACATAGGAAACCGTTAGGGTTGCAGATGAGATCTGCATGTGGTGCTGAGGTGTCCTTGGCAATGGCGTCCTTCAGTACAGAAGAGATATCAGATATGACACCTAATATGCATTGCCTTGGAATGACAGTGGCAGGTGTATTGAGATTCTCTGGTTTAGTATCACGCCTGGAGAGAGCGTCTGCCTTGCTGTTCCTTGTCCCTGGTCTATAGGTGATAACATAATGAAAACGGGAGAAATACAGACTCCAGCGTAACTGTCTGGAGGATAAAGTCCGATTGGATTGCAGGTACTGCAGGTTCTTATGGTCTGTATATATAACAGTTGGTTGTGCAGCCCCCTCGAGCAGATATCTCCAATGGTCGAAAGAACACTTTATTGCCAGCAATTCCTTTTCGCCCACAGGATAATTTAACTCTGCTGGTTGCATGAGTCTGGAAAAGAAGGCAACAGGGTGCAAAGGATCCTTAAATGATTTCCTTTGGGAGAGAACTGCGCATATGGCGAAATCTGAGGTGTCAACCTCCAATATAAACTGTTTCTCTAAATCTGGGTACTGCAAGATAGGTGCCGAGGTGAATTTACGTTTCAGTAAATCGAATACTATTTGTGTTTCTTTTGTCCATTTGAAGGCTAGGTTTAACTTGGTGAGTTCAGTGAGTGGTTTGGTGATGGAAGCAAACCCTGGGATAAACTTTCTATAATAATTTGAAAACCCCAGGAACCGCTGCACATCCTTCCTGGAATGGGGCACAGGCCAATCCAGAATTGCTTGGACCTTATCATCCTGCATCTTAATACCCTCAGGGGTTATATCATAACCTAAGAAAGATATGTTGTTTGATTCAAAGATACATTTCTCTAACTTAGCGTAAAGATTGTTCTTACGTAATCTGGTTAGTACTTCCTTCACATGAATTCTGTGTTGATCAAGATTTTGGGAGTAAATCAAGATGTCGTCAAGATAAACGACTACAAAAACATCTAATATATCCCTGAAAAGGTCATTAATCAAACACTGGAATGTTGCTGGGGCATTGCAAAGACCGAATGGCATCACTGTATATTCGAATAGCCCGTATCTAGTCTGAAAAGCAGTGAGCCATTCGTCGCCAGCTCTCATTCGTATTAGATTGTAGGCTCCTCGAAGATCCAATTTAGTGAAAATCGAGGCCCCCCTTAATCTTTCTATTAACTCAGGTATTAGTGGGAGTGGATACAGATTTTTCCTTGTACTCCCTGTAGTCTATAATGGGTCTTAATGTACCATCTTTGTTGGTAATGAAAAATATGCCTGCACCTGCTGGTGATGTGCTAGGTCTTATGAAGCCTTTCTTAAGGTTTTCATCAATGTAATTTGTTCTAACTCTGGTTTAGAGAGAGGGTAGATGTGTCCGTATGGGATTGAGACCCCTGGGAGTAAATCAATGGGACAGTTGTAGTCCCTATGGGGGGGTAGTTTTTCGGCATCCTTTTTGTTAAACACATCAGAGAAGTTGGCGTATTGTTGGGGTAGTTGGTTATCAAGAACCTGTAACATAACTACATCAGAAGATTTTTGTTCTTCAACAGTGGAATGTGGAAATGTTAAACTGAGATCTCCCCAATCCACAGAAGGTTTATGTTTTCTTAACCAATCTATACCTAGTATGATATCAAACATAGGGGATGAAATCACATCAAATGTAAGTATTTCTGTGACATGAGTGCATGAAGTTACCTGTAGGGGAGTTGTCTGATGTGTAACTGGACCTGATTTGAGCATAGTGCCATCAATAACCTTCACAGAAACCGGTAGATGCTTACACACAAGGGGTATTTTATTTAGTTTTACAAAATCTTGATCAACAAAATTTCTGCTGGCTCCAGTATCGACAATGGCTTCAGTGGTTATCCGTACTTGATCCCACTGTAAGGTAATAGGAATGGTTAGGTATGAGGGTTTTATAACTTTCATTAGAAGAGCTTCAGTAGAATCATTCAACCTACCCTTCTTATTCTTTGCAAGGACAGGACAATCCTTGACTTCATGTGAGGGACTGGCACAATACATACATAGACTGTGCAGTTTCCTTCTGGACTTTTCTTGCATGGTTAGGGGTCCCTTCATAAACCCAATGTCCATAGGTTGAGGTGTATCCTTATTAGAGTAGGCTACAGTAGAGGGTAAACTCCTGTTACTACAAGCCTTCTCTGAACGGCGTTCCCTGAGACGTCTGTCAATATTAATAGTAAGGGTGAATAAGTCCTCTAGAGAGTCAGGTATGCCAGTGCGAGAGAGTTCGTCTTTAATCTCCTCTGATAACCCTGACCGATACTGGGTTTTGAGAGAGACCTCATTCCATTCGGAATCACATGCTGAGATCTTAAATTGTGTTATGTAGGTCTCTACAGGGTTTTTTCTCTGTTTGAGAGACCTGAGGGTATTCTCTGCTGTGACCTGCTTAAAAGGATCGTCATAAAGCATGGACATCTGATTGAGAAATGCAGTTAAAGACCCTAGAATGGAATCTTCATTCTCAAAAAAAGTGTCTGCCCAGGCCCTTGGCTCCCCCCTCAGGTAGGAAATGACTGTGAGCACTCTAGACCTTTCGGTAGGATAAGTGTGTGGCTTCATTTCAAATAATAACAAACAAGAATTCCTAAACTCTCTAAATTTAGATCTGTCTCCAGAAAATTTCTCTGGGGGGGAGACCATGAGTTCTGGTGTTGTTTCAGCAGAGGGAGGCTTAGGAGTGAGAGTCTCCCTTAAACAAGCTTTCAACGCCTGATTCTCTACTTGCAGTTCATGGAAGGAACTACAGAGAGCTTCCAGTCTGTCTGAGAGTACCTGAACTTTATCACATAACTGATCTTGTTCCATTTTGTATGAATGTAGGATTAATCAGTGTGCACAAACACAAAATCCTTCCTTTACTTTTTCTGGCTGGTTAATTCTGTAATGGAATGACCAAATACCATAAAGTTATGGTTGTGTCATTCAAGAAACAGTAAGGAGGATTAGCTGGAAGTTTCTTGAATGATTTAATCTTTGCCTGATTCTTGTGAATATCAAGTAAACTATGTCTTTAAGTTACGACTCACAAATAAGGCAATGTCTAGTGATATATTTTAGGCTTATGATTCTGAGATAGAATAACGGAATGTCAAAAATATATGTATTATAACCTTCAAGTAGTAATGTTCATAATTAGGGAGAAATAGAAAGTCTGACCTGAATCCTGAGTACGGCTGAGCGTTACACTTACACACGCTGGTTAGTGCAGAGTCTCTGTGAGTGAGAGCTGTCCCTGGCTGTAGCTGATGACGTCAGCACAGTACACGCTGTGAGCAGGGAAGCTGTAGCGCTCGGATCTCACACTGGTCTGTACGGAGGAAATTGCAGGAGACAGCGACTAAGGCTGTGACAGGAGAAACGGCAGCTCACAAGATCCAGATGAAAAGTCTTGGTAAGAGGACAGGTGGAGGAGACGTTAAGTGTGCCTTGAAATAAGTTGAAACTCAGGTATGGCAACAGTAGAATAACAGGAATAAGGAGAACAGAGCAATCACTACTTCAGTAAGGTAGCAGTAGGAGGTAAGCAAGTGGCTAGCAAACAACTTAATTAACCAGCAAGGTGTGGTAGTAGGAGGTACTCTTTTATAGGGAGCACCTTAAAAGTACAGGTGAAGTATCCATAACAACCTGTAACCCTTACAGTTAGTCACCTGTGTGAGTGTAATAATTCTATTATAGGACTCCTGTGTGTTTAGGTTTGATATTATATGGGACTGCAGGGAATGTTCCATCACTAACACTGTGTTCCATGTTTGTTGTATATAGGCAATATTATTATAAAAAGGTCTATCAGTGCTATCAGATGACACATGTTATAAGGGGTATATAATATCACTGATCCCTGTTTAGTGTCTATTCATCATGATATTCTGGATCAATAAGTTAAGTTCCTAACCAAGATATGCCATCATAGTTATAATTGCACCTCATATATTAGTCATCATATGTTAATATAACCCATACTGTGTTCTGAGTTAGAGGTAAAGTAAGTTATATGCAATGTGCCTCCCCAACCTAGGGGTATATTTAGTTATAGACCTCATAGATAATCATTGGTCTGTCCCATCACAAGTGGCAATCATGGTAAACATAATACTTTTTACAACTATATGCAGTCCATCATTAGTATGGCATTATAAAATAGCATAAACAACTGTTAGTCAGTATAAATAGCCAGAATTACGTATGATCATCAATATCAGGTATATTGTTCCTGGAAGTTGAATTTAGTGTTGAACCAGAATTTAGACCAGGCGGCACACATCAATAGTATGGATAAAAGTATAGTCAAATATGAGATCAGTCCCCATGGTTCACCCCACTCCATATGTGCCCATCTTCAATTCAATCTGTAGTTCAAAGACCGTCACTAGTTTAATGATGGTTATTGTTATGAATGGGATTTATTGGGTCAGACCTAGCATATACCCCACTATGGCATGGTTGTGTACTCTGATCTAAACTACCAACCCAATCAACATAACAGTACTTTCCCATGTTCCATGGGTTAAAGGTATCAGTGCCAGTCATTCAACATATATTTAGGCCTTGTGGATGTAGGGTTCCCAATCGGTATATCCATCGTGTTTCAAGTTGTAGCAATCTGTTATCCCGATCGCCTCCACGCTACAGGGGGGGGACATGATCTATTAGAATGATTCATAAGTCTGTTACTTTGGGATTTGCCTCCAAAAAGTGCCTTGCTACTGGTTGTTCAGCAGTGCCTTTGTCCAGTGCACTTCTTATAGCCAATCTGTGGTTAGCCATACGTAGTCGGGCATTATCAATCATTTTACCTATATAGAATTGTCCACAGCAGCAGCTCAAAAGGTAAATTACATGGCTAGTGGTGCAGGTAATAAAATGCTTAATGGTGTATTTTCTGTTGGTGTGTGGGTGGCGAAATATTTTGCATGGTATCATCCCACTGCATGTGGTGCAGCCTATGCACCTAAAACAGCCAGCTCTTTTTGTCTTCAGCCATTGTTGTTGATAACAGTGTTGTGGATCAGTCAGCATCAAATGGTCTCTTAGGCTTCGTCCACGCTAATACCCCATGATAGGGGGATCCATTACATAAAATGGAAGTGATTTGTCAGATTCCAGAATTTCCCATCTTTCTCTGATGCTGCTGGCTAGTTTTTTCTTTCCCTTATTGTAAGTAGTGGTAAAGATCATTCGTTTCTTCTTTTCATCCCTTGGTTTATTTAGAGTCTTTGCAGTTTTAATCTCATCAATAACTTCCTTGATCAGGCTATTTTTGTAGCCGCATTGTAGAAACTTGTTTGCCATCAGTTCCAATTGCTGTTCTCTATTTGTTGATTCATGGTTGTTTCTGACAACCCTCATAATTTGTGATTTAATGATGGCCTTGCGTGTATGGGGTGGATGATTACTTGTTGCTTCCAGAAGTGAGTTCCTATCAGTTGTTTTTGAATATAGTGTAGTGTATAACTTATCTTGGCTTTTGTAGATCCTCAAATCTAGGAAGTCAATCTGTTGGTAATCATATTTAAGTTCGAATCTTATCGGGGAGTCTTTGCTGTTTAGCTCATTCACCCAATTTGTCAAGGCTTCTTCTTCACCCCGCCAGATCAGGAATACGTCATCTATGTATCTCTTGTAGCATAAGATGTCATTGTGGCAATATTGTCTCCTTTTCGTATTGCTCCATAAAGAGGTTAGCATATGAAGGGGCCACATTCGAACCCATCGCAGTCCCCATGAGTTGTTGATAGAAGTATTTCTCGAATCAAAAATAGTTGAGTTTTAGGCATTTCTCCAGAAGGCTGAGTATAAAATTTATTGGGGGTCCAATGTATGGGTGATGGTTCAATGTACTTTCTATCGCCTTAATCCCCTCGCTGTGTGGGATGACTGTATAGAGGCTCCTTACATCCATAGTCACCAATATATTATTGCTGTTGATGTCCTCCAAAGTATTTAATAGTGTGATCAAATCACTGGAGTCTCTGATATAGGAAGAGAACGAATTAAGGAGCACCAGACAGTAGTTGTGAAAAATAAAACTTAGCTTTTATTCCGCTTCAAGCAGTTTGCAACAAATTTGCAATAAAACAAATAGATCCAAAGTTAGCATAGCATTGTGTATCAAAGGTAGCGTCCCAGCTTACGCGTTTCGGCGATAGCCGTAATCATAGCTTGTAGGAACTCTACCTGTGATCAATATTTAAAATGTGTACACATTTCCAATTGGTTAATTACAAAATCACACACACCTCTTAGACTACCCTATCAATACATTGCTAAATGCTTATTTTGCTCACACCCTTTTACAACCTACTTTGAGCAATGCGTGTTTTTACTGATACTTAAATATGTTAGGATATTTAGTCCTGATCATTAAATAGCGTTAGTGTCCTCTGTTTTTGAATAAATGCTTAATAGCACTTTTAGTTTCTCCTATTGATGAATATCTTATCCCCTATCTTTTCCTTATTTAATTTGAAATTCTATAATGTGCTATTGGGTTTATTTAGTATAATCCTCTTATTCCCATAATTTAGTTAGTTTCTTTGGCATTTCCTTTCTTTTATGCCCTTTTTCTTTTTTTCTGTTTCTTAAAATATGAGATTTAGTTTAGATATTATAATTTTACTACCTAAGGTAAAGTTTCAGTCTATAGTTTATTTAAATTTGTAGTTTGTTTAAAGACTTTTGACTTATTATTAGAGTTTATGATCGCTGTGTCAATTACACTTTAAATATCCAGTCAAATATTTATTCACCTTAGTGGGTGACTTTAAAACTTCTTTGTGTTTCATTTCTTAAATAATCACTGTCAATACTATATATATTTTAGCATTCCTGATTACGTTCTTTTGTTTCTAGTTAATTCTATTGAATAGACTAGCTAGAATTAACAGTTTATTGCCAGAAATGTATTATGTCATATTCTGAGTTCATGCCCAGAGGCCACCTCGTTTTCATTTTGTGAATCCAAAAAGCTTCTCTTTGTGCAAGTTTTTCGTCCCTGCTCTGGCCTCTGTTGTCCTTATATACCTTTTCAATTATAGTCCATTTTAAAGAGCCTATTTTGCTATCATGATGACATTTGAAATGTTTCACTAAGGGAGTGGACAAGGATCCTTGTTTTATGCTGTTAATATGTTCCCTGATCCTTTCCCGTATTTCCCTTGTCGTGAGCCCTACGTATTGTAGGTCACACAAGGTACATGTTAATACATAAATAGCATAGGTCTCCCTGCAATTTAAACATGTTTTGTGAGAAAAGTTTTCCCCTGTTACTGAACTTCTAAAAAAGTTTCCTTCTTAGAGAAATTCCCATGCTTTGCATGTAAAGTTACTGCAATGATATGTTCCCTTGAATGTTAACCAAGAACTTTGTGAAGTATTGCTTTTTCTTAGTTTTGTAGGTGCTATCTGATTTACTATAGATAATCCCTTTTTAAAGGACAATCTGCAACCTTTCTTTGAGATTTTTACAAGTTTCTCATCAGCCTGTAGTAATGGTAGATGTTTTCGTATGATGGAACAAATTTGATGGTATTGGTTACTAAATTTGGTGACAAAAGTTACTCTATCATCTTCTCTCTTTTTATATGGCTTATCCTTTAATAGATCTTCTCTATTCACATGAGCCACTGAATTCTTAGCATTTTCAATTGTTTTTAAAGTATAACCTCTTGCTTTTAATTTGTTTGATAGTATTTCTGTGTGCTTTTTGTATGTTTCTTCCGTATTACAATTTCTTTTTAATCTTACGTACTGTCCTTTTGCTACAGAACCAAATACACGTTTAGGATGATTACTGTGGGCATGCAGAAGTGTATTGCCTGAAATAGGTTTAGTATAGACTTCTGTCATAATGTGTCCCCTCCTATTTCCAGTCAGTTCAACGTCAAGATAATGTATTTTCTCCTGTGCAAAATCACTAGTAAATTGTATGCCCATTTTGTTTGTATTTAGTAGTGCAACAAACTCCATTGAACTATTTCTGTCTCCTTTCCAAATACATATCAGGTCATCTATAAACCTTCTGTAATAAATGATGTTCTCTCTGAGGGGGCTCTCACATCCATAGATGTGGGACAGCTCCCACCACCCCATAAAGAGGTTAGCGTAGGAGGGGGTAGCGTATTAATTTATTCGGCAAGTACAAGGCATAACCAAGGCCTCAAACAAGCTAAAAAATTTAAAGGCATCGTAAGATGTAACCCTGAAAGTGAAAACAAATTAAATGTTAAGCTAGACACATATATACATAAGAACATCCACCAATGGCCATTGGATATTTAATGGGTACCTGTTCATATTTATAATAGTCCCACATGTGATGTAAATATAGGTAATCACTGATCCTGAATGTTAGTCCAATTACCATCAAAGCTCAGTCACAGCCAAAGACAAACAATGCAATTGTAAAGTGGGGTAAATAAATAGTTAATCCCCAACAGATTAGTATTGCAGCATAGCAAAGCAAGGTATGATGACGTCTTGATAAACCTTAGCGACACCATAAAGCAAGGTGTAATAATGTTGTCGTTGACCTTAACAACACAGTCAAGTAAGATGTATTAGTGTCTTTGTTAGCTTATGGTCAAATATCGCAACCATACACAGCTGCAATCCATACTGTCTTGTTCCTCACCATCTTCAACCCCTAGGGTGCTACCTTCTGAGAGACGTACCCTCATTCAAGGATCCCAATCACAGGGCATGTGGTGTCAGTTGTTAGAAAACAATATCCACAACAGGCAATCTCTGTTGTAATGTCCACTTACTTTGAACTTCCTGTGGTGTGCCGAAACAGACGTTTTAGTATCTCCTTGTCATACCTTGCTGCTGCTAGTGTGAATGTTGGTAACGCTCCACAGTGGTACCAGGATCGAGTGTATCCCAAGAAACTGCCAAGGGTGGGCTCCACAGTGGTACCAGGATCGGGTGTATCCCAAGAAACTGGTTATGCCTTGTACTTGCCGAATAAATTAATACGCATTTCATCATATTGTAATTTTGAGGTATTTGTGGGGAAGGGAGCTTGTCACCTGGGGCTTGGTCTCCTCACCTTTTGTGACCCAGGGTATTACTTTATTCCTATCTTTGGATAGTTTATGTGTAAGTGCCGGCTAGAACATACTTTTTTTTCTTTAGTATTAACATATTTGTCTTATGTTCCCGGGCACCCCTGGTATTGTGTATTTAGTTTACCAGGGTTACACTTGTAGGTATATTATTAGGTGTGCTGATACATCGTTCATATGTATATATATATATATATATATATATATATATATATATATATATATATATATATATATATATATATAAAAAGGGCAAATTTGTTAGTAAACTGGGTAGTGGCAGACAGCTGCCAGTACCTAAAATGGTGGTCAATAGGGGGAAGGGGGAGGATTTGAGAGCTGTTTGGGGGGGGATCAGGAAGGTTGGGGGATCCTACACTTCATATAAAAAATATAGAAAAAAAAAAAGACTTTCTGCCAGTACTTAAGATGGCGGTGACAATTGCGAGGTGTGGGAGGGAAGAGAGCTGTTTGAGAGGGGTCAGGGAGGGATCGGGGGTGGGATGTGTCAGGTGGGGGGCTGATCTCAACACTAAAACTAAAATTAACCCTACAAGTCATCTAATTAACCCCTTCACTGCTGGGCATAATAAAAGTGTGGTGCGCAACGGCAATTAGCGGCCTTCTAATTACCAAAAATCAATGCCAAAGCCATATATATCTGCTATTTCTGAACAAAGAGGATCCCAGAGAAGCATTTACAACCATTTGTGCCATAATTGCACAAGCTGTTTGTAAATAATTTCAGTGAGAAACCTTAAAGTTTGTGAAAAAGTTAATGATTTTTTTTTATTTGATTGCATTTGGCGGTAAAATGGTGGCATGAAATATACCAAAATGGGCCTAGATCAATTACTTTGGGTTGTATACTAAAATATATATATATATATATATATTTATACACAGATGTCAATGGATATTCGGGGATTCCTGACATCATCAGTGTTACAATGTAACTCGCTAATTTTGAAAAAAAAAAATGGTTTGGAAATAGCAAAGTGCTATTTGTACTTATTGCCCTATAACTTGCAAAGAAAGCAAAGAACATGTAAACATTGGGTATTTAGAAACTCAGGACAAAATTTAGAAACTATTTAGCATGGATGTTTTTTGGTGGTTGTAGATGTTTAACAGATTTTGGGGGTCAAAATTAGAAAAAGTGTGTTTTTTTTCAATGTTTTCATCATATTTTATAATGTGTTATAGTTAATTATAAGATATGAAGAAAATAATGGTATCTTTAGAAAGTCCATTAAATGGTGAGAAAAACGGTATATAATATGTGTGGGTACAGTAAATGAGTAAGAGGAAAATTACAGCTAAACACAAACACCACAGAAATGTAAAAATAGCCTTGGTCCTTAAGGGTAAGAAAGTGAAAAATGGTCTGGTCCTTAAGGGGTTAATATGTGATATCCTGCACAGCTAACATGATCTTCAGGAAAAGTAAGAAAATGGAAGCCACAACCATTACATCTAGAAATGACATGTAGCAATGACGTTCTGTAAATGTTTGTTTCTTATTTACATTTGCATGGTCATGATTGTCAGTTTCAGTACAGTTGTCTGCAAAAACGGCATTTAAAAAGGTATTAAGCCTTAGTGCAGGGATTTTATAGTTTGCCATTTTGTCTTGTTTGTTTGAGACCAAGATGTCAGGTTTTTTAAAAAAAAATCAGAAGACACAACAACCATGATTTTATAAAACATGATTTACAATATCTAGAACCCTGTGTCCCAATTTGATTTCAGTAATAGAATTTGAGCAAAGACAAAATCAGTTCACAATAGTGTGGTTTTTGCTACATTATTTACATTACTGAGGTGGAGTGATTTCCCAATTTACAGTATGAAAACTGTTAAAATCCTGTTTTAGAACTTGAGATAAGATGCACCCACTTCCTTCTAATAGAAACCTGTAGTCTTCCTGATCTCAGATATATATATATCGTCAAACAAAAAAATGGTGGTTTCTTAAAATTATTATTTTTTTTTTTAATTTTGAGTCAATATAATCGTCAAGCAAACCTGCCAGTATATTCATCATGCCAAATGGCATCTATATTTTTCTAGTTATCAGGATGGATTTGTATTATAGTAAATTCATCTCACACATGTAAATGACAATTTCACTTACACATAATAAAAAGGAGTTAATTCAAGAGACAAATTACAGTTTAACTGGTTCACCACAAAGTATTTATTATAACTATAATTAATATCACATTTAGGTAACATTTTTAAATTTTAGAGCATAAATTTTAAAGCATAATATTTCAGACACTCACCTTTGACAACAATCAAGACTTCTGAAGAAGTTGTATTTCCAATCTTATTGTGAGCACTACAGCTATACCGGCCAGACATTTCAACTCTCAGGACTTGCTGGGTTTGGTTTATCAAGGAATCCTCATTTCTAAGCCATGTGTAGTGAGTTACATTTGGTCTGCTGCTCAAAAACTCACACTTGAGATCAGTAAATTCTTCTGTCTCATGAAGTTTACTAAGCAGTACTTCTTTGGGGGAATCTATAAAAATAAATGGACAATGATAATAGTAAAGATATGTATCAAAATATAGATACACTAAAAAGACTTACATTAAAGAAAAAATATTGCGTGCCTTAGTTTAGACACTGAAACTTTTATGAAACTTTAAAATGAAACTGATTTTGAAATTGAATACGCCGTAAAGCCTATCTGTTTTTCTGTTTGAGCTGAATATATTGTGACAAAGTTACCCCTCTCTTTGGGTATTTTGTCCCAGGAACAGCTTTGACATACAGTCTTCACAGCAGAGAACCACTTCAAATACCTGAATTAGGTATAAAAGCATTGGTCTGTTTATTCACAGACAATTTAAAGGAAAACAGTTTTAGCATACACAAAAGAACAAAATAAATTCTTGAACAATTGCTCTTACTAAACAGAATAAAGTCTATCTAACTAAAATAGTGTGACTTTTCCACAAAACTGTAAAATTATGAAACAGATTTCAAACCTCACAGGCCTAGAACCTCTAGACAGCAGCACAACTTCGTATCCTCTGTCTTTCACATACAGATTCTAACCAATAGCTTCAGCACACACTATTTAACAGGAGTTAATTGACCTTAATTAGCTGCAGGTGAGAAAACCTTAGCTTATAGGGAGAACCTAAACAAGAATCATCACCTGTAATTCTCTGCCACCTCCAAACTGTGAAATTGATTACTGGCCTGAAATGTACAAATACATAATATATATTTCAATACCACTGCATAACAGCATTGCATAACTAGTGGGGGAAACATATATTCCATTGTACACAATCCCCTTAGCTCTGTCACTAAATATAAATATATATATCTATATATACACACACAGGGGTCTATTTATCAAAGCGTCAACTGAAGATACTCTTGAATTCCACGTCGTATTTGTCGTGAGATTGATCCGCCATAGTTATCAAAGTGTCAAGATTGGCAAATGTTGAAATTTGTTATGTAATATACGATCCCGCAATCTCAATCCGACTCAGATCAATGCTTGTGTCATAACAGATGTTTCGAATTCAGATTTGACTCTATTTGAAGCTTTTCCAAATGTATCAAACATTTAACAGGTACCCTTGCGTCTATTCCGATGCAGTGTACCTAGTTTTCAATCCGCCACCCTTGAGGTTGTGGATGCCATAGAAGTCAATGGGTGTCTGAAAACACAGAAAGCTTATGTTCGATGCTGTAAGAAAATGAAGTATGTTACATATTAAAAGTAAATTAGAAACTCTATTAAAATTGTATACCCTTTCTAAATCAAACAATATTATTGCTACACATTTGGTGTACTAGTAGATATAGGGATACAAATGAAAAATACATTACTACTGATGGATTATGCTACAAATTTGTCTCTCATTACAAAGCATGGGGACAATATTATTTCTGCAAATTTGTTGAAAAGTTTTGCCCCAAACTTGTCGCACTAATAGATATAGAGATAAAAAATGAAATAAATACACAACATAATATAGCTAACTTCCTTTTTATTTTTAGTGAAAAAATCTATGTGCACCATGTAATACAAGTACCACTCTCCACTTCACACCAATTTGGACGCAACACTTTTCTCACCAATTATGATGCAAACTTCTAAACAACCCACACACTACTGAATTTTTCAACCACTTTTGATTGGAATATGCATAATCACATGATTTATGACATCAGCCAATCTGATTCAAATATACATTTTAAATTATCACTAACAAATCAAAATGCTTGATGCTTGTGTCATTGATCACTCATCAGAACTTGTAAGTGCCATTTGTTACATTGTGTATTATACTTTGAAAGTATTTATATGTGAAATTAGTATTAAAGATAAACATTGATGCTGACATTAGGACACACAGTGTAATATTTTAGACAAGGATTTTAAAATTCAAATTGATGTTTTATTCAATATAATCTTAAACTGATAGCTCAAAGAGATAGCCCACCTAACATTAAACTGATTGGAATAGCCAATAGAATGCAAGCTCAATCCTATTGGCTGATTGGATCAGCCAATAGGATTTTTTCAACCTTTATTTTCGATTGGCTGATTGAATTCGATCCGCCAATCGGAATCTAAGGGACGCCATCTAGGATGACATCATTTAAAGGAACCTTCATTCGGAAGAAGACTTCGAAAGAAAAGGATGCTCAGCGCCGGATGTCTGGAAGATAGAGCCGCACTGTGCCGGATGGATAATGATAGAAGATGCCATCTGAATGGAGACTTCGGCCCGCTTCGATGAAGACTTCTGCCGGCTTTGTTGAGGACTTCTGCTGCTTTGTTGAGGATGGATGTCGGGTCTTCAGAAACTGTAAGTAGATCTTTAGGGGTTAGTGTTAAGTTTTTTTAAGGGTTTATTGGGTGGGTTTTAATTTTAGCTTAGAGTTTGGGCAAGGAAAAAGAGCTAAATGCCCTTTTAAGGGCAATGCCCATACAAATGACCTTTTCAGGGCAATGGGGAGGTTAGGTTTTATAGATTAGCTTTTTATTTGGGGGGTTGGTTGTGTGGGTGGTGGGTTTTACTGTTTGGGGGGGTATTTGTATTTTTATTTACAGGTAAAAGAGCTGATTTCTTTAGGGCATTGCCCCGCAAAAGGCCCTTTTAAGGGCCATTGGTAGTTTATTGTAGGCTAGGTTTTTTTTTATTGGGGGGGGGGGCTTTTTTATTTCCATTGGGCTCTTAGATTAGGTGTAATTAGTTTAAATATTTGATAAATTATTTTTTATTTTGTGTAACTTAGTGTTTATTTTTTTTTGTAACTTAGTGTTTATTTTGTGTAACTTAGTAATTTTTAATAGTAGATTAAAATTATTTGAGTAGGGTTAGGTTTGTAAATATGTAATATAGTTAATTTAATTTGTAGTTTAATGTAATTTTAGTATAACAGTTAGGGTAGGTTAAGTAATAGTTTAATATAGTTTATTATATTTTTAGTCTAATAGTTAGGGTAGATTAATTAATAGTTTAATATAGTTTAATGTAATTTTATTATAACAGTTAGGGTAGGTTAATTACTAGTTTAATATAGTTTAATTTAAATCTAAAGTTAAGTTTACACCCTGTTCCAAATTATTATGCCAATGATATATTTCTCATTTACCTAAATAATTGATGCAAACAACAGTCAGCATAATTCTCATGTTATCAACTATTAAGAGTACAATTCAAATTTTATTGAACAAACCTCTTAATGATAACAGTATTTTTTTTTCAAAATAAAAAACTTACAATGCACTGTTCCAAATTATTACGCACAGTAAGTTTCAAAACACTTTATAGGTTGTAAAGAACTGAAAATTGTCATTTGTTGTGTTTGCAGCATATTTACTGAAATCAAAAGATATTTCAATCAAACTTTGAACAATATTTTAACTTTTTAAACATTTTAACAGGTCACGTTACATTTTAACATAGGACCCCTTATTTTATAGCGGCTTCACAAGTCTTGCATCAATTGAACTTGTGAGTTTTTGGACAGTTTCTGCTTGAATTTGTTTGCAAGATGTCAGAATAGCCTCCCAGAGCTGCTGTTTGGATGTAAACTGCCTCCCACCCTCATATCTCACTACACTTTGGCAGTCGCATCAGGAGCCGCTGCAGCTTCTAAATGACCCTCATTATTATTAATGCTCCACAATATATGTTCATCTGATACCTGTTACTAGCACCAACATCGCCATAAATTTATGTTCATAAACGAATAATTCTTCAAAATTGTTCATGAAGATGTTGGCATAGGTTGGGGTGACATTGGATCTCATAGTAGTACCTTTTTCTGAAAGAAAAATTCATCCTTAAAGAGAAAATAATTCATGTAAAGTATAACTTCCAACAATTCTAGAAAAAAATGTATTTGAACCTGATTGTACTTATTGTCACACCTTAGAACTTTAGCTACTGACTCAATCCCACTTGTATGCTTGATAGATGTGTACAATCTTGACACATCAAGTGTAAATAAAATTACCTTGTTATTCTCTAAATTAAGCTGCTCGAGCTTTTTCAGAAAATCGTAAGTGTCTTGAATGTAAGATGAGGATTTAACCACATAAGGTTGCAAAATTCTGTCCAAAAAAACAGAAATATTAGTAAAAATAGATCCTGAACCTGCCCCTATAGGTCTGCCTGTGTAATGTCCCTTTAAGACATTCCACTCAATTCCTCCTGCCTATAAAACCACTCCCCTTTCTTCACATCATTGCTTGATTATTTTGTGCTTAGCCTGTTGTGTTCAACTTGTCCACAGCAGCCACTTTCAAGTCTGACCTCTAATTCAAGTGCTTATTTTATTTAAGCAATCTCTATAGTTATTTACTGCTGTGTTACCTTGCTACTTTTTCAACTGTGAAGGATTCTTACTTTGGAACCTGCTTCTCTGCTTCAAGCAGCTCAGCATACTGGATCTTTTTCCTTTTGGATTCCTACACTGCATCAAGTCCCGGCCGCAAGGATCACTTCCTCATTTTTGCTCACCTGCTGCACACTGTCTGCAAAGCTCTCATCTGTTCCTCCCAGCAACCTCTCCTAGTACCAAGTTGTAAGTAGATTGTTATCTAAAACATTGTTCACTGCTCTGAAAACTGGATCCAGTCCTTTCTTCATCTGCAACTAAGGTACAAACATTCATTAACTATTTATGCCATATCCTCCACCTTTTGCAGGCATAACAAGCTGTTATAACCTCTGTTTGCTTAAGCTGCATATTAATCCACTGACTCAGTAATCACTTATGAACTCTCTTTATTGACCAAGTGAAATTCATTACCTGTGACTGTTAACCTAACAACTCCTGTTACTAGTTGCATGAGATTTCTAAAGGCACAGATTGTGATATTAACTATATCTTGTCTGCTATCCATTATGTCTTATTAACTTGCTGGCACAGTTTTTACCAGTTGTTACAGAATAACATTCTGGTTTCTTGTCCAGCTACATTTACAACCTTACATAATAATCAAGCTTATAAAGTTAAAGTTATATAGCATAATGGATCCACAGGCAGTTAAAGCAGAGTTTGACACTCTCAATCAGAAAGTTGATTTTCTAGCAAGAGGGCTCACAGAACTTCAGGCAGAGAATGCTGCACTGAAAAATGTACTTAAAGATATTGTTGCCCCAAAATCTCCAGACCCTCCAGAACCTTTAATTAACCCACCTGCTGTTTTTTCTGGTTAAAGATCTGACTTCAGAGGTTTTAAAAACGCCTGTTACCTACTGTTTTCAATGAAGCCAAGAACTTACTGCACAGAGAAAATAAAGGTTTGCACTGCCATATCCTATCTTGCAGGTGAACCCAGGGCGTGGGCTAACCGCTTTTTTGAGACACAAAGTCAGTTGTTAGACTCACTAGATCAATTTTTTGCTGCAATGGCATCCCTTTATGAAGACAGCAATAGTCAAATAAACGCAGAAACAAAACTAAGAGCATTAAAACAAGGAAAACGTCCTGTGGAGGACTTTATAACAGAGTTCCAAATGTGGGCCACAGACACATTATGGAATGATATTACCTTGAGAAACCAGTTCAGACTGGGACTTAATGACACACTAAAGGATGAAATATCCAGACTTGATATGCCAGAAACTCTGACTGGACTTATTAAATTAGCAACTACACTGGACTGCAGACTTAGGGAACGCTGTTCAGAAAGACTGACTACAGAGACCACTTTAAAGAGACCCTCACCTATTTACACAGAAAGTGCATCCCATTTTCCCACACCAATGGAGATTGGTGTAATTTAAGCCCCACTAACCTCAGAGGAGAAAAATAGAAGACGCATCTCAAATTTGTGCCTCTATTGTGCCAGTAGAGACCACCCAGTAGCAACATGTCCCATACTACAGAGATCAAGGAAGGGTAAGCCATTACATTTATGCAATACCTCGCTATATAACCACAACAATGCACTCACACTGATTTTATCTTTACAGTGGGATCGACTTCAAATCAAGACTGAGGCCATTGTTGATTCAGGGGCGTATGGGTGTTTTATGGATGCCACTTTTGTTAGTGCTAATAAAATACTGTGTGTTACAAAGCAAAAACCTCTGTTTATTAAAGTAATAGATGGTTCATTGATTCATAGTGGTCCTATAAAACAACACACCATACCTTTATTAATAACTACTACTGATGGTCACACAGAATATCAAAGCTTTGATATAATACCCTCAGCACTACATACCATCATCTTAGGTTTTCCCTGGTTAGTCAAACACAATCCCACTATAGACTGGAAACACTCCAAACAGATGACCTACCTAATGATAGCCATCTAATAAAAGAAAATACTGGACTTTACACTTATCATAAAAAGTTATACATTCCAAAACAATTACGGAATTTTATCCTAAACTACTACCATGACAACCCATTATCAGGCCATCCAGGTATACATAAAACCAAAGAACTACTTTGCAGGGATTTCTGGTGGCCCAAAATATCAGATTCTGTACAGGATTATTTCAATTCCTGTGATGTTTGTGCCAGAAATAAAGTTGAAAGAAAGAAACCCATTGGATATCTTAATCCCTTACCTACACCAGAAATTCCTTGGTCACTGATTTCTATGGATTTCATAGTGGAACTACCTCTATCTCAAAACCATAATACCATAATGGTCGTGGTCGATCATTTGACCAAGTTGGCCCATTTTGTTCCCTTAAAATCACTTCCCACCGCAACAGAGACCGCACAAGCTTTCATTAACAACATTGTGCGCTTACATGGCATACCACGGTCCATCATTACCGATCGCGGTACTCAGTTCACCTCTCATTTTTGGAAAACTCTTTGTACCAGTTTACGTATTCAACCAAGACTAACCTCATCTTACCATCCGCAGGCAAATGGTCTCACAGAAAGAGTGAATCGCTTACTTGAGCAATATTTACGTTGTTATATCACTCACCTACAGGACGATTGGATCTCTCTCCTTCCCTTGGCAGAGTATTCCTACAACAACTCAATTTCATCCTCCACTAGGGTAACACCTTTTTATGCTACTTATGGCTACCATCCTCAATCCATTCTACTATCACCAGATAGAAGGGCATCCCCTTCAGCTTCAACATACTTAACCAATTTACAAAACACTTTGACTTTACTAAAAGAACATTTAAACACTGCTAAAGCTGGGCAAAAACTTTATTATGATTTGAGACACAGGCCGTGTCCTGATTACAAACTGGGAGATCGAGTCTGGCTTTCCACCAAATACCTGAAACCGGCAGTGCCCTCCAAGAAGCTAGGCAGTCAATACATTGGTCCATTCCCCATTGTTCGAATTCTAAGTCCGACGTCTGTTACCTTGGACTTACCGAGACATTTCAGAATTCACCCCATATTTCATGTTTCGCTTCTGAAGCCCTATATCTCGAGCGCATCACGTTCATGTCCCCAGGCACCTCCACCGCCCATTCAGTTGGATGGTCAGGAAGAGTTTGAGCTTGAAACCATCTTGGACTCCAGGATCTCTCGTGGACGTCTGGAGTACCTCCTCCATTGGAAGGGTTACGGTCCTGAGGAAGATTCTTGGGTACCTCGCTCCCGTGTTAATGCTCCTCAGCTGCTTCGGACTTTCCATCTCCGTTATCCTGATAAACCTTCTACTGCATCCTCGGAGAGGATGTCCTGAGTGGGGGGATATGTAATGTCCCTTTAAGACATTCCACTCAATTCCTCCTGCCTATAAAACAACTCCCCTTTCTTCACATCATTGCTTGATTATTTAGTGCTTAGCCTGTTGTGTTCAACTTGTCCACAGCAGCCACTTTCAAGTCTGACCTCTAATTCAAGTGCTTATTTTATTTAAGCAATCTCTATAGTTATTGACTGCTGTGTTACCTTGCTACTTTTTCAACTGTGAAGGATTCTTCTTTGGAACCTGCTTCTCTGCTTCAAGCAGCTCAGCATACTGGATCTTTTTCTTTTTGGATTCCTACACTGCATCAAGTCCCGGCCGCAAGGATCACTTCCTCATTTTTGCTCACCTGCTGCACACTGTCTGCAAAGCTCTCATCTGTTCCTCCCAGCAACCTCTCCTAGTACCAAGTTGTAAGTAGATTGTTATCTAAAACATTGTTCACTGC
The DNA here is from genome assembly GCF_027579735.1 of Bombina bombina. Taxonomy (NCBI): domain Eukaryota; kingdom Metazoa; phylum Chordata; class Amphibia; order Anura; family Bombinatoridae; genus Bombina; species Bombina bombina. The sequence continues at coordinate 248,572,578 of NC_069506.1, read as the reverse complement.
TCTGAAAACTGGATCCAGTCCTTTCTTCATCTGCAACTAAGGTACAAACATTCATTAACTATTTATGCCATATCCTCCACCTTTTACAGGCATAACAAGCTGTTATAACCTCTGTTTGCTTAAGCTGCATATTAATCCACTGACTCAGTAATCACTTATGAACTCTCTTTATTGACCAAGTGAAATTCATTACCTGTGACTGTTAACCTAACAACTCCTGTTACTAGTTGCATGAGATTTCTAAAGGCACAGATTGTGATATTAACTATATCTTGTCTGCTATCCATTATGTCTTATTAACTTGCTGGCACAGTTTTTACCAGTTGTTACAGAATAACATTCTGCTTTCTTGTCCATCTACTTTTACAACCTTACAGCCTGGAGGTTTCAATTCATTTTTATGGATCTTTGGCAGACACTATATAACTGGTCTTACAGGATGTTTAATATTTAAAAATTCATTCAAACCTTTTGAGATCAATCCATTTTTCATAGCTTGACACAGAATATTAGCAATCTCATTTTGAATCTTATGTGTGGGATCATAACCAATCATAGTATAAACTGAAGTATCACAAAGTTGTTGTTCTATCTCAGATATATAGGCCTCCTGGTTCATTACTACTAAGGCGCCACCCTTATCAGCCGCTTTAATAGCCAATTCCTTTCTTGATTTCAAGGTCCTTAAAGATGCTGAGTCATTTTGATATTCCATAAGTCTCTTCTGGAACATGAAGTCAGGTTTCTGAAATAATTGCTCAACATCCCTAAGTACCAAATCAAAGAATGTATTAGCACCATTATCAGTAGTTACAGGGTTAAATGTGCTGGTATTTCTAAATCCTACCGTCTTACAAGTGAGCATTTCATTTCCCTTAGTATACATTTCCTTATCTTGAGTTTTGGTCTTTTTATCAAAAAATAATTTTAATTTAATTGAAACACATGAACCTACACCAACTAGTGGTGAAAAACTGTCAAAATGCATTTAGATTAGAGGCGGCCTTCAAGGTCTAAGAAATGAGCATATGAACCTCCTAGGTTTAGCTTTCAACTAAGAATACCAAAAGAACAAAGCAAAATTGGTGATAAAAGTAAATTGGAAAGTTGTTTAAAATTGCATGCCCTATCTGAATCATGAACTGTTTTTTTTTTACTTGACTGGCACTTTAAATCTGTCCTTATTAAGGGCATATCACGCAACATGCAACTATACAGTATCAAGAATGATACTTTATATGGAGCACATTGCAGGGCAATGCTCTGAAAGACACCAAAGTAAAATTTTCAGGCTCTGTGTACTACTTTGAGTCTTGTGATATGGTATGTGTCCTCAGGCATTTTTAATGAGTCTAAGAGGTCCATTTATCATGCTCCGTATGGAGCTTGTGGGCCCGTGTTTCTGATGAGTCTTCAACTCGCCAGAAACAGCAGTTATGAAGCAGTGGTCTAAAGACGGGCGGACAGAAATCACCACAATTCAACCCGATCGAGTACGATCAGGTTGATTGACACCTCCCTGCGGGCAGCCCATTGGCCGTGAGTCTGCAGGGGGCGGCATTGCACCAGCAGCTCTTGTAAGCTGCTGGTGCAATGCTGAATACGGAGAGTGTATTGCTCTCCGCATTCAGCGAGGTCTTGCGGACCTGATCCGCACTATTGGATCAGGTCCACAAGACCTTTGATACATAGGCCATTAAAGATCAAAGGAGAAGTTGGCATTCCCTATGAATGTAAATAAGAAAATAACAAGAAAAATAAGAATATAAAATGTAATTTCAAACATTGCAACCTAGATGTTTGAAGAACAAAAAAAGCGGTGCTACGGGATATAATTAAAAGTCCAAAGACACTTTATTGGTTACTTCCACAGCATGGAAAAATAAAACAAACACTTGCAAGTATGTAGTCAGAGCTTGACGCGTTTCGGCTTACGCCGTCATCAGAAGCCTTAACTTCATTATCCACCATCTTTCCTTATAAAGGCTAAACTCCTTACTGATTTGTCAACAGATGAATTACATCACCAGATGATTAACACACAGTAATTAACCTCTTACAAACTGATTCTCCAATTTGTACCCTCCAATACTAGTGAGTTCATTATCATTAAGTATATATGCATATATAAATACATATGCCCTTAAATGCTGTATATCATTCTTAAGTTTATACTATATTCATTTTATTTGTATTCTTACTTAGATATAAGCTTGGGTAACATACTTTGTTTATTTTCCCCAAAACTTGTACTTAATGATATATATATCACCTGTTAGTGGAAAAGGTCTTATCATATAGGAAGCTCCTTACCTCCATACATTTATTAAATCCGCTTCAGTATTGAAGCCTAATGGCAGACGAGTTTGCAGGGAAAATATCCAAAATGCCTCTCTTTTGGATAATAACATGTCGAGATTCCCACCCCTCTCTTTTGGACACACTTTTTCTATTACTTGCCACCTGAAGGTTTTTACATTTTCATTGTGGTGTGTTATAAAGTGTGCCGCTAATGCAGAACACGGGGTTGTGGTGGAGATGTCTTTTAGGTGCTCTCTAATGCGCTATCTCACCTCCCTGGTGGTCATACCCACGTATTGCATCTTATATTCTGTGCATTGTACCATGTAAATAACATATTTAGATCTACAGTTTGTACAACTTGTGGCCTCATAAACACGCTGTGTTGTACATGATTGAAACTGTTTAGATACAACTGCATGCCCACATGCTTTACAATTAATGTTATGGCATTTAAAATGTCCCTTACATGTTAACCAACTACTTTGCCCTGCTTTCTTCTGGCTGACTGCACTGGGAGAGAGATAATTGCCAAGAGTGCGATTCCGTTTGGACACAAAACAAAAGCCTCTCTTAACAGTATCATATAAGACGTTATCTCCTTTAAGAATCGGAAAATGTTTTTCCACTATCTTTACAATTCTACCGTACTGGTTGCTGTATTTTGTTATAAAAGTAGGCTTATCCTTGTTATGTTCTCTCCTAGGTTTAATTTTATCCAATTAAAGCTCCCTTCTATCAAGACCTTCTGATTGTACTATGGCTTTATCTATTACTTCACTCTTATAACCCCTGTCCAAAAAGCGTTGCTTCAGTTTAAGACACTCTGCTCTATAGATACTCTCTTCTGAGCAATTCCTCCTCAGTCTGATGCATTCCCCTTTGATTATCCCAAAACCTGTGTACTTGGGATGCAGACTCCTAGCATGGAGGATGGCATTTGACTGTAATGGCTTGCGATACAATTCACTTTTAATTCCCTTCCTTTCTACATCACCTTTCAAAACCACATCCAAAAATGAGATTTCTTCTAATCCTACTGTATAGGTAAATTTTAAACCAACATCATTGGTATTGAGATATTGGATAAATCCTTCTACCTCTATCACTGAACCTCTCCAGATGAAAATAAAATCATCTATAAAGCGATGATAGAAAAGGATGTGGTCTTTATAAGGGTTACTATCTCCATAAACGTGGAACAGCTCCCACCAACCCATAAATAGGTTGGCATAGGAGGGGCAAATTTAGCCCCCATAGCTGTTCCACGCTTCTGGAGATAGTAACCCCCATCAAACAAAAAATAATAAATAAACCTAGATGTTTGCCATATAATATAATTTTTGAAGACTTTTCTTCATTATTAAAATAACTATGATGATGTAACTCACAAAAAAACAAAACCAATTAGATTTCATATCATATCTATCACACTGTTGTATACTGATGGATGTAACAGTAGGTCTATACTATGCAAGATAAAAATACTCTTTCTCTCTGTGTACTTCTTTGTATAGAGCAGTACTTTCCAAACTGTGTGTCGTGACGGCGGCAGTGTGTAGGTGTTTCCCTGCTTCAGCACAATTTTTTTTTAATTTAACACTTTTGTAAAAAAAAAAATTTGGTTTCTGACTTTCCGCCTGCATGTTAAGCATATCACGTGGTTGACACGTGATTGATACCTAGTGGGTCACAGATCATCTTAACCTATTTGCACAGCTCAATGGGAACTGAAACTATTCCCATTCCCGTCTTTGACTGCACGTGTAGTCTCCTTAATCGGCTCGTGACTGCATGTGTAGTCAGTGAGTGGGACAGCAGTGTTTTGCAGTGCGGGCAGTAGTAATAGTAGTCAGTGCAACTCGCAGAGCTCTGAGGGCAGCAGCTTAAACGCTGAGGTGAAGTCAGAAGTCAAAGTGGCTTTTTTTTTTTGCAGTTAGCTCCCAGTAGTGCATTGCTGCTCCTGCTCTTGATATATGGATAGGAAGCTGAAGCTTAAAAATGTTTGATGATTAAATGCGAGTGTCTTTATCTAATATTCCACCAAATATTCAGAAACTGTGTTCATCCCATCAACCTCATACATCCCATTAAAATAGTAAGTAGCTATTGGTGGTATTAATTCTTGCGCATACATACTGTTACTTGTAAATACATTTCGTTATTATATAATTTATGTATGTGTCCGTATCTCTTAAAACAAGTTAGTTTAACCTCCTGTTTGCTAGTACAACTGAATTACTGTGTCGCAAAATGATGTAGGTGTAAAAAGTTTGGAAAGCTCTGGAGAGGCAGGAGAGTAAGAAATAATAATCCGGAATTAATGCTTTATTTAAGATTTAGAATAGAGAATGGTATATTTGAATAGGTTTAACTAACATTTTTGAGTGAAGCATTTACATTTCTAGACATTTTAAAACAGTTTAATAATTTTTTTCTTTCTTTTTTTAATGGCAATTTTCTTCCAAGGAACTTTTATTGCTGCAGGAAAATAATTATCAGTATGGCAAAAATATTTGATTAAATCACCAAGAACCATCTATCAAGCATGTGATACCCTTTGAACTAGAGATTGATAGATGATACATAACCCATAACAGGACCCAGCGAACCCAGAACTCAAAATGAGATAACATAGCACTGAATCATAGTCCATTTTCAAGTTGAAAAAGGAGTGCTGTTTACTATTTCAGTACTGTTCCTCACTCTTAGTGCCACATATGTGCAGCTTTGTTGTCCCCAAAGCATTTGCGGCTAGATTTAGAGTTTTGTCGGTAACAACCCGAAAATCTAACGCCGGCTTTTTTCTGGCTGCACCATAAAAATAACTCTGGTATTGAGAGTCCTTATAAAGGCTGTGTTAGGCTCCAAAAAAGGAGCGTAGAGCATATTTAACGCAGCTTCAACTCTCGATACCAGAGTTGCTTACGCAAGCGGCCAGCCTCAAAAACGTGCTCGTGCACGGTTCCCCCATAGAAAACAATGGGGCTGTTTGAGCTGAAAAAAAACTTAACACCTGCAAAAAAGCCGCGTTCAGCTCCGAACGCAGCCCCATTGTTTGCTATGCGGAAACACTTCCTACGTCTGCACCTAACACTCTAACATGTACCCCGAGTCTAAACACCCCTAACCTTACACTTATTAACCCCTAATCTGCCGCCCCCGCTATCGCTGACCCCTGCATATTATTATTAACCCCTAATCTGCCGCTCCGTAAACCGCCGCTACTTACATTATCCCTATGTACCCCTAATCTGCTGCCCTAACATCGCCGACCACTATATTATATTTATTAACCCCTAATCTGCCCCCCACAACGTCGCCTCCACCTGCCTACACTTATTAACCCCTAATCTGCCGAGCGGACCTGAGCGCTACTATAATAAAGTTATTAACCCCTAATCCGCCTCACTAACCCTATAATAAATAGTATTAACCCCTAATCTGCCCTCCCTAACATCGCCGACACCTAACTTCAATTATTAACCCCTAATCTGCCGACTGGAGCTCACCGCTATTCTAATAAATGTATTAACCCCTAAAGCTAAGTCTAACCCTAACACTAACACCCCCCTAAGTTAAATATAATTTACATCTAACGAAATTAATTATCTCTTATTAAATAAATTATTCCTATTTAAAGCTAAATACTTACCTGTAAAATAAATCCTAATATAGCTACAATATAAATTATATTTATATTATAGCTATTTTAGGATTAATATTTATTTTACAGGCAACTTTGTAATTATTTTAACCATGTACAATAGCTATTAAATAGTTAAGAACTATTTAATAGTTACCTAGTTAAAATAATTACAAAATTACCTGTAAAATAAATCCTAACCTAAGTTAAAATTAAACCTAACACTATACTATCATTAAATTAATTAAATAAAATACCTACAATTATCTACAATTAAACCTAACACTACACTATCAATAAATAAATTAAATACAATTCCTACAAATAACTACAATGAAATAAACTAACTAAAGTACAAAAAATAAAAAAGAACTAAGTTACAAAAAATAAAAAAATATTTACAAACATAAGAAAAATATTACAACAATTTTAAACTAATTACACCTACTCTAAGCCCCCTAATAAAATAACAAAGACCCCCAAAATAAAAAATGCCCTACCCTATTCTAAATTACTAAAGTTCAAAGCTCTTTTACCTTACCAGCCCTGAACAGGGCCCTTTGCAGGGCATGCCCCAAGAAGTTCAGCTCTTTTGCCTGTAAAAAAAAACATACAATACCCCCCCCAACATTACAACCCACCACCCACATACCCCTAATCTAACCCAAACCCCCCTTAAATAAACCTAACACTAAGCCCCTGAAGATCATCCTACCATGTCTTCACCTCACCAGGTATCACCGATCCGTCCTGGCTCCAAAATCTTCATCCAACCCAAGCGGGGGCTGGCGATCCATCATCCGGCGGCTGAAGAGGTCCAGAAGAGGCTTCAAAGTCTTCATCCTATCCGGGAAGAAGAGGCAATCCGGACCGGCAACCATCTTGATCCAAGCGGCATCTTCTATCTTCATCCGATGACGACCGGCTCCATCCTGAAGATCTCCACTGCGGACCCATCTTCTTCCGGCGACGTCCAACTGAAGAATGACGGTTCCTTTAATGGACGTCATCCAAGATGGCATCCCTCGAATTCCGATTGGCTGATAGGATTCTATCAGCCAATCGGAATTAAGGTAGGAATATTCTGATTGGCTGATGGAATCAGCCAATCAGAATCAAGTTCAATCCGATTGGCTGATCCAATCAGCCAATCAGATTGAGCTCGCATTCTATTGGCTGTTCCGATCAGCCAATAGAATGCGAGCTCAATCTGATTGGCTGATTGGATCAGCCAATCGGATTGAACTTGATTCTGATTGGCTGATTCCATCAGCCAATCAGAATATTCCTACCTTAATTCCGATTGGCTGATAGAATCCTATCAGACAATCGGAATTCGAGGGACGCCATCTTGGATGACGGCATTTAAAGGAACCGTCATTCGTTGTTCAGTTGTAGGCCAGGATGGATGTTCCGCGTCGGAGGTCTTCAGGATCCTGCCGCTCCGCCCCGGATGGATGAACATAGAAGATCCCGCTTGGATGAAGACTTCAATCGGATGGAAGACCTCTTCTGCCCCGCTTGGATGAAGACTTCAGCCGGATCACGGACCTCTTCAGCCCCCCGCTTGGGCTTGGATCAGGACATCGGAGGAGCTCTTCTGGATCGATCGGTGAACCTGGTATGGTGAAGATAGGGTAGGAAGATCTTCAGGGGCTTAGTGTTAGGTTTATCTAAGGGGGGTTTGGGTTAGATTAGGAGTATGTGGGTGGTGGGTTGTAATGTTGGGGGGGGGTATTGTATGTTTTTTTTTACAGGCAAAAGAGCTGAACTTCTTGGGGCATGCCCTGCAAAGGGCCCTGTTCAGGGCTGGTAAGGTAAAAGAGCTTTGAACTTTAGTAATTTAGAATAGGGTAGGGCATTTTTTTATTTTGGGGGGCTTTGTTATTTTATTAGGGGGCTTAGAGTAGGTGTAATTAGTTTAAAATTGTTGTAATATTTTTCTTATGTTTGTAAATATTTTTTTATTTTTTGTAACTTAGTTCTTTTTTATTTTTTGTACTTTAGATAGTTTATTTAATTGTAGTTATTTGTAGGTATTGTATTTAATTTATTTATTGATAGTGTAGTGTTAGGTTTAATTGTAGATAATTATAGGTATTTTATTTAATTAATTTATTGATAGTGTAGTGTTAGGTTTAATTGTAACTTAGGTTAGGATTTATTTTACAGGTAATTTTGTAATTATTTTAACTATATTAGCTATTAAATAGTTCTTAACTATTTAATAGCTATTGTACCTGGTTAAAATAAATACAAAGTTACCTGTAAAATAAATATAAATCCTAAAATAGCTATAATATAATTATAATTTATATTGTAGCTATATTAGGATTTATTTTACAGGTAAGTATTTAGCTTTAAATAGGAATAATTTATTTAATAAGAGTTAATTAATTTCGTTACATTAAAATTATATTTAACTTAGGGGGTGTTAGTGTTAGGGTTAGACTTAGCTTTAGGGGTTAATACATTTATTAGAATAGCGGTGAGCTCCAGTCGGCAGATTAGGGGTTAATAATTGAAGTTAGGTATCGGTGATGTTAGGGAGGGCAGATTAGGGGTTAATACTATTTATTATAGGGTTAGTGAGGCGGATTAGGGGTTAATAACTTTATAATAATAGCGGTGTGGTCCGCGCGGCAGATTAGGGGTTAATAAGTGTAGGCAGGTGGAGGCGACGTTGAGGGGGGCAGATTAGGGGTTAATAAATATAATATAGGGGTCGGCGGTGTTAAGGGCAGCAGATTAGGGGTACATAAGTATAACGTAGGTGGAGGCGCTTTGCGGTTGGCAGATTAGGGGTTAATTATTGTAGGTAGCTGGCTGCGACGTCGTGGGGGGCAGGTTAGGGGTTAATAAATATAATATAGGGGTCGGCTGTGTTAGGGGCAGCAGATTAGGGGTACATAAGTATAACGTAGGTGGCGGTCGGCAGATTAGGGGTTAAAAAAAATTAATTGAGTGGCGGCGATGTGGGGGGACCTCGGTTTAGGGGTACATAGGTAGTTTATGGGTGTTAGTGTACTTTAGAGTACAGTAGTTAAGAGCTTTATGAACCGGCGTTAGCCCAGAAAGCTCTTAACTACTGACTTTTTTCCTGCGGCTGGAGTTTTGTCGTTAGATGTCTAACGCTCACTTCAGACACGACTCTAAATACCGGAGTTAGAAAAATCCCATTGAAAAGATAGGATACGCAATTTACGTAAGGGGATCTGCGGTATGGAAAAGTCGCGGCTGAAAAGTGAGCGTTAGACCCTTTTTTTAATGACTCCAAATACCGGAGGTAGCCTAAAACCAGCGTTAGGAGCCTCTAACGCTGGTTTTCACGGCTAACGCCAAACTCTAAATCTAGGCCTTGGTGTTTTAGCAGTAAAAAAAGTCTATTTTATGATTCTAATAAAGGATACAATTTCAAAAAAAAGTTTCCAATTTTATTTATATTATCAAATCTGCATCATTATCATGTTATTCTTTGTTGATATCAAGATATGTAGCATGTGCGTCTTGAGTATTACATGACAGAAAATAGTGCTGACATCTAGTGCTCTTGCTAATATATAAGATTGTTGCCAAACTGCTGCAATATAATGCTGTAGACACGTGCACACTCCTGAATTTACCTTCCTGCTTCCTTTGCAACAAAGGATAACAAGAAACAAAGAACATTTGATAATAGAAATAAATTTGAAAGTTGTTTAAAATTGTATGTTCTATCTGAATCATGGGGAAAAAAAATTGGATTTATGTCCCTTTAAGCTTAATGGCATGTCACTCATCAGGTGTGGAAAATTAGAGTATATATTCAGTGAAATATCTAAGCAGGACTGTGTTGATGTGTTGAGAGAAGGAAGGATGACTCATTCCCATACCACATTGTGCAGTGATTTAAAATGTCCAATGCATATAAAAATGAAGCAGAGACGAACGCTTTACTAGTGGCAGAAAAAGGAAGCTATCAAAGGCTGCAAACATATTTCTGAGGAGGCAGGTTGAGAAAAACCCTTGAGTGACTGCAAAAGACCTGCAGCAAGACTTGGTGGCAACAGGCACAGATGTTTCAGTTTGCACAGTAAGGTGCGTACTAAATGCAGAAGGTTTCAATGCCAGAACTCCAAGAACTACACCACTACTGACCCAAAAACCCAAGAATATTACTGAACTGTAGGCCATTGCTCATGAAGAATGGGCTTAGATTCCTCAGGAATGCTGCTAGAAGCTGGTGTCTGGCTATGCATATTGTTTGCAGCAGGTCATAACAGCAAAAGGGTTCTCTACTAAGTACTAAAGATGGTTGTCATGAAGGGGTTGAATAATTTTGAGATTGCAGAATACATTAAAAGTTGCTTTTTTAGTTGAATTTGGGGAAACCACTTGAAGCATTCACTGTGTTGAGCTATTTCAATTGCTTTTGTTTGATTTGTTCATTGCAAACAGCTGAAAGTCTGTCAATTTTGACAATACATTTGCAATGGGGTTGAATAATTTTGACTACAACTGTATAAGCTTCTAAAACTGTGATGTAGCAACATATGGTCAAGATTACAAGTTGTAAATTAAATCTTTAATTCGTGATTGCGATAACACCGGACACGTTTAGCTTGTTGAGCTTTTTCGGGTTGTGCTGGTATAGCAAGTTGCAAAATAACTTATTTTGCGTGCTTGTTAACCCGAATACTGTGCCAAAAAGAACTTGAGTTTTTACGTGTGCGTGCATGTATTCCCCCATCGAGATCAATTGGGAAAAATAGTGGGGAAAAAACCTAACACCCGCATTCCCCATAGAAGTCAATGGAGAAAAAAACAAACACCCATCGTGCATACAACATTGCATTCGCGCATTAATAAATGCTTAAAGGGACACTGAACCCAAATTTTTTCTTTTGTGATTCAGATAGAGCATGCAATTTTAAGCAACATTCTAATTTACTCCTATTATCAAATTTTCTTCATCCTCATGCTATCTTTATTTGAAAAAGAAGGCATCTAAGCTTTTTTTTATCAGAATTTTGGACAGCACTTTTTTATTGGTGGATGAATTTATCCACCAATCAGCAAGGACAACCCAGGTTGTTCACAAAAAAAGTGGGCCGGCATCTAAACTTACATTCTTGCATTTCAAATAAAGATACCAAGAGAATGAAGAAAAATTGATAATAGGAGTAAATTAGAAAGTTGCTTAAAATGTCATGCTCTATCTGAATCACAAAAGAAAAAATTTGGGTTCAGTGTCCCTTTAATGGAAAAGGGATATAATGCACTAATATATATGTTTATATATGTGCTCATATATATATATATATATATATATATATATATATATATATATATATATATAAAAAAAAAATGTTATATCTGTAAATACATATATACACATATGAATTAATTACTATACACTCACCGGCCACTTTATTAGATACACCTGTTCAATTGCTTGGTAACATAAATTGCTAATCAGTCAATCACATGGCAGCAATTCAATGCCTTTAGGCATATAGACGTGGTGAAGACGACTTGCTGAAATTCAAACCGAGCATCAGAATTTGGAAGAAAGGTAATTTAAATAACTTTGAACGTGGCATGGTTGTTGGTGCCAGACGGGCTGGTCTGAGTATTTCAAAAACTGCTGATCTACTGAGATTTTCACGCACAACCATCTCTAGGGTTTAAAGAGAATGGTCAGAAAAAGAGAAAATATCCAGTGAGTGGCAGTTGTGTGGATGACAATGTCTTGTTAATGTCAGAGGTCAGAGGAGAATTGGCAGACTGGTTCGAAATGATGGAACGGCAATAGTAACTCAAAAAAACACTTGTTACAACCAAGGTATGCAGAATACCATCTCTGAAGGCACAACACATCAAACCTTGAAGCAGATGGGCTACAGCAGCAGAAGAACACACCGGTGCCACTCCTGTCAGCTAAGAACAGGAAACTGAGTCTAAAATTTGCACAGGCTCACCAAAATGGGACTATAGAAGATTGGAAAAATGTTGCCTGGTCTGATGAGTCTCAATTTCAGCTGTGCCATTCAAATGGTATTGTCAGAATTTGGCATAAACAACATGAAAGCATGGATCCATACTGCCTTGTATCAACGGTTCAGGCTGGTGGTGGTGGTGTAATGGTGTGGGGGATATTTTCTTGGCACACTTTGGGCCCCTTAGTTCCAACTAAGCATCAATTGAATGCCATGGCCTACCTGAGTATTGTTGCTGACCATGTCCATCCCTTTATGACTACAGTGTACCCACATTCTAATGGCTACTTCCAGCAGGATAATGCACCATGTCACAAAGCTCAAATCATCTCAAACTGGTTTCTTGAACATGACAATGAGTTCACTGTACTCCAATGGCCTCCACAGTCATCAGATCTCAATCCAATAGAGCACCTTTGGGATGTGGTGGAAGTGGAAATCCGCCTCATGGATGTGCATCCATCAAATCTGCAGCAACTGCATGATGCTATCATGTCAATATAGACCAAAATGTCTGAGGAATGTTTCCAACACCTTGTTGAAGCTATGCCACAAATAATTAAAGCAGTTTTGTAGGCAAAAGGGGGTCCAACCCAGTACTAGCAAGGTGTACCTAATAAAGTGGCTGGTGAGTGTATTGCACACATATATAAACATATGTATATACATACATCATCATCTTTAGACATGTATAAGTATGTGTCTTGATGTTAAAGCCATTTGCCTGCCTTTTTTTTTTCCTAACACCCGAGATCTCATAACTTTGAGCCTTTATAACTTTTTTGTGCAACATTTTTTAAATATTTTTTTAGACAGTGTTAATATGAGTGTAACTGTACTTTGTAATGTATTTTTGAAGTGTTTTGTTCAACTTTTTTGTTTTGCAAAACAGTTAACTAGAGCTCTTCTAGCGTGGAAAAAAATCGCAATTGCAATCACGACTTTTCAAGACTTGTAATTAAATTGCTTGTGAAAAGACGATATTGCGCGCAGAAAAGACATAATGTGCCACTTGTAATCTTGCCCAGAGTGAGCTATAAGATCTATAGTGGCTAACTACTATAAAATGTATAGCTAGAAATGTAATTCCACAAACCAGTGCATTGCTTATAAGCAGTTTGAAAAAGAAAAAGATAAAGGGATAATATTACCATCCTGTACCTAGGTGTGCAAGAAAATGCCTTAAAGGTACATGAAGCACAAAACTTTTCTTTCCAGATTGAAATAGAACATGTGAAATTAAAAAACTTTCCAAAGTAGTTCTATTATCTATTTTGCTTCATTCTCTTTGCATCCTTTGTTGAAAAGCATACTTAGGAGTCTCAGGAGCAGTAATTCACTACTGGGAACTAGCTGCTGATTGGTGGTTGCACATAAATGCATCTTTTTATTTTTTCACCAGATGTGTTAGCTAGTTCCGAGTAGTTCAACAAAGGATACCAAGAGAATTAAGTACATTTGATATTAGAGTTAAAGTGGAAAGTTGTTTAAAATCATATGCTCTATCTGAATCATGAAAGAAAATATTTGGGTTTTCATGTCCCTTTAACTTCCTAAAGTAATAGAATGAGAGCTGCTTAAATCCTATTGGCTGATTTGAACAGCCAATAGGATTTTAGCAGCTCTAATTCCTATTGGCTGATTCAAATTGTTCAGCCAATAGGAATGCAAGGGACGATATCTTGAATTGCGTACTTTGCATTGAAGATTCAGTGTACAGCGTCGACAATATGAAGAGGATGCTCCATGCAAGATGTCTTCAGGATGGACCCGCTCCACACCGCCGGGATCAAGATAGAAGATGCCGCCTGGTTGAAGACTTCTCACCACCTGGATGAGGATTTTGTCGCCTGGATGAAGACTTCTCGCCGCCTGGATGAAGATCGTTTAAGCAGGACTTAAAAAACTGTAAGTGGATCTTCGGGGGTTAGTGATTTTCTGGGTGGTTTTTTTTTTAGTTTAGGGTTTGGGCTTGTAAAAGAGCTAAATGCCCTTACAAATGCCCTTTTCAGGGCAATGGGTAGCTTAGGTTTTTAGATAGTTTTTTTTAATGTTGTGGGTTTGGGAGGGGGTGGGGGTTTGTAATGTTAGTGGGTTTTTGTATATATTTTTTTTAAGTTAAAAGAGCTTTTTAACTTAGGGCAATGCCCTACAAATGCCCTACAAAAGGCCCTTTTAAGAGCAATTGGTAGTTTATTCTAGATTAGGTTTTTATTTTGGGGTGTTTTTTTTTTTAAAATGGGTATTAGTATAGAGAAACAAAAAACAATGCAGTAAAAAGTAGGTGTCGTGGAATAACAAGCCGTTACCATAGCAACATGCAGAGTGAGCAAAGCTTAGGAGTAGGAATAGTGCTTATCCCAATATGTGTATTGCAAAGACTCTAGTATTCAAGACTAAACCGAGGCCCTCCCACATTGTAAACACTATATTAAAGTTATTAAACCCTAATCTGCCGCTCCCGACAATGCCACCACTAATAAAATGTATTAGCCCCTATTCCGCCGCTCCCCGACATCGTCACCACTATACTAAAGTTATTAACCCTTATTTCCCCACACGCCAACATTGCCCACACTATAATAAATATATTAACCCCTATTCCGCCGTGACCCGACATCGCTGCCACTAAATAAAGATATTAACCCCTAAACCTCTGGCCTCCCACATCACTACCACTAAATAAACCTATTAACCACTAAACCACCAGCCCCCCACATCGCCAAAAACTAAATTAAACTATTAACCCCTAAACCTAACACCCCCATAACTTTATATTAAAATTACAAGATCACTATCTTAAAATAAATAAAAACCTACCTGTGAAATAAAAAAATAAAAAAAATAAACTACTAAAATAATTATTAGACTAAAATTAAACTAACTACACATTAAATAAACTAAATTACAAATTAAAAAACCTAACCCTACTAAAACAATTAAATCTACAATTACAAACAATAAAAAAAATACTAAAGTACAAAAAATAACAGACACTAAATTACAAAATATAACAAACGAAGTTATCCAAAATAAAAAATTACACCTAATCTAATAGCCCTATCAAAATAAAAAAGCCCCCAAAAATAAACCCCCCCCCTAAACTACAATAAATTACCAATAGCCCTTAAAAGGGTCTTTTGTAGGGCATTGCCCTAAAGAAATCAGACCCCCCCAATAGTAAAACCCACCACCCAACCAACCCCCCAAAATAAAAAACCTAACTGTAAAAAAACCTAATCTACCCATTGTCCTGAAAAGGGCACTTGTATTGGCATTGCCCTTAAAAGGGTATTCAGCTCTTTTTCCTGCCCTTAAAAGGGCATCCAGCTCTTTTAAGAAATGCCCAACCCCTAATCTAAAAAAATAAACCAAAAAAACTTAAAAAAACCTAACACTAACCCCTCTTTAGGGACTCACAGTTGCTGAAGTCCTGCTTGTATGATCTTCATCCCAGCGGCACCATCTTCATCCATGTGGCTCCATCTTCATCCATCGCGGGTCCGGCATCTTCTTCATCCCTCCGGAGGTGGATCGGACGATGCGCGGAGGAGGTCCAAGTGAAGGTCCAAGGCGGAGGTCCAGGCGAAGGTCCAAGGCGGAGGTCCAGGTGGAGGTCCAAGGCGGAGGTCTAGGTGTAGGTCCATCAATCCGATGTGGAGGTCCTCTTCATGCGTTCATCCGCCGCACACTGAGGATTGAAATGCAAGGTACCCCTTTTATACTGGGGGCACCATTGCATTCCTATTAGCTGAAAATTTTGAATCAGCCAATAGGAATTAGGGCTGCTAAAACCCTATTGGTTGATTCGAATCCATTATTTAAATTTAAAAAAGTATATAACAAGTTACAGTAAGTCAAATTCTATATATGTGTCTTTTACAAGACATAGCTGCTACAGAACATATGATGCAAGAGCTTCTTGACTATGTGTAAAATTTCTTACATTGAACAGGTATCTCTGTCAGATCTGAAACTCCTTTTCCAACGCTATTCACTGCAGAGCAAGTGTAGGTTTCACTGATCCAGCTCACATTCTTCACTATAATTTGCTTTGTTTGGGCAAATAACGTAATCTCTTCTTTTCCCCTGTGCCATTCATAGGCATGTATGTCAGTCTTGGATTTGCTGGAACATGATAATGTCACCTCATCTCCCTCTTTTAGTTCTTTTTCAGTAATAATAACTTTTGTATCCTTTGGTGGGTCTATTGGAAAAAAACATGGATGAGACAGATGAACAAAATAGCAGATAGGCATACAGACACAAATACATATGAGAGAACAAAAATAATAATCTATCAGCTGCAGCTTTTTTGTCTGTTTTTCTGGCTGAAAAAACAAATGTTCAAATTGACTCGATCACAATATCGCACTTCCATTTGTTTCCTCACTCTCAAATGAGATTTGGGATTTTCTTATAAAAGCTCTTTCTTTTTCCTGCAGGGCGGAACTTACGGTGATTAAACAGTTTACAAGTTCAATAATGTAGGCATAAGCACTTTGAAACAGACTCTCGTGAACGAGTTTAGACTCGTGGAGGCGCATCTATAATAAAAACCCAACCATGAAGGCGCTCTCCTGTCCTAAGTAGTTCAATTTTGCAATGCAGCAGTTTCCAGATTTACTGTTTAAGTAATAATTAAATCCTGTATAAGAAGATATTATAAATCCTTTTAATATAAACAAGTCAATTGTTTTCAGTTCAAGTAAAAATGGAAACGGTGCTTTATCAAGCAATAGAAATATTGTCCAAAACAATACTTGTGAAAGTTTAAAGGTGACCATATAGTGACTGATCATGACAACATAGAAGCCACATTCAGATGGTTTAGCAGTGGTGCAAATGGAAAGTGATTACAATAGGTTCCTATAAAAATTACGATTATGTTGTCCCCTTTTAATATCCAGTTGAAAGGTACCATTACTGTTAGTGACAATCACAACAGTGTGAGTGTGACTTACAATCAAATACTAAAATAAAATGTAAAAACATGCTCTATGTAGATGTTAGGGTCATGAAATGAGTACAAAAATATGCCCTTTATGCCAAGATACATATGCCATTCATATGGTTAATCACTGTTGAGGATGGATTCTGATTACAATAAGTTAATGTTACATATGTGAGTATTTTGCTTGCAATGTGAACAAAGGGGTTAACTGAATACATCTTTACTGTAAACTTAAAAGATGTGAGATGGCTAATTGGCTATTTAATTAGTCAGTGACCTCCTAGTTTCTATTTTCAAAAGCTTTTTGATTTAAAACTTGTTTGCTGTGGCGGACTTTTATCAAACTATACAATAATGCATTGTGATTCCTCGAGAAACTAGACATGCAATTAAGTTGGAAAGACAAAAGCCATTTCAGGAGCAAATCACTAATAGATTGTGATCGGTAGAAAGAGACAATAGATAGAGGTGCCAATGGTGCAGATCAATGGTGATTCCAGAGCACTTGTAACAGGTGGTATACACAGGGTACTCACATGTATAGAAGGCAATCAGTTATGCCTATAGAGACAGGCTAGATTTTAACAGCAATCCAGCTGGCTGATCCAGGGTACAAGGGCAGGATACTGGTGTAAGGAGTTAACACCCTAAACGTAGCGTAGCAATAGACCATACATGGCACTCAGAGTAGGTAAAATTAAAAACACATTTATTAAAAAGTTTATAAAAATCTACATATTGGTGCCAAAATAAGATATGGCTAGTGGAGAAACAGTGCGACGCATTTCTCAGATCAACTGTTTCCTCAGGCATCAGATTGTGATCTGCCCCATAGTGTGCTCTTTTAAACTTATACTTATATATGTCCGACAGACATCGCTGAATGCCGACAGCATAGGCTGTCAGCATTTAGCATTGCACAAGCAGTGCTGGTTAACTGCTTGTGCAATGCCGCCCCCTGCATATTCACGGTTAATCGGCTGCTAGCAGTGGGTGTCAATCAACCCGATCGTATCTCAGAGGCGGCGGACCAGTTAAGGAGCAGCGGTCTTAGGACCGCTGCTTCTTAACTGCTGTTTCTGTCAAGCTTGAAGGCTCACACGGAAACAGGAGGATCAGGGGCCATTTGCCCTTGATAATTCGGCCCCATGGTTTCACTCAAAAGTTTAAATTAGGCGTTATTTTTATGCAAAATTTGCTTTTCAGTGTGCCTTGCAACAGTACCCTTTGGGTTTCTATATACATTGACACCCCCCTCCAAAAAAAACAAACAAAGGATAAAACTTCTCAAGATGAAGGCATAATGTTTTTTTTTTTAACCTTTTAACAGTGTGTTGCAGTGTATACCGAAGAGGCAATTACTTATGGCATTGCATCCACCAGGAGTGATCTCCATTTTGGTGTAAGCAGCCAAGGGGTTTCTTGGCCCAGTGATCGTGAATGTCCAGGAGTCCCCCCCAAGCTCCCTTTTAAGCACAATCTTTGATAGGATATGATCTGCCTGTTTAATCCTATTTAAAGCTCTGGCGGGTGCCGATGGCTGTAGTGTATCATAGGTCGAATAGTGCTCTCCGGCGTCACTGCACCTAGTTGCAAGCTTTTTGCTCACCAGAAAATCGAAGGGTGCTTTGTCAAGAAGTTTTTTCATGTTTCTCTCTAGGTTCTCAAAGGTCTCTAGGTTCTCAAAGGTCTCTAGGTTCTCAAAGGGTGTTTCAGGGTGACAAAGGCTCTGTTTCATCCATGTAAACCATAGTTGGATGTGGTAGAAAAACACTTGTGCACACATTTCCCCCTCTTTTGTTGTGATTCTCTTATTCTATTTTTGGTTGTAGAATTTAAATTGCGGTATTCTTGCTGATTGCTGATGTGTTCAATTAGAGCTGAATACCTCGGCTTGCCGAGGGGGGATGCGTTGCCTTTGTGTTAGCCGCCGCTGCAGGCTTTTTTTGTCCGATCTCGAGCTCTAGTGTCAGAAATACTGCTGAGTTTTCAACATATATTGAACAGCTGAGCTATGCAGTTATAAGGGTGGCACATATTGTAGAATAGCTGTAGGATGCCTCAGAGAATTGGCAGATTATCTAGAGATCGGCTGGAGCTCTGGAGAGTTGCAACCGCTCAGGTTCGGTGTTCGGACACACACCCCTTTGAAACTTTTTTTTTGTCTTTAAAGTCGTTAATTTTATTTCAGTGTATTTTAATTGAGGTTAAGTTAGGGGGTGTTAGGTTAGGGGGCTTAGTTTTTAGTTTAAAACTTTGCGTTGTGGGTGGATGGTGGTTTAGGGGTTAATAGGTTAATTAGATACATATAACATATAAACATAGATATTGACTGCAGATAAGAGCCATAGGCCTAGCAAGTATGCCTGATATTATCTAAAAGTATAAACTTATCTAGTTCGTAGGATAGCCTTATGCTTGTCCCAGGCATGTTCAAAGTCCCCCACAGTGTTTGTCATTACTACTTCTTGAGGAAGTGTATTCCATAAATCAATCACTCTTTCTGTAAAGAAGTGCTTCCTCAAATTACTCCTGAATCTACTACCCTTCAGCTTGAGATCATGACCCCTTGTTCTTGAATTTTACATTTTATGTAAAATACCCACAGCCTAAGTTTTACTAAGCCCATTAACATACTTGAAAGTTGCTATCATATCACCTCTTTCCCTTCTCTCCTCTAAGCTATACATATTTAAGTCATTGAGCCTATCCTGGTAAGTTTTATTTTTTAGACCATGTACCATTTTGATAGCCCTCCTTTGGACAGATTCAAGTTTGTTAATATCCTTCTGAAGATATGGCCTCCAGACCTGCAGATAATACTCAAGATAAGGCCTAACTAATGATCTATAAAGTGGCATAAGAACCTTACTATTTCTGCTGCAAATACCTATACCAATACATCCAAGGAGTCTGCTAGCCTTACTCGCTGCATTACTACATTGTTTGCTAAATTTTAAATAATCTGAAATAATAATTCCCAAGTCCTGTTCCTCATCTGTAACAGTCAGTAAAGTGTCATTGAGTCTGTAATTAACATTTGGATTTTTCTTCCCTAAATGCATTATTTTACACTTTGCTGTGTTAAACTTTAGATCCCAGTCATTTGTCCAATCCTCCATTGTTGTATGTCAATTATCATTTTGTCTACCCCCCCTGGAACATCCACTCTGTTACAAATTGTTGTATCATCTGCAAACAGACATACTTTCCCCTGTAGCCCTTTGCTGATATCACAGAAAAATATGTTAAACAAAACAATAGAAACATAACAAAATAATAGAAACATTATTGTTTTTAGACTAAAAATTTGTGTTGTGGGGAGTTGGCAGTTTAGGGTTTAATAGGTTAATTAGATACTTTGCTTTGTGGGGTTGGTGGTTTAGGGGTTAATAGGTTAAATAGGTGTTTGCATTGTGGGCAGTTGGCGGTATAGGTTTTAATAGTTTAATTAGGTCTTTGCGCTGTGGGGGGTTGGCAGATTAGGGATTATTACGTTTATTAGATAGATTGAATATGAGGGATGGTGGTTTAGGGGTTAATATGTTTATTAGATAGTTTGAAATGTGGGGGGATGGTGGTTTAGGGGTTAATACATTTATTAGGTAGCTTGTGATGTGGGGGGATTTGTGGTTTAGGGGTTGATATTGCGCATGCGTTAGGTGTTTGTTAAGGCTTCCAGGGAGTTACAGTGCTTTTTTACTGTGCGTAAGGCTTGCTGCACCAGCCTATGTGTAGCGAGCAGAAAATTGAGTAAAATATCTCCATTTTGCGCGCGTAAGTCCTTGTGCTGCATATGTGATACCGACTGGTGACGCCAGTTCTATGTTAGTTTAGGGGAGTAAAACCTGTGGTTGACGTGTAAAATATACGTGCGTAATTTGTCTGCTTATCTGCTGCACCGTATATGTGATTGCTTGATTAGGCTAAAAATTGCCAATGCTAGGTTTTGCGCCCGTCGCCAAATATGTGATTATGCCGTATATGGGAAAATCAGGAAGAAATCAATGTAACATAGAGATGTTTAGCTTACAGAACACTGGAAGTGGGCTTTATCTCAATATCTAGGGGGGATAAGAGTCAAATCTCTTGCTTGAGAGCCTAAAATGTAGGACTGTTTTCATACATTATAACCCCTGTAAAAAGCTCACCCACCCTGAAAAGGAGTTATAATAGGTAAGACAAAAATAACAGTAAAGCTTAAATTTGATGTTATTTACACTTACAGAAATGTCTGTTAGGCTGCAATTAAAAAAAATGTGACTTAACCTATAAAACTATCATACTGTCTAATAAATTACATTAAATGTGAGGTACAGATAACGTCTCTACATGGACCAAAATATTAGTTGAGTACCTTGTAATGTAAATTAAGGAACAAAAAATATTGACAGTAATCACTAATTGATTATATATCTCTATAGAGGGCGCCACTTATATTACATAGTGTGGAAAAAGGCAACAAATAGTTACCAAATCAATATATACAGTATATATATATCTATATATATATATATATATATATATATATTTATATACACACACACACAACCGGTGGATTGTAACATATATTGTCCTTATAATCAGTTTAAAGTCTATGCCAAAGATTGGGGCTGCTCCTTACATAACCTGCATGTCAGAATAATCACTGAAAAATAGAAAACAACATAAAGGGCACCTCCTAGCATAGTAAGTCCAATTGTATACCTCCACCAATATACACCCTTATGGACATATAGGGGTCAATTTATTATAGTGCAAGTGGACATGATACGATGTAGCATATCATTATTGCTGCACATCGATAAATGCGGACAGCATACGCTGTCTGCATTTATCATTGCACCAGCAGTTCTTGTGAACTGCTGGTGCAATATCGCCCTCTGCAGATTCGCAGCCAATCGGCAGCTAGCAGGGGGTGTCAATCAATCCAATCATATTTGATTGGGTTGATTTCTGTCTGCCGCATCAGTGCAGGCGGACAGGTTATGGAGCAGCTGTCTTTAGAAACACGGGGCATCAAGCGCCGTACGGAGCTTGATAAATTTACCCCATAGTCACAAAAGTAAATGCACTCAAATGTGCTTTAATAACATGCTGAAAATTCTCTATCCTCTGGTTTGATGGGGAACGAGAAAAAAAGAGAGGGCTTCTCCTAAATATTGCAAACCACAACTACAGGTGATAACATATATCACGTAACTGTAGTCACAAGTTATTCTTTTCTTGATATTATGTTTCTCCCTATATATGTGGCTTCTATTGAATTAGCTCCATGTGTTATGTATTTAGACATGGAGCAATTTCTATGACCACATATATAAGCCTCCTTTTTAAATTCTTAATTTATTTGGGGCATCTTTTTTTAAATTCAATTTTTTTTATCATAACTATTTTATTCGGTGCTAATTTTTGCTTTAGAGTTGGCGCTTTTCTGAATATACATTTTGGTCTTTCATTTATTATTTTATTCAGAATGGGGTCTCTTAACAGTAATGGCCAATGCTTTTCTAAAGTTTTCAGTTGATGATTTCAATTATAACCTGTAATGAATGAAGATTGGAATTTTTCATCTTCCCTCTTTGAATTTTTATTGATTTTGGTGTAAAAATCTCATTTCTATTTAGTCATACCCATATTCAACCAACTTAGGGCTAGATTATGAGTGGGGCGTTATTTTTAGGGCGAGGAGCGTAAGCACGATCGCAAGATCTATAAACAGCGATGAGCAGTAATCTGTGCTCGTATTTAAAGTTGAAAGTAAATGCGATCACTCAAACGCAATCACATTTACAACTCAAACTTTTAACCTGACCTGAAAGGTTGCATAAAGAGTTGGTCTGGAAGAAACAGTTGCACTAAACTTCTCTATTAACGCCTAAACCGCCACACCCCCACATTGCAAACTACCTCTCTACACTATTAACTCCTAAACCGCCACACTCCCACATCGCAAACTACCTTTCTACACTATTAACTCCTAAACTGCCACCCCCCACATTGCAAACTACCTCGCTAGACTATTAACCCCTAAAACACCACACCCCCACCGCAAAGTAACCCACTAAAACCAAAACCTCCTAACATCCCCTAAGTTACCCCAAAACAAACTAACCTTACCTTAAAAAAACTACCTTTAAAAAACAAAACAAAAAAAACTTACCTGAAAAGTAAAAAAAAAATTACCTTACCGTTACAAAAAAGGCAACCTACCATTACTTTAAAAAAAACTACCATTACAAAAAATAACAAATTACCAAAAATTTAAAAATGAGTTATACCTTTTCTACAACCACATTAAAAAAAAAATAAAAAAAAAAAATAACTATACTAACACTAAACTACAGATAGGGTCATTTGTAGGGCATAGTCCTAAAGTGTATCAGCTCTTTTTCATAAAAAAAAAATACATCCTTGATTTGTGCCTAAAAGCAATTGATGTCTTGTTAAGGGATGATCCTTTTATGTCCTTTAAACAAATTGAGTACGTATTAGATCTTACAGATTATATCTTTGTGGGAAAGAAACGAACAACTGACTCAATAACATTGTTAGCCTGTTCTATGGCGATTTACCACCTGGGAAGGTAGAGCTGTGGAGATTGAAATGCAGGGTCCCTCTGAACTGATAGACCTACATGTTTCATGGCCTTGTGGTCCTGTTGTGCAACTTTTTAGCCCAGTAATGCTTTTCACAGAGTAGAACTTTCCTGTAGTATATCAGTCTGATCCCGCCTATTACAGTCAGTCCAGTGCCGAAATACCAGGCAATTCCTCTCTGAACAAGGAACACAGCAACCCCAGACGATCGTTTCGGCCTTCATTGGGCCTCGTCAGTGAGGTGTAGCTATATTCCTCTAAGCACACTGAGCAAGGAGTCCACATCTGGTTGCCCCTTTTTCCCATAGGGAGACTAAATACATACAGAGAGAAGTGCACTCACAGGAATGAACAACTGGCTCAATAACATTGTTAGCCTGTTCTATGGTGATTTACCACCTGGGTGCAACTTTTTAGCCCAGTAATGCTTTTCACAGAGTAGAACTTTCCTATAGTATATCAGTCTGATCCCGCCTATTATGGTCAATCCAGCGCCGAAATACCAGGCAATTCCTCTCTGAACAAGGAACACAGCAACTCCAGACGATCGTTTCGGCCTTCATTGGGCCTCGTCAGTGAGGTGTAGCTATATTCCTCTAAGCACACTGAGCAAAGAGTCCACGCTTGGTTGCCCCTTTTTCCCATAGGGAGACTAAATACATACAGAGAGAAGTGCACTCAAAGGAACGAACAACTGGCTCAATAACATTGTTAGCCTGTTCTATGGCGATTTACCACCTGGGTGCAACTTTTTAGCCCAGTAATGCTTTTCACAGAGTAGAACTTTCCGGTAGTATATCAGTCTGATCCTGCCTATTACGGTCAGTCCAGCGCCGAAATACCAGGCAATTCCTCTCTGAACAAGGAACACAGCAACCCCAGACGATCGTTTCAGCCTTCATTGGGCCTCGTCAGTGAGGTGTAGCTATATTCCTCTAAGCACACTGAGCAAGGAGTCCACGTCTGGTTGCCCCTTTTTCCCATAGGGAGACTAAATACATACAGAGAGAAGTGCACTCACAGGAACGAACAACTGGCTCAATAACATTGTTAGCCTGTTCTCCTTGCTCAGTGTGCTTAGAGGAATATGGCTACACCTCACTGACGAGGCCCAATGAAGGCTAAAAATAGTATTGAGCCAGTTGTTTGTTCCTGGGAGTGTGCTTCTCTCTGTGTGTATTTAGTCTCCCTATGGGGAAAAGGGGAAACCAGACGTGGACTCCTTGCTCAGTGTGCTTAGAGGAATTTGGCTACACCTCACTGATGAGGCTCAATGAAGGTCAAAATGATCATCTGGGGTTGCTGTGTTCCTTGTTCAGAGAGGAATTGCCTGGTATTTCAGTGCTGGACTGACCGTAATGGGCGGGATCAGACTGATATGCTACAGGAAAGTTCTTCTCTGTGGAAAGCATTACTGGGCTAAAAGAAGCTGCACCCAGGTGGTAAATCGCCATAGAACAGGCTAACAATAGTATTGAGCCAGTTGTTCGTTCCTGTGAGTGTTCTTCTCTCTGTGTGTATTTAGACTCCCTCTGGGAAAAAGGGGAAACCAGACGTGGACTCCTTGCTCAGTGTACTTAGAGGAATATGGCTACACCTCACTGACGAGGCCCAATGAAGGCCGAAACGATTGTCTGGGGTTGCTGTGTTCTTTGTTCAGAGAGGAATTGCCTGGTATTTCGGCGCTGGACTGACCGTAATAGGCAGGATCAGACTGATATACTACAGGAAACGATCGTCTGGGGTTGCTGTTAGTGATGTCGCAAACAGTTCGCCGGAGAACAGTTCCCAGCGAACATAGCTTGTTCGCGTTCACCGCGGCGGGCGAACATATGCGATGTTCGATCCGCCCCATATTCGTCATCATTGAGTAAACTTTGACCCTGTATCTCACAGTCTGCAGACACATTTCAGCCAATCAGCAGCAGACACTCCCTCCCAGACCCTCTCAGCTCCTGGACAGCAGCCATTTTAGATTCATTCTGATCCTGCATTCTTAGTGAGAGGAGGGATAGTGTAGCTGCTGCTGATTTTATAGGGAAATTGATAGCTAGGCTAGTGTATTCAGTGTCCACTACAGTCCTGAAGGACTCATCTGATCTCTGCTGTAAGGACAGCACCCCAAAAAGCCCTTTTTAGGGCTAGAACATCAGTCTTTTTTTTTTTTTTTGTAATATAATTGCATTTGCCTGCCTGTCAGCGTGTGTCAGGCTCACAGCATATACTGTGCCTACTTGCTCAGTGCCACCACTCATATCTGGTGTAACATTAGTGTAAATTTAAAAAAAAAAACTTTTACATCAGTCTGCTAGTGTAATCTAATTTCAGTTGCCAGGCCAGCCTGCTACTGCCAGCCTGTGTGTCAGGCTCACAGCATATACTGTGCCTACTTGCTC
This sequence comes from Bombina bombina, assembly GCF_027579735.1. NCBI lineage: Eukaryota > Metazoa > Chordata > Amphibia > Anura > Bombinatoridae > Bombina > Bombina bombina. The sequence goes on along the minus strand of NC_069506.1, from coordinate 248,546,704 downwards.
AATGCCACCACCAGTTATATCTGGTGTAACAGTAGTGTAATATTTTTCAAAAAAAACTTTTACATCAGTCTGTTAGTGTAATCTAATAGCAGTTGCCTGCCTGCCACTGCCAGCCTGTTTGTCTGGCTCACAGCATATACTGTGCCTACTTGCTCAGTGCCACCACTCATATCTGGTGTAACATTAGTGTAATTTAAAAAAAAAAAACTTTTACATCAGTCTGCTAGTGTAATCTAATTTCAGTTGCCAGGCCAGCCTGCCACTGCCAGCCTGTGTGTCAGGCTCACAGCACATACTGTGCCTACTTGCTCAGTGCCACCACTCATATCTGGTGTAACATTAGTGTAAATGTTTTTTTTAAAAAAACTTTTACATCAGTCTGCTAGTGTAATCTAATTTCAGTTGCCAGGCCAGCCTGCCACTGCCAGCCTGTGTGTCAGGCTCACAGAATATACTGTGCCTACTTGCTCAGTGCCACCAACAGTCATATCTGGTGTAACAGTAGTGTAAAGTTTTTTTAAAAAAACTTTTACATAAGTCTGCTAGTGTAATCTAATAGCAGTTGCCTGCCTGCCACTGCCAGCCTGTGTGTCAGGCTCACAGCATATACTGTGCCTACTTGCTCAGTGCCACCACTCATATCTGGTGTAACATTAGTGTAATTTAAAAAAAAAAAAACTTTTACATCAGTCTGCTAGTGTAATCTAATTTCAGTTGCCAGGCCAGCCTGCCACTGCAAGCCTGTGTGTCTGGCTCACAGCATATAATGTGCCTACTTGCTCAGTGCCACCACTCATATCTGGTGTAACATTAGTGTAAATTTAAAAAAAAAAAAAACTTTTACATCAGTCTACTAGTGTAATCTAATTTCAGTTGCCAGGCCAGCCTGCCACTGCCAGCCTGTGTGTCAGGCTCACAGCATATACTGTGCCTACTTGCTCAGTGCCACCACCAGTCATATCTGGTGTAACAGTAGTGTAAATCTTTTTAAAAAAACTTTTACATCAATCTGCTAGTGTAATCTAATAGCAGTTGCCTGCCTGCCACTGCCAGCCTGTGTGTCAGGCTCACAGCATATACTGTGCCTACTTGCTCAGTGCCACCACTCATATCTGGTGTAACATTAGTGTAATTTAAAAAAAAAAAAAAAAACTTTTACATCAGTCTGCTAGTGTAATCTAATTTCAGTTGCCAGGCCAAATGGCCATCGGCTAAAAGTCTGGCCACGATTGCACGCGCAGTGCCCCAAATTTGAAGTAGGAGGACCGACCAAGCATCTTTTTCCATCTCCCGGTTCCTAAAATCCATGCCATATACACCTCCCCCAATAGGGGGAGTAACAGGTGTTAAACTGATCAGAATAGTACTACTTAACACATCACTCATATCTGGTGCCACAATAGATTGCACGCACACTGCCCCAAATTTGAAGTAGGAGGACCGACCAAGCTTCTTTTTCCATCTCCTGGTTCCTAAAATCCATGCCATATACACCTCCCCCGATAGGGGGAGTAACAGGTATTAAACTGATCAGAATAGTACTACTTAACACACCACTCATATCTGGTGCCACAGTAGATTGCACGCGCAGTGCCCCAAATTTGAAGTAGGAGGACCGACCAAGCATCTTTTTCCATCTCCCGGTTCCTAAAATCCCTGCCATATACACTTCCCCTGGCGCCGCAACTGCCTATGGGAACCTTACCATGGGTCTCAGACCGCACGTCTTGTAATTCTCTGTCTGGAAAATTATATATCTATAAAATCTATCTATTTATCTATCAAATCTATCTAACTATCAATCGTATCTATCAAATGTATAGTGCATCTATTGATCTATGTAATCTATGTATCTATCTATCAAATCTATCTCGTGGTTGTGCAAATGGACTGTTTGCGGTTGTTTGCGGTGCATTACACGGGGAGTTTGGTCTGTCACTGTGAAGCGGGCGTAACCCTTACACTACCTGATCGATTCAACATCATACCTGATGTTTTAAAGCACGTTATTCCAAACAATTTAGGAATGTTAGGTGATTTATGCCCTTTATGGCTTAAAACCAGACTCTGCATCTACTATGTAATTTTCCGTGGGAGTTTTGCCATGTATCCCCCTCCGGCATGCCACAGTCCAGGTGTTAGTCCCCTTGAAACAACGTTTCCATCACTATTGTGGCCAGAAAGAGTCCCTGTTGGTTTTAAAGTTTGCCTGCCTATTGAAGTCAATGGCGGTTCGCGACATCACTAGTTGCTGTGTTCCTTGTTCAGAGAGGAATTGCCTGGTATTTCGGCGCTGGACTGACCGTAATGGGCGGGATCAGACTGATATGCTACAGGAAAGTTCTTTGTGAAAAGCATTGCTGGGCTAAAAGATGCTGCACCCAGGTGGTAAATCACCATAGAACAGGCTAACAATAGTATTGAGCCAGTTGTTCGTTCTTGTGAGTGTGCTTCTCTCTGTGTGTATTTAGTCTCCCTATGGGAAAAAGGGGAAACCAGACGTGGACTCCTTGCTCAGTGTGCTTAGAGGAATATGGCTACACCTCACTGATGAGGCCCAATGAAGGACGAAACGATCATCTGGGGTTGCTGTGTTCCTTGTTCAGAGAGGAATTGCCTGGTATTTCGGTGCTGGACTGACAGTAATGGGCGGGATCAGACTGATATGCTACAGGAAAGTTCTTCTCTGTGAAAAGCATTACTGAGCTAAAAGAAGCTGCACCTAGGTGGTAAATCGCCATAGAACAGGCTAACAATAGTATTGAGTCAGTTGTTCGTTCCTGTGAGTGTGCTTGTCTCTGTGTGTATTTAGTCTCCCTATGGGAAAAATGGGAAACCAGACGTGGACTCCTTGCTCAGTGTGCTTAGAGGAATATGGCTACACCTCACTGACGAGGCCCAATGAAGGCCGAAACGATCATCTGTAGTTGCTGTGTTCCTTGTTCAGAGAGGAATTGCCTGGTATTTCGGCGCTGGACTGACCGTAATGGGCGGGATCAGACTGATATGCTACAGGAAAGTTCTTATCTGTGAAAAGCATTACTGGGCTAAAAGAAGCTGCACCCAGGTGGTAAATCGCCATAGAACAGGCTAACAATAGTATTGAGCCAGTTGTTCGTTCCTGTGAGTGTGCTTCTCTGTGTGTGTATATACATATATATATATATATATATATATATATATATATATATAAAACAAGAGGTTGGAGCAAAATCTGGTGTTCTATGGCCATAATCTATTTTTTTTTTTTTTTATTTGGAAAGGTTCTAAAAAGGAAGCAATGGGTTTTGTATCATATCATATATGAAATCGTTTTTCATCTAATATACAAAATGATGAGATAGAATTATATGATGAACTTTTGGCTTGGAAGAGGAATGGTAGAGTAAAATATCTTACAACCCTAAAAACACTATAGCCAATGTACAGGGTCGAAGGGAGTTAAAGGGACACTCAATCAAAATTAAACTTTTATTATTCAGATAGAGCATGCCATTTTAAAAAACTTTCCAATTAACTCCCATTAATAAAATGTGCACAGTCTTTTTATATTTAAACTTTTTGAGTCACCAGCTCCCACTGAGCATGTGCAAGAATAAGTGTGTATGCATTTGTGAATGGCTGATGGCTGTCACATGGTACGTGTATGCATTTGTGATTGGCTGATGGCTGTCACATGGTACAGGGGGAGTGGAAAAAGACATAACTTTTAAAATTGTCAGAAAAAAAATCTACTACTCATTTGAAGTTCAGACTAAGTGCTATTGCATTGTCTTGTTTAGCTTGCCTTTGTTGATTATGCAAATCTACTGTGTTGACTGGTCCTTTAATGATACATAATACAAAGACCTTTTAGACTATTGGACTTTCCTGTTCCAGAATGATTGTGCCCCAGTGCACAAATCGATATCCATTAAGACATGATTTGATGATTTTGATGTTAAAGAATAAAGTGGCCTGAACAGAGTCCTGGGGGCCCAATTATCAAGCTCTGAATGGAACTTGATGCCTCTGTTTCCGTGCGAGTCTTCAGGCTTGCCGTAAACAGCAGTTATGAAGCAGCAGTCTAAAGACCGCTGCTTCATAACTGGTCCGCCTGCTCTGAGGCTGAGGACATTAATCCACCCGATCCTATATGATCGGGCAGATTGACACCCCCTGATAGCGGCCGTGAATCTGCAGGGGGCGGCATTGCACAAGCAGTTCACAAGAACTGCTTGTGCAATGATAAATGCATAAGCTGTCGGCATTTATCGATGTGCAGCTGACATGATACGCTACATTGTATCATGTCTGTACGCACTTTAATAAATCGGCCCCCTGGTCTTAGCCCCATTGAAATTTTTTTGGATGAATTGGACCAACAATTGAAAGCCAGACTTTCTAATCCAACATCAGTCACTGACATCTTTACTTTGGGCTAGATTATGAGTGGCGCTAACTGTTGTGCACAAGCTATACCTTTTTTGGCTTTTGCACGACAGAAATAATGACGTATGAAAGTGGAGGCAAACACAAGTGTGCAATCATGATTTACGCTCATCGATTTTAGAGCTCACATAAAGGTAAGTTGAAGAAAAAAAAGTTGTACTAAACACAACATAAAATACACCTAAAATTGCAGTTACATTCATATAATGAGTAATGTTATCAACTTATCCTCATACCAGCTGTCAGAGATTGAAGAACGAGTTCTGAATTTGGGGTTGAATTTTTGTCCGACTAAGGGCTAGATTACAAATGCGGTGCAAACGGTTTTGCACTAGCGCAATCTTGATTTCACAAGCCATTTTCATTTTACTGATATTACAAGTTCAGCAAAATCGCATTTGCGCAAGCACTATTGCTTCAATCCTTTCTGCAATCTAAGAGCTCTGGTTAAAAGTTTTCCAAATATAAAAAGTTGCACAAAACGCAACAAAAATACAATACAAAGTACACTTATACCTACATATAATCTATTAAAAAAAAAGAAAATATGGGGAGTTTGCTCATTTCTAAACAGTGTGTATATAAGAATGGTGCAACCTAGAAAAAATGAATTATAAATAGAAAAAGAGAAGGAGTAGATATCCCAAAATAAGGGCAATCTAAAAGTCTAGGCAACAGCACACATACTTAAACAATAAATACACGCAAAGGCAAGGGAAAATGTATGCAAAAGAACATATTTAATCAAACATAATAAACAGTAAAATGAATGCGGGGTCCCCATTAAACTAAGGCCTAGAACTATAACCGGTTATAGATAAAGTTGCTGTGGTGCACCAAAAAGCTCAAAAGACAGGTTAGTCTTAATGTAGTGTCCAAAGCAGCAAAGCAGAGAGCAGAGTGCAAAGCATAAGTAAGCGTTGTCATAAAGTGAAGTCTATAACCAGCTGTCCACAGACAGAACCTGAAGTGTCCCAGATGAGTACCAGACTTCTACCCTCACTTAAAGCAAAAAAGGAACAAGACTCAAGGAGAAGAAGGAAACGTCATACACATGTAAGCAGGCAGACCGCTGCCCAAATGTACTCCAGCTCCACCAGTCTCAATAATCCCTGAAACCTTTTGTGTGAGCAACCTTCAGAGTGTGTACATCTGTATTGAAAGTGAAGTCACAAAGGGTCAGAAGATTAAAGGGGAGCCGCAAACATGAAGGCAGCAACTCAATAACGCGTCCTTTCGCGCATTTTGCTCCACCTTCCTAGCCGCTTGGAGCTTCTTCTGGGTTGTGACGTCATACATTTTGTGGTTCTTTGTATTAGCTGTAAAGATCACGTGTATTGTACACGTCAGTCACAGAGAGTCTCCGTTAAAGCAAAATCATTTCAAATGTCCATCAGTTGCAAGGGATATTGCACTTTTGCTCAATATTGCAGAGACACTGGTAGTAAATATTGCTGTAACAATTACCAATCCCACAGGCCACAAAAAAATGGGTAACGTTCCAAAATTACTAATACCATCATTAGATAATAGACCATATTGTGCAACTAGTTTTTAATTCTCAATCCTTTTTCAAAACATAGAATATCATCTAATAGGTAGTCAAAAACACTATAGTGCAATTTAATTAGCATCAAGGTTTGATCAAGCTTAAAGAATTAAATCAAATTAAATGAAATATTACTGAGATTTTGCATCATGGCATCTACACTCAAATGTACATATAGAGGACGTTTTTAAGTTAAGAAGGAAGCAAATTCTAGCTTTTCGTTCAAGCCTATCAGTGATAGTGTTTTTAAATTGTACATCCATCTTGTTTATTTTTGTTACTGGATTGTGTCAATATTGCCTCCTCGTTTATTAGGTTTAACATATTCAATACCAATAAAATACAAATCATCAATTTTAGAGCCATGATATTGGGCAAAATGTCTTGCCACTGGACTATCAATATTGAAGTCTTTTATATTATCACAATGTTCATTTATTCATGATCTGAATTCTCTGTAGGTTTTGCCTACAAAAAACAGGGACATCAGCCAGATAATAAATAGATGACACCTGTTGTAGAGCAATTGATAAACAGTTTGATTTTATATACCCTTCCAGTGGTAGTACCAAAAAGTTTAAATTTTTCTTACAATTTGACTGCAAACACACTATCCCACTATCTTTTGAGAGTGTAATTCTTACCAGTTTTTTGTAGTGACTTGTTTGAACTCACTTTTGACAAGTACATTTTTCAAAGTATTGGCTCTACGAGCTGTCATAGGAGATAATCCCTACATATTCATGCAAAAGAGGGTCACTGGATAGAAGATGCCAGTTATTGGTCAAGCTATTTTTGATTTTCCCCCAGTTGGAATTGTACTTAGTAATAAACCTTAACTTTATTTCTTTATCATTAGGTGTCTGAGTCAGGAACAGCAGGTCAGTTCTTTTTTATTTTACTTTGAACATAGCTCTTTTGATACACCTTTTTGAAGAAGCCCGTTCTTTAAATCTTAAAGCCATTTCCTTAGCTTGAATATTAAAGGTAGAGTCATCAGAGCATATTCTGCGCAACCTTAAGAATTGTCCATATGGTATTCCCCGTTTTAAATCGTTCAGGGTGATGACTAGACCCCAATAACAAACTATATGATGCAGTAGGTTTTCAAAACACTTCAGAAGAGATCACATTGTCTTTTTTGCTGATTAGTAGTTCAAGAGAGCTAATACTGTCAAACTCACTATTCAATGTTAGAAATATATTTAGGTAATTTTTGTTCAATATTATTCAAACTGGGAAAGTTCTTGTTTATCTCCCTCCCACAATATCAAAATGTCATAGATATAGCAGATCCATAGGGCCACATGTTCCTCCATCCAATCGGTGTGTTCACTAAACACAACATGATATTCCCACCAGCCTAAATGTAGGCATGCATAAGTGGGAGCACATGTGGCACCCATGGCAGTCCCGCATTTTTTATAGTAGTATTTGCCTTTAAACATAATACATTTATTTTTTTTAAACGAACTTAAGTAGTTTCATACCCTAAACCTCTAGCGTCAAGGAAAGTTTCACTTGCTTTTATCCCTACAGAATGGGGGATGGACGAATATAGAGATTCAACGTCTAATGAGACTAATAGGGTCTTATTAGAAACAGTGATCCCATCCAGCTTTTTAATTACATCTGTGGAATCTTGTACAAATGTTCTTAGTTCAGTTACAAAGGGCTGCAAGAAAAAAAATCCACATATCTGCTGATCCTCTCAGTGGAACCTCCAATTTCCCAAATAATGTGGTGTCCTGGAGTTTTAGTGAGGGATTTATGTATTTTTGGAATCCTATAAAATACTTGGACTTTTGGTTTTGCATTGTATAAAAAGCTGAACTCCTGACCATTGATTAAGTTACATTTTTGTGCATCATTTAGTAAAAACAGTAATTCATTATGTGACTTTGATCTTCATTAGTCTTCACTAGTCACTTGATAATACTGATTGGTATCTAATAACTGGCGCATTGTTTCACTAATTTAGTATTCTTGATTTAGAACTACATTACCACCTTTATCGGCAGGTTTAATCACCAGTTCCTTATTGTTCATCAAATCATACAATGCTTGTTGTTCTTTGTAAGTGAGATTATCATTAACAATCCCAGTTGTTTGTATTTGTACAAATTGTTCAGATACACTTTGCATAAACACAGAAATGTTAGGGATAGAGGAGAATGAAGGTATATATGTAGACATTTTCTTCAAATCAGTTTTAGGGAAGATGTTGATTTTCTCATTACTTTGTTCATATAGCAATGTTTCCAAAGTATCTAAAGAGTCCCTGTCCTTTCTACAGCCCAGATCTATTCTTGTCCTAGGTGTCATGATTTCCTTTAGTGCCAACTTGCGGCCAAACAAGTGTAAATCTTTTGTTATTTCAAAAAGATCAAGTCTGTCGGAAGGGTAGAAACTAAGTCCTTTCTTTAAAACATTATGTAGATTTAAGGGGGAAGAGGTGAGATAGACTATATTAGTTGCTTGGCTACAGGGGGCAGGAAAAGGTATATCAAAAGAGCTATGTTCAAAGCAAAATAAATAAAAAAAGAACTGACCTGCTCTTCCAGACTTAGACAACTCATGATAAAGAAATAAAGATAAGGTTTATTACTAAGTACAATTCCCACTAGGGGGATATTAAAAAACATCTTGACCAATAACTAGCCTCTTCTATCCAGTGACCCTATTTTGCATGAATATGTAGGGGATTATCCCCTTATGACAGCTCGTAGAGCCAATAATTTGAAAAATTTACTTGTCAAAGTGAGTTCAAACAAGCCACTACAAAAGACTGGTTAGAATTACATTCTCAAAAGACAGTGGGATGCACACCTTGCAACCATTCTGTTTGTTGTCAATTTGCAAGAAAAACTAAAACTTCTTGTAGTACCACTGGAAGGGTATATAAAATCAAATTGTTTAGCAATTGCTCTACAACAGGTGTCATCTATTTATTATCTTGCTCAAGTCCCCATTTTTTATGTAGGGAAAACCTACAGAGAATTCCGATCACAAATAAATGAACATTGTAATGATATAAAAGACTTCAATATTGATAGCCCAGTGGCAAGACATTTTGCCCAATATCATGGCTCTAAAATTGATGATTTGTATTTTATTGGTATTGAATTGGTTAAACCTAGTAGACGAGGAGACAATATTGACATGATCCAGTTATAATAAGAAACAAGATGGATGTACAATTTAAAAACACTATCACTGATAGGTTTGAATGAAAAGCTAGAATTTGCTTCTTTCTTAACTTATAAAACGTCCTCTGTATGTACAGTTGAGTGTAGATGCCATGATACAAAATCTCAGTAATATTTAATTTTATTTTATTTAATTTTTTAAGCTTGATAAAACCTTGATACTAATTAAATTGCACTATAGTGTCTTTGACTACCTATTAGATGTGATATTCTATGTTTTGAATAAGGATTGAAAATTTAAAACTAGTTGCACAATATGGTCTATTTATGGTTTTAGTAATTGTGGAATGTTACCCATTTTTTTGTGGCCTGTGGGATTGGTAATTGTTACAGCAAAATTTAATACCATTGTCACTGCAATATTGAGCGTAAGTGCGATATCCCTTGCAACTGAGGGACATTGGGACACTCTATCGCGTTAACAGATACTCTCTGTGACTGACGTGTACAATACACGTGATCTTTACAGCCAATAAAAAGAACCTCAAAATGGATAACGTCACAACCCAGAAGAAGCTCCAAGCGGCTAAGAAGGTGGAGCGAAACACACAAAATGACACGTTGGTGTGTCGCTGCCTTCATGTTTGGAGATCCTCATTAATCTTCTGACCCGCCGTGGCTTTGCACTCAATACAGATGTACACACTCTGAAGGTCGCTCACACAAAAGGATTCGGGTATTATTTAGACTGGTGGAGCTGGAGGACGCTCTGGAGGCGGTCTGCCTGCTTACATGTGTATCAAGTTTCCTTCTTCTCCGTGAGTGTGGTTCCTTTTGTGCCTTAAGTGAGAGTAGAAGTCTGGTACTCATCCTGGGACACTACATGTTCTGTCTATGCAACTTTATCTACAACCGGTTGCATGTACAGGCCTTAGTTTAAATATGCTCTTTTGCATAAATTTTCCCTTGCCTTTGCATTTTTTTAATGTTTGAGTATGTGTGCAGTTGCCTAGAATTTTAGATTGTCCTTATTTTGGGATATCTACTTTTCTCTCTTTATATTTATAAAATAATCGATTAACTTCTAAACCGCCATCCCTAAATAACCTATTAACCCATAAACCGCCACATTCATATCACAGTACCTAAATAAATTAACCCCTAAACCTCTATCCCCCAACAAGGCAAAGTACATAAAATTTCCTATTAAACCCTAAACCGCCACCCCCCACATCACAGTACCTACATAAATCTATTAACCCCTAAATTGCCATCCCCCCACAATGCAAAGTTATAAACTAACAACTAAACCTCCTAACACTCCCTAACAACCCAAATTAAATTATCCCTAAATTAACTAAATAAATCCTAACTACCTTAAAAAAATAAATTACCTGTAAAATTAAATAAAAACCTAATCTTACATTTTAAAAAAAAAAATAACCTAACATTACAGAAAAAAAACATAACATTACAAAGAAACAAACATAACTTTAAAAAAAAAAATTTTTACAGAAAAACTCATATTACAAAAAATAAAAATACCTTACATTACAAAAAAAACCTAGAATTACAAAAAATAAAAAAAACTAACATTACAGAAAATAAAAAAAAAAATTACCTCCAAAATCACCACCGTCTTCACCACGAGTTTTGCGGTAATCTGAAAAAGCAGCGTTAGCCGGGTCTAATGATGCTTTTTCACTACCGCTGGTATTACGAGTCTTGCACGTTTAGGGTCACCGCACACTTTTTTTGGCTTACCGCAAATGGACTTACGTAAACTTTGTAAACCCTTTTTTCAATGGGACTTGCATACCGCTGGTATTACAAGTAGGGATGGGCGAATGTGCAAATTTTCGAATTTCGAATGTAGAACGAATGTTATTACCGAAATTCGAATTCTAAATTAGAATGTCGATAAGAACGTATATTTTAAAAAAATTCGAAAATCAAATGTTATTTACAGTTTTCGAATGTCACTTTCGAATTCGAATGTTTATAATGATATCGAATGTCTACATTCGAAATTCGAATTTTTCGAATTCGAATATAAATTCGAATTTTTCGAATTCAAATATTGCATAATTCGAATATTACATTTAAAAGCATTAGAAATACTATTACAATCTAAATTCGAATTTTTTTAATTCGAATACACGCATTGCATAATTCGAATATTACATTTAAAGAAAAAGCATTAGAAATACTATTACAATCTAAATTCGAATTTTTTTAATTCGAATGCACGTATTGCATAATTCGAATATTACATTTAAAGAAAAAGCATTAGAAATACTATTACAATCTAAATTCGAATTTTTCGAATTTGAATGCACGTATTGCATAATTCGAATATTACATTTAAAGAAAAAACATTAGAAATACTAATACAATCTGAATTCGAATTTTTCGAATTCGAATATTGCATAATTCGAATATTATATTTAAAGAAAAAGCATTAGAAATACTATTACAATCTAAATTCGAATTTTTTCGAATTCGAATACACGTATTGCATAATTCGAATATTACATTTAAAGAAAAAGCATTAGAAATACTATTACAATCTAAATTCGAATTTTTCGAATTCGAGATTACATTTAAAGAAAAAGCATTAGAAATACTATTACAATCTAAATTCAAATTTTTCGAATTCGAATACACATATTGCATAATTCGAATATTACATTTAAAGAAAAAGCATTAGAAATACTATTACAATCTAAATTCGAATTTTTCGAATTCGAATATTGCATAATTCGAATATTACATTTAAAGAAAAAGCATTAGAAATACTATTACAATCTAAATTCGAATTTTTCAAATTCGAATATTGCATAATTCGAATATTACATTTAAAGAAAAAGCATTAGAAATACTATTACAATCTAAATTCGAATTTTTCGAATTCGAATACACGTATTGCATAATTCGAATATTACATTTAAAGAAAAAGCATTAGAAATACTATTACAATCTAAATTCAAATTTTTCGAATTCGAATATTGCATAATTCGAATATTACATTTAAAGAAAAAGCATTAGAAATACTATTACAATCTAAATTCGAATTTTTCGAATTCGAATATTGCATAATTCGAATATTACATTTAAAGAAAAAGCATTAGAAATACTATAACAATCTAAATTCGAATTTTTCGAATTCGAATATTTTCTAATGTAATCGTAAAATTCGAAACCGAACATTCGAAAATCGAATGTTAGAATGTTATGTAAACATTCGAAATTCGATTCGAACGAACGAATGTGTTAAAATTCATGCCGTTTTTCGAATGTTGCGAAACATTCGCCCATCCCTAATTACAAGTCTGTCCTGGGAGGCCAAAAAGTAAGCGGTAGACCCTATCCTGTCAAGATTTCTACCGCATTTGAAAGTCAGTAGTTATGAGTTTTATGTTACAACGCCGTAACATACAACTCATAACTAAAGTGCTAAAAAGTACACTAAACACCCATAAACTACATATTAACCACTAAACCGAGGCCCTCCCACATTGCAAACACTATAATAAAAATATTAACCCTAATCTGCCGCTCCGGACATCGCTGCCACTAGAATAAACATATTAACACCTAAATCGCCATACGCCCGCCTCGCAAACATTATTTAAAATATTATTAACCCCTAATCTACCATCCCTAACATCGCCGACACCTATCTACATTTATTAACCCCTAACCTGCCGCCCCCAACGTCGCTGCCACTATACTAAATTTATTAACCCCTAAACCTAAGTCTAACCCTAGCCCTAACACCCCTACCTTTAATATAATTACAATAAATCTAAATACAATTCCTATCATTAACTAAATAATTCCTATTTAAAACTAAATACTTATTTGTAAAATAAACCCTAAGCTAGCTACAATATAACTAATAGTTACATTGTATCTAGATTAGGGTTTATTTTTATTTTACAGGCAAGTTTGTATTTATTTTAACTAGGTAGAATAGTTATTAAATAGTTATTAACGATTTAATAACTTCCTAGCTATAATAAATACAAATTGACCTGTAAAATAAAACCTAACCTAAGTTACACTAACACCTAACACTACACTACAATTAAATACATTCCCTATATTAAATACAATTAAATAAATGAAATAAAATTAGCTAAATTACAAAAAAACAAACACTAAATTACAGAAAATAATAAACAAATTACAATATATTTAAACTAATTACACCTAATCTAATAGCCCTATCAAAATAATAAAAAGCCCCCTCCAAAAAAAATAAAAATAAACCTAGCCTAAACTAAACTGCCAAAGGCCTTTTGTGGAGCATTGCCCCAAAGAAATCAGCTCTTTTACCTGAAATAAAAATACAAACACCCCCCAACAGTAAAACCCACCACCCACACAACAAACCCCCCAAATAAAGCCTAACTAAAAAAACCTAAGCTCCCCATTGCCCTAAAAAGGGAATTTGGATGGGCATTGCCCTTAAAAGGGCAGTTAGCTCTTTTGCAACCCAAAAACCCTAAGCTAAAAATAAAACCCACTCAATACACCCTTAAAAAATCCTAACACTACCCCCTGAAGATTGACTTACAGTTCTGAAGACCGGACATCCATCCTCAAGGAAGCAGCAGAAGTCTTCATCCAACCGGGCCGAAGTCTTCATCCAGATGGGCAGAAGTCTTAATCCATCCGGCGCGGAGCGGCTCCATCTTCAAGACATCTGACGCAGAGCATCCATTTCTCCCAACAGCTAACACTGAATGAAGGTTCCTTTAAATGACGTCATCCAAGATGGCATCCCTTCATTTCTGATTGGCTGATAGAATTCTATCAGTCAATCGGAATTAAGGTAGAAAAAATCCTATTGGCTGATGGAATCCCTTTTTTAACCCCTAATCTGCCAAATCGGACATCGCCGCCACTATAATAAATATATTAACTCCTAAACCGGCGCACTCCCACATCGCAAACACTATTTAAATATTATTAACCCCTAATCTGCCGGCCCTAACATAACCTACACCTACCTATATTTATTAACCCCTAATCTGCCGACCCCAACGTTGCCGCCACTATATTAAATGTATTACCCCCTAAGTCTAACCCTAACCTCCCCTAAGTTAAATATAATTACAATAAATCTAAATAAAATTATTATAATTAGCTAAATTATTCCTATTTAAAACTAAATACTTACCGGTAAAATAAACCCTAAGCTAGCTACAATATAACTAATACTTACATTGTAGCTATCTTAGGGTTTATTTTTATTTTACAGGCAAGTTTGTTTTTATTTTAACTAGGTAGAATAGTTATTAAATAGTTATTAACTATTTAATAACTACCTAGTTAAAATAAAGACAAATTTACCTGTAAAATAAAACCTAACCTAAGCTACAATTACACCTAACACTACACTATAATTAAATGAATTACCTAAAATAAATACAATTAATTACAATTTAAAAAAATATCTAAAGTACGAAAAAAACAAACACTAAATTACAGAAAATAATAAAATAATTACAAGAATTTTAAACTAATTACACCTACTCTAATCCCCCTACCAAAATAAAAAAAGCCCTGCTCTACACTAAATTACAAATATCCCTTAAAAGGGCCTTTTGCGGGGCATTGCTTCAAAGTAATCAGCTCTTTTACCTGTAAAAAAAAAGTACAATCCCCCCCAACATTAAAACCCACACAACCAACCCTACTCTAAAACCCACCCAATCCCCCCTTAAAAAAACCTAATACTAACCCCTTGAAGATCACCCTACCATGAGACGTCTTTACCCAACCAGGCAGAAGTGGTCCTCCAGACGGGCAGAAGTCTTCATCCAAGCCGGGCAGAAGAGGACCTCCAGACAGGCAGAAGTCTTCATCGAGACGGCATCTTCTATCTTCATCCATCCGGCGCGGAGCGGGTCCATCTTCAAGACATCCGACGCAGGCCATCCTCTTCTTTCTTCGTCTGATGACTGAATGAAGGTTCCTTTAAATGACGTCATCCAAAATGGTGTCCCTTCAATTCCGATTGGCTGATAGAATTCTATCAGCCAATCGGAATAGAAGGGACGCCATCTTGGATGACGTCATTTAAAGGAACCTTCATTCAGTGTTAGCTGTCGGAAGAAGAGGATGCTCCGCGTTGGATGTCTTGAAGATGGACACGCTCCGCGGCGGATGAAGATAGAAGATGCCGTCTGGGTGAAGACATCTGCCCGTGTGAATGAAGACTGCTGCACGCCTGGATGAAGACTTCTGCCGCTTCCTTGAGGATGGATGTCCGGTCTTCAGAACTGTAAGTCGATCTTCAGGGGGTAGTGTTAGGATTTTTTAAGGGTGTATTGGGTGGGTTTTATTTTTAGGTTAGGGTTTTTGGGCTGTAAAAGAGCTAACTGCCTTTTAAGGGCAATGCCAATGCAAATGCCCTTTTCAGGGCAATGGGGAGCTCAGGTTTTTTTAGTTAGGCTTTTATTTGGGAGGTTTGGTTGTGTGGGTGGTGGGTTTTACTGTTGGGGGTTGTTTGTATTTTTATTTCAGGTAAAAGAGCTGATTACTTTGGGGCAATGCCCTGCAAAAGGCCCTTTTAAGGCCATTGGCAGTTTAGTTTAGGCTAGGGTTTTTTTTATTTTGGGGTGGCTTTTTATTATTTTGACAGGGCTCTTAGATTAGGTGTAATTAGTTTAAATATCTTGTAATTTGTTTATTATTTTCTGTAATTTAGTGGGTTTTTTTGTACTTTAGCTAATTTAATTTAATTTATTTAATTGTATTTAATGTATGGAATTTATTTAATTGTAGTGTAGTGTTTGGTGTTAGGTTAGGTTTTATTTTGCAGGTACTTTTGTATTTATTTTAGCTAGGTAGTTATTAAATAGTTAATAACTATTTAGTAACTATTCCACCTAGTTAAAATAAATACAAACTTGCCTGTAAAATAAAAATATACCCTAAACTAGATACAATGTAACTATTAGTTATATTGTAGCTATCTTAGGGTTTATTTTACAGGTATTTAGTTTTAAATAGGAATTATTTAGTTATTAATAGTAATTTTATTTAGATTTATTTAAATTATATTTAAGTTAGGGGGTGTTAGGGTTAGACTTAGGTTTAGGGGTTAATACATTTAATATAGTGGTGGCGACGTTGGGGCGACAGATTAGGGGTTAATAAATGTAGATAGGTGGCGGCGATGTAATGGAGAGCAGATCAGGGGTTAATAATATTTAACTAGTGTTTGTGATGCGGGAGTACGGCAGTTTAGGTGTTAATATGTTTATTATAGTGGTGGAGATGTCCCGAGTGGCAGATTAAGGGTTAAAAAATGTAGGTAGGTTGCGGCGACATTGGGGGAGGGAAATTAGGGGTTAATAAGTATAATGTAGGTGTCGACGATGTTGGGGGCAGCAGATTAGGGGTTAATAAGTATAATGTCCGGAACGGCAGATTAGGGGTAAGTGTAAGATTAGAGGTGTTTATGTTAGGGTGTTAGGTGTAAACATAACTTTTATTTCCCCATAGGAATCGATGGGGCTGCGTAACTGAGTTATACACTGCTTTTTTGCAGTTGTTAGAATTTTTCTCAGCCGGCTCTCCCTGTTGATTCCTATGGGGAAATAGTGCACAAGCACGTATAACCAGCTCATCGCTCACTTAAGCAGCGCTGGTATTGGAGTGAAGTGTGGAGCACAATTTTGCTCTACGCTCACTTCTTGTCTGTTAACGCCGGGTTTATAAAAACCCGTAATACCAGCGTTGTATGTAAGTGAGCGGTGAGAATAAAGTGCAAGTTAGTACCTCACCCCTGTTACCGTAAAACTCGTAATCTAGCCGTAAGTTTCTTAATTTAACATCTATGAACTTTCTGGTTTATTCATACTTTATAGACATTGAGTGAAGTTTTTTCTGTGTAACGCCCTCAATAGTGATTATTTTGTGGCGGCTTCATATATTGTAACAGGGATCCCTGGTTTAGGTTCCTTTTTTTTAATTATTTATTTAATTTTCATCAACTGGATGGTGTTTTGTTTTCTTCTTATTATATTTTTTGCTCTGATTAAAATAATTTCGTTATTTATCTGCAATTATTAGCTCATAGGAAGTGCAGGGCGACTAGCCCAGAGTGTAGCTAAGGGTTAAGGCCTGGTTGAGTGAGTGCTGCTGCTGTGTATGTGTTTTGTTACAATGTTCCATTGTGTTGGGAGGGGTTTACTTAACTTATATATGGGATCTCCAGAGAGTCCACTTCCTCTTTGTTCTGGTGGATCCCTGGAAGTTCTTTAAACATGGATCATAGCAGAATTTCCATGCAGGACAAACCTGCAGAGTGGGAAGAGATGGACCTTGAGGACATTGAATGGGTGGCACCCTCCCCATCGGGGACTATCATGGTGGGTCAGGGCCATGTTTCGGGGCTTTCTATCTCTACTTCCCCTTCAGCGGGGGAGGATAGTCCCACTCTGTCCCCCTCTCCTGAACGAGTAGGGCGGGAAAATGAGGCTAGGCCTGCCCAGGCTTATCAGCCAGTGGGGCAGTGCCTTCAATTGGTGTCCACTGGGGGTATGGGGCCTGAGGTACACGGATAAGGAGCGGGCGGTAGGCCAGGGTCCTAGGTGGTAGGCGCTAGATGGGGGTCCCAGGGCAGCTCGGGCTTCATACCAGGGAGGGCTTGGTAGGCCTGTTAATCGGTGGTGTGGGTAGTGGGAGCAGTGAGGCTTAACTTGTGTCGGTGGTCCTTTCTGGTAAATTCATTGTGACAGCAGTGGCGCTCCTGCAGTCCTTAGTGTCGGTCCTCGCGGGGGGTTCATCGTTGGGTGCGGCGGTGGCACATTCCCAGTTGCCGGTTCCATGAGTTGCGCAGGCCTCGGTCCGTTCATCAGTGTTTTCCCAAACCAAGATGGCTGCTGCATCGACTTCCGGTTACGTTGCTTAGTCCGACGTTGCTTCCGGTGATATCATTTCCAGTTGCGGCAGTCGAATGCTTGGGCAGTGAGCAGAGTGGATCATCCCCCTCGGTTTCCGGAGGTAAGAAGGTAGCACCACGGGGGGGGGGGGGGATGCACGCTAGCCATCAGGAGGCAGGTGGGGTCCCGGCAGAGGCTCAAAAGGGGGTAAGCTTGGCTCAAGATGCTGGGCTAAAAGGGCATCTGGGTAGCAAGGCGGGTGGATCGCAAGTCCGTACAAGGGATTCCGCCATGGCTGGCAGTAAAGGAGGAGAAGCCGTTAGTGCCTCCTCCTCACGCTTGCGGCCTACATAAGGGGCAAACAAGGCCAAGGCGGCCCCTTTGCGCGCTGTGGCAAAAATAAGGGAAAGGCCCCCACGGCTCGAGCAGGGCCTAAGGGGTCATGAGCAATGTGATCGGACAACCCAGACCATCGGGATCTGGCCGAGGACCTTTGGCATCCTCTTCAGGTGAGTACCAATTTGGGTATGACTCATCTACTTCTAGTGGGTCCGGGTCTGGGTCAGAGATCGATAGGTCCCTGAGTTTGCACACAAAAGGCCATAGGAAAATGTACAGGATGTTGAGAAAAATGAGTAGGGGCAAATCTGGGGAGGGTAATGTTGGTTATCGGGTTCAGGTATCTCTACCCCTCGGGGTACAGGTGGGCTCACAGGCCATGGACAGAAAGGCAGCATTGCACAGGGATACATACTCATTCAAGGTGCAGTTTGCACGCCCACCTGAAGTCAAAAATGGTAAAGCAAATACAGGAAGGTAAGTACGTCAATATATTTGAATTATCTGCTGAAGCGTTTAAGTTCAAAGAAATGGCGGAAGACGGGACGGGCCCAAAGAAAATCAAAAGGCCTGACACATTTGAAGAATGGCATCATTGCTTTAGGGTGTATGCTACGTGCTATTTAGAAAGGTACCCAGAGCAAGGTACTGCTCTGTTTAAGTACATAGACACTATTGATGCCATCCAGAGAAAATATGCAGATGGAGCCTGGAGGGATTACAATATGCTCTATAGGAAGAAAAAGGTGGGTAACTTATTGCTTGAGTTTGGCACCTTGGATCTTCACCTGTGGGCTCATCTTGACCCAGAACGGGTGGCACAGGTGGCCTCTGGGGTTGTTTCTCCAGGGCCTAGGCAGCCCCCGTGATTTTGACTGCGGCAAGGGGGAGTGTGCTGGCGTTTTCAAGATAAGTCGTGTGATAAGGGAGCATCCTGCACATTCAAGCACGTGAGCAAGTTCTGCAGTGGACAGCACCCTGGCGTCGACTTCTCAAAAAAGCAGGACTACCAAACTAAATGGTTTGGGTCCAAGGAAAGTGCTGCAGGTAAGGGTTCCTGTTATTGGTAAGAGATTGAGCAGGTACCTAAACAAAGCAGCTGCTATTTTGCTGGACTCCGGTCTGCACTATGGCTTCACTATTCCGGTAGTGGGCCAAGTGCTGAAGTCGGCCTCTCCCTTTAGCTGAAGATAAGATGGAAGGTTCTTGTACAGGGAGTGCAGAATTATTAGGCAAATTAGTATTTTGACCACATCATCCTCTTTATGCATGTTGTCTTACTCCAAGCTGTATAGGCTCGAAAGCCTACTACCAATTAAGCATATTAGGTGATGTGCATCTCTGTAATGAGAAGGGGTGTGGTCTAATGACATCAACACCCTATATCAGGTGTGCATAATTATTAGGCAACTTCCTTTCCTTTGGCAAAATGGGTCAAAAGAAGGATTTGACAGGCTCAGAAAAGTCAAAAATAGTGAGATATCTTGCAGAGGGATGCAGCACTCTTAAAATTGCAAAGCTTCTGAAGCGTGATCATCGAACAATCAATCATTTCATTCAAAATAGTCAACAGGGTCGCAAGAAGCGTGTGGAAAAACCAAGGCGCAAAATAACTGCCCATGAACTGAGAAAAGTCAAGCGTGCAGCTGCCAAGATGCCACTTGCCACTAGTTTGGCCATATTTCAGAGCTGCAACATCACTGGAGTGCCCAAAAGCACAAGGTGTGCAATACTCAGAGACATGGCCAAGGTAAGA
The DNA here is from genome assembly GCF_027579735.1 of Bombina bombina. NCBI lineage: Eukaryota > Metazoa > Chordata > Amphibia > Anura > Bombinatoridae > Bombina > Bombina bombina. Next base: position 248,526,577 of record NC_069506.1, on the reverse strand, counting down.
AAGGCTGAAAGACGACCACCACTGAACAAGACACACAAGCTGAAACGTCAAGACTGGGCCAAGAAATATCTCAAGACTGATTTTTCTAAGGTTTTATGGACTGATGAAATGAGAGTGAGTCTTGATGGGCCAGATGGATGGGCCCGTGGCTGGATTGGTAAAGGGCAGAGAGCTCCAGTCCGACTCAGACGCCAGCAAGGTGGAGGTGGAGTACTGGTTTGGGCTGGTATCATCAATGATGAGCTTGTGGGGCCTTTTCGGGTTGAGGATGGAGTCAAGCTCAACTCCCAGTCCTACTGCCAGTTTCTGGAAGACACCTTCTTCAAGCAGTGGTACAGGAAGAAGTCTGCATCCTTCAAGAAAAACATGATTTTCATGCAGGACAATGCTCCATCACAAGTGTCCAAGTACTCCACAGCGTGGCTGGCAAGAAATGGTATAAAAGAAGAAAATCTAATGACATGGCCTCCTTGTTCACCTGATCTGAACCCCATTGAGAACCTGTGGTCCATCATCAAATGTGAGATTTACAAGGAGGGAAAACAGTACACCTCTCTGAACAGTGTCTTGGAGGCTGTGGTTGCTGCTGCATGCAATGTTGATGGTGAACAGATCAAAACACTGACAGAATCCATGGATGGCAGGCTTTTGAGTGTCCTTGCAAAGAAAGGTGGCTATATTGGTCACTGATTTGTTTTTGTTTTGTTTTTGAATGTCAGAAATGTATATTTGTGAATGTTGAGATGTTATATTGGTTTCACTGGTAAAAATAAATAATTGAAATGGGTATATATTTGTTTTTTGTTAAGTTGCCTAATAATTATGCACAGTAATAGTCACCTGCACACACAGATATCCCCCTAAAATAGCTATAACTAAAAACAAACTAAAAACTACTTCCAAAACTATTCAGCTTTGATATTAATGAGTTTTTTTGGGTTCATTGAGAACATTGTTGTTGTTCAATAATAAAATTAATCCTCAAAAATACAACTTGCCTAATAATTCTGCACTCCCTGTATGTGTCTGACGTTCCTGGGGATTGAAATAGATTCAGTAGCAATGGAATGTATATTGCCCAGGGATAATGTCAGTAGGATGCTACTGGCTGTTAGGGCAATGGCCACAGCAGCATTGTGCTCATTGAGGGAGCTGCAATCACTCCTTGGCTTGCTAAACTTCGTAGGGAGAGTCATCCCATGGGGTAGAATTTTTAGTAAACGGCTTGAAAGGCAGTTGTGGGATGGCAAGACAGCATCTTCATGCATCAGGATCACGAGACAGCTGGTGGCAGACGTGCAGGTATGGGAGAGATTCCTGCTGGACTTAAATGGCATATGCATGTGGAGGGGTGATCTAGTGTCTAATCAGGCATTGCACATTTGGGTATAGTGCATATTTTGATGGGGCATGGAGTGCAGAGCGCTGGCCGCCTAGTTGGGCGGACCTTGGGCTTACACGCAACCTATGCTTCCTGGAGTTGTTTCCCATCATAGTAGCAGTTGAGCTTTGGGGTCATCTCTTTCGCAACCGGGCTGTGATTTTCTGGACGGACAATCTCAGTGTGGTTTTCACCATTAATAGACTTTTGGCCTCTTTGCCTGTGGTGGTGCATTACCTGAGGTACTTGGTGTTGAGATATCTGCAGTTGAATATCGACTTCAGAGCTTGCCATGTACCTGGGGTGCAGAATATAGTTGCAGATGCTTTGTCCTGCTTCCAGTGGTAGACATTTAGGGCCGCGGCTCCAGCTGCAGCTGTGTCTGGGTGCCAGGAATCAGACTGAGATGAGAAGTGCAAAAATAATCACACCTTTATTAATAACAAAAAATTATAAAAAGTTCACAAGTCAAACATTATGCCAGGAGTCTAAGCCAGAGCTGGTAGTCAGACAAGTCGAGCCAGGAGCCAAAGTGCATAGTCAGACGGGCCGAGTCAGGAGCCAAAGTGAGTAGTCAGACAAGCCGGAATCAGGAACAAGGAGAACAGCAGAGTCAGGAACAAGCCAGGGATCAGGAACCAGGAGGGACATCAGACAGCCAGGTAATACACAGGAACTGAAACACAGGAGCTCACAAACAGGTCTGAGACAACGCAAGGGCAAAGCATACTGAACAGAGGCCCTTTAAATAATAGGTGATGACATCACAATACTGAGACTGCAACCTGTCTCACATGGATGATGTACACCAGTCCAGAAATAAAAGGGCGTGCAGGAAATGAGCAGCATCAGACATTTTGCACCAGATTCAGTAATAGGTGAGTAAAATGGCTGCCAGCAGCACATGGCAAACAAAGCAGGGAAAAAACCTTGACAGTACCCTCCCCTCAATGACACCTCCCCCGTGGGAGGACAAAAGGCTTATTGGGGAAACAAGCATGGAAGGCACAGAGGAGGGCGGGAGCATGAACATCAGAGGAGGGAACCCATGAACGCTCCTCCGGACCGTAGACCCTCCAGTGACCAAATACTATATTGCGGCCCCTGGACATACGAGAGTCAATAATGCTGCTGACCTCATATTCTTCATGGTTGTCAACAGAGATATTACGAGGACGAGGCAACACAGTGGTAAACCAATTACAAATCAATGCGCATTGCAGGAGGAAGGTCAAGAGCGTAGGCCACAGGATTGACCTGTTGGAGTATTCGAAAAGGACCAACATAACGGGGAGCCAGTTTATTGGAAGGCACCTGAAGGTTCAAGTTGCAGGAGGACAGCCAAACCCTCTCACCAACCTGGTAGGAAGGTGCGGGCAGACGACTATGATCAGCCAGGAACTTTTACCACTGCATAGAACGATGAAGGCAATCCTGAATCTGCACCCACGTGGAACGGAGTTGCTGGAGATGCAACCGGAATACCCTGAGACATGAATGAATCGGGCAACAAGGATGGTTGGAACCCATAATTCGCCATGAACGGGGATAACTGGGAGGAAGCATTAATAGCACTATTACGAGCGAACTCTGCCCAAGGTAACAGTTGAGACCAATTATTGTAGTGATCTGAGACATAGCAATGGAGGAACTGTTCCAGAGCTTGATTAAACCGTTCCGCAGCCCGATTGGATTGAGGGTGATAAGCCGAGGAGAATGAAAGTTGGATCCCCATTTGAGCACAAAAGGAACACCAAAATCTGGAGACAAACTGGCTACCCCGGTCCGAGACTATCTCCTTGGGTAACTCATGTGAATAGAAGACCTTCCTGGCAAAAATTGAAGCAAGTCTTCAAGGGAATGCAATGTGACATTTTAGAAAAACGGTCAACCACCATTAGGATAACAGTATTGCCATTGGAAACAGGGAGCCATTGGAAAAATGTGTCCAAGGATGCTCACCATTAGCAATAGGTTGAAGAAGACCCACAGGAAGATATCGAGGAGTCCTATTCTGTGCACATACTGAGCAGGAGGCCACATATGCAGCAACATCAGAACGAAGACCTGGCCACCAGAATAGTCGAGTGACAGACCAAATCATTTGGTTCTTGCCCGGGTGACCTGCGGATTTAGGATAGTTGTAAGTGTGCAATAGTTTAGTTCGAAGATTCTCAGGAACAAAGCACTTACCACTAGGTTTCTCAGGAGGTGCATTAGTTTGTGCAGCCAGGATCTCCTCCACCAAGTGAGAAGTCAAATTGGTATGTATGGTAGCCAAAATATGGTCAGGAGGTATAACTGGAATAGGTACAGACCCCTCCTTGGACAGAGGTGAAAATTGTCGAGAGAGGGCATCAGCCCTAACATTCTTACTACCAGGAAGGTAGGAGACCACATAAATAAACCAAGACAAAAATAGCGCCCATCTGGCCTGTCTGGGCGACAAACGTTTTGCTTCAGATAGATAAGTCAAATTCTTGTGGTCAGTAAGAATGAACACTGGTACGCTAGTACCCTCGAGAAGGTGCCTCCAATCCTTGAGTGCCAAAAATATGGCCAGTAATTCCCTATCGCCAATTTTATAATTGCACTCGGCCGGAGACAATTTCTTTGAGAAGAAACCGCACGAATGCAAGGAACCATCAGGCATAGGACGTTGAGACAAGAGGGCACCTACTCCAGTCTCAGATGCATCGACCTCAAGAATGAAAGGCAGGACAGAGTTAGGATGAGCCAGAAGTTGAGCAGCAGCAAAGGCAGTCTTAAGACTCTCAAAAGCCTTATTGGCAGTAGATGACCAATGGAGTGGATCATACTACTTACGGGTCATGTCAGTGATAGGTTTTAATAAACTTCCTATAGTATTTGGCAAAGCCCAAAAAACATTGAATAGAGCGAAGACCAACTGGGCGTGGCCACTGCAGGACTGCAGACAACTTGTCAGGATCCATGGAGAACCCTGAAACAGAGATTACATATCCTAGGAAGGTTACTTGAGTCTAATGGAACTCAGATTTCTCGAGTTTACAAAACAGGCCATTCTCACGTAATCTCTGAAGTACCCGTGTATCATCAGAATGATGAGCCTCAAGAGTGGGTGAGTGTATGAGGATATCATCTAAGTACACCACAACACACTGTTGCAACATATCTCGTAGGACATCATTAATAAATTCCTGGAAAACAGCTGAAGCATTACATAGGCCAAAGGGCATTACAAGATACTCATAATGCCCACTCCTGGTGTTAAATGCTGTTTTCCATATGTGGCCCTCCTTAATCCTAATGAGATTGTATGCTCCTCTCAAATCAAGTTTAGAAAAGACCGTAGCTCCCTTGAGGCAGTCAAAGAGTTCCGTAATGAGCAGAATAGGGTAAGCATTCTTAATAGTAAGATGATTAAGACCCCTATAATCGATGCATGGTCTTAACTCGCCACCCTTTTTCTTCACGAAGAAGAAGTCAGCCCCTGCAGGAGAGCAGGATTTGCGGATGATCCCCCGCGAAAGAGCATCAGCAACATACTCCTCCATTGCACAATTCTCCGCAACAGAAAGAGGGTAAACCCGGCCCCGAGGAGGAATGGTTTCGGGTTGCAGGTCTGTGGCACAATCGTAAGACTGATGAGGAGGCAACGTACCGGCACGCACCTTGTCAAAAATCTCTAGGAACTCTTGGTATTCCTCTGGCAATTGAGATACCAAAGAAGTGCACAAGACTTTAACTGGTTTCCGAAGACAAGTGGAAATACATTGTGGGGACCATGACAAAATTTCAGACCTGCGCCAGTCGAGACTGGGATTGTGCTTTTGGAGCCAGGGATAACCCAGAACAAATAGAAAATGTGGAGAATTTATCACCTGGAACTGGAGGGTTTCAAAATGGAGAGCCCCAACAGTCATGGTTAATGGAGCGGTTTCGTGAGTAACGTGTGTGGGCTGAAGGGGCCTGCCATCAATGGCCTTAATAGCATGTGGAATGGACCGAGGCAATACAGTAATGTAGTGCTCTGATACAAAAGCACTGTCAATGAAATAGCCCGCAGCACCAGAGTCAACAAGAGCCTGGGTGACTATGAAGGAGTCCACCCAGGAAAGGACAACCGTGACCAAAGGTTTCTCCTTTAGCAGTTCCGGGGATGAGGATAAACCACCCAAGGTCTGCCCCTGACAGGACCTTAGGTGCGAGCGTTTCCTGGCTGTTTAGGACAAGACTTTAAAAGGTGGCCCTGTTACCCACAATAGAGGCAGAGCCCCTCCCTCCTCCTAAAGGCCCTCTCCGCCATAGAGAGATGCATGAATCCCAACTGCATCGGCTCAGCAGTACCTGGTGACTCGGGACCAGGAGGCATGGGAGGAGAGGGAGGCATGGGTGGGAATGAACACACAGGAGACAACGTAACAGGAGGCTTCCGCAAGCACTCCTTGAAAGAGGGCCTTTCACTTAGTCTGATGTCAATTAGGATTAAAAAAAGACACCAATGCCTTGAGATATTCTGGTAAATCTCTGGCAGCAACTTCATCTTTAATAGCATCAGAGAGCCCATGAAAGAAGGCGGCAACAAGGGCTTCATTGTTCCAACCTACCTCTGCGGCAAACGTACGGAACTCAATGACAACTGAGCAACAGATCTTGGACCTTACTGAATGGACATGAGTCGTTTAGCAACAGAGGAGGAGCGAGCTAAAACATCAAATACCCTTCGAAAGGAAGCCACAAATTCAGGGTAATTTGAAATCACAGGTTTATTAGTCTCCCACAAGGGATTGTGTCAGAGTAACGAGATGAGAAATCCCACCTGTCAGAGGGAAAAGCCTGAGGTAACATCTCAAAGTAAATACCCACCTGGTTCAAAAACCCTCTGCACAGAATAGGATTGCCTCCATATCGCTGAGGTAGAGGTGCAGAACGGGACATGCTCCTGGTAGGACTAGGTGCAGCAGCGGAAAAACAGGAGCAGCCATAACTTGTGGGACACTCTGGTCCAAATGTGCAGTGCGAGTCAGCAGGGTTTGCAGGGCTAGTGCAAATTGATCCAAGCATTGATCCTGTTCATCCATCCTGGAAATGATGGTAGGTAAATGTGGATTATTAGCACCATCAGGATTCATGGCCCTTGCGTAATGTCAGGGTGTCAGGAATCAGACTGAGACGAGAAGTGCAAAAATAATCACACCTTTATTAACTAGTGATGTAGCAAACCTAAAATTTGGGGTTAGCGAATGGCGAACGCGAACTTCCGCAAAAGTTTGCGAACCGGCGAACCAGGCGAACCGCCATAGACTTCAGGTGAATTTTAAAACTCACAGGGACTCTTTCTGGCCACAAAAGTGATGGAAAAGTTGTTTCAAGGGGACTAACACCTGGACTGTGGCATGCCGGAGGGGGATCCATGGCAAAACTCCCATGGAAAATTACATAGTTGATGCAGAGTCTGGTTTTAATCCATAAAGGGCATAAATCACCTAACATTCCTAAATATATTTGTGTTTTAATAAATTATTTTATCTTACCATCCTGTGAAAGCAACTGTTTACCCAACAGTATAAAGTGGGTGTGCGGATTTACCTGAGCTTGGTTATAGATCCAACCCATGTGAGTAACCATTTGTATACAAGTATCTTGCATTTCTCGGACAGTGTTACAGAGTTACACTATGTGGTACAATTTTGTTTCCTTTCTATGAGAATGAAATAAGAAACAACAGAAGATTGGAGTAGTCAGATGAGCCAGAATCAGGATCAAGAACAGCAGAGTCAGGAACAAGCCAGGGATCAGGAACCAGGAGGGATGTCAGACAGCCAGGTAATTAACCGGAACTGGATTACAGGAACTCACAAACAGGTCTGAGACAACGCAAGGGCAAAGCATACTGAACAGAGGCCCTTTAAATAATAAGTGATGACATCACAATACTGAGACTGCAACCTGTCTCACACGGATGATGTACACCAGTCTGGCCATAAGAGAGCATGCAGGAAATGAGCAGCATCAGACGCTCTGCACCAGATTCAGTAAGAGGTGAGTAAAATGGCTGCCAGCAGCACATGGCAAACAAAGCAGGGAAAAAACCCTGACAGGCTGCTAATGGTCTTCCTTGCCCTTCCTTTTTGTGGCAGATGGCGTTGGACTGCAGCCACTGATTCCTCTAATCCATACATCCCTGGCACCAGCTACTCGGGAGGCTTATGTGAGGTACAGGAGCGAATGGGTGAGCTTTTGTGACCTCCATGAATTGCCTTCTTGCGAGGGTGAGCAGTGCTTCCTACTACAGTGGCTAGCCTAGCTGAGAGGTAAGCAGGTGAAAAAGGGTGCAGTGGTGTCCAGGCTTTCTGCAGTCACTTTCTTCTGCAGACTGTATGCGTTTCAGGATGCGTCACACTCCTTTCTCGTGAAACAGATAATTTGGGGTTGGAGGCGTTTGGAGATGCCAAGGAACCGATCACAGTGGATCGGCTGGTAAAATTGTTAGAAGTATTGCAGGCAATTTGTTCCTCGCCTTTTGAGGTCAAGCTTTTCGGGCGGCCTTTGGGTTGGAATTCCATGGCGCGCTGAGAGTGGGGGAGTTAGTTCCACCTTCTAAGACAGCTGTAAGCAGGGGCATCATGCACAATCATGTTAGGGTGATGGATGATTTAATGCTTCTTTTTATTCCCAGGTCTAAGACGGACCATGAAGGCCAGGGAGTGTGACTTTCTCTACCAGGGCAACCAGGTGTCACCTGTTGCCCATTGCGGTTGGTATCTTCATACCTGGAAGTACGACTAGGAGAATCTTCCAGGTTTCTTATTCACGCGCCCGTTGACGCGATACCAATTCAGGAGAATATTGGGTCGAGTAGCTCAGCGGGCTGGTCTCGATGATTCGCGTATTGCACCACACTCATTCAGGGTGGGGCGGCCACGACAGCAGCGGATTTGGGCTGGGCCTCTGACTGTATTCGCTCATTGGGGCGCTGAAGATCACAGCAGTACAGATCCTATGTCAGGCCATTGTACTCTTAGTGGGATAAGTGTTAGAACAGGGGTCCCCATGTGGTATGGTTTTTTGAATGGTGGGTAAGAGGTCTGACCATGTAAGCTTGAGGTCAGGTCCAATATGGTTGCAAGCTAATTGTTGTTTCTTTTTCAGGCACACGTCCAAGTCGGTTTCGGGTGTGGATCATTGGCCATTCATACGTGCACTGGGCTGCGATTAGAGCTGTGGCTATGCCAGGAGGACAACAGCTAGGATTCCCATCATCCACGGCTGTGTTGCATTGGTTAGGGCACAGGGGTTTGTGCTGGGCAGATCTGCCTGCATTGTTGCAAGTAAAATTGTTAGAAGTATTGCCAGCAATTTGTTCCTCGCCTTTTGAGGTCAAGCTTTTTGGGCGGCCTTTGGGTTGGCATTCCATGGCGCGCTGAGAGTGGGGGAGTTAGTTCCACCTTCTAAGACAGCTGTAAGCAGGGGCATCATGCACAATCATGTTAGGGTGATGAATGATTTAATGCTTCTTTTTATTCCCAGGTCTAAGACGGACCAAGAAGGCCAGGGAGTGTGACTTTCTCTACCAGGGCAACCAGGTGTCACCTGTTGCCCATTGCGGTTGGTATCTTCATACCTGGAAGTACGACTAGGAGAATCTTCCAGGTTTCTTATTCACGCGCCCGTTGACGCGATACCAATTCAGGAGAATATTGCGTCGAGTAGCTCAGCGGGCTGGTCTCGATGATTCGCGTATTGCACCACACTCATTCAGGGTGGGGGCAGCCTCGACGGCAGCGGATTTGGGCTGGGCCTCTGACTGTATTCGCTCATTGGGGCGCTGGATATCACAGCAGTACAGATCCTACGTCAGGCCATTGTACTCTTAGTGGGATAAGTGTTAGAATGGGGGTCCCCATGTGGTATGGTTTTTTGAATGGTGGGTAAGGGGTTTGACCATGTAAGCTTGAGGTCAGGTCCAATATGGTTGCAAGCTAATTGTTGTTTCTTTTTCAGGCACACGTCCAGGTTGGTTCTGGTGTGGATCATTGGCCATTCATATGTGCACTGGGCTACGATTAGAGCTGTGGCTATGCCAGGAGGACAACAGCTAGGATTCCCATCATCCATGGCTGTGTTGCATTGGTTAGGGCACAGGAGTTTGTGCTGGGCAGATCTGCCTGCATTGTTGCAAGATGCTGCAAGAAGGTGGGAAAAGCCCCACATTTTGATTTTGCATGCTGGCGGCAATGATGTAGGGGCCATCCCTACATTGGATTTAATCAGAGAAATGCAGGCAGATCTGGGACAGTTTAAACTCTGGTTTCCAGTTGTACGAATCAGGTGGTCAAACGTGATCCCTAGGTTGAGGTGGAGACCTGAGGAAGCAAGTTAGAGACCTTGAGGGTTTTATAATAGAGCATGGGAACATCTCAGCAGCCTATAAGGGGTTATATAGGCAGGATGGGGATAATTTAGAACCAACAGGAGTAGATCTGTTCCTTCAGAACATCAGGTAGGCGTTACTCCTAAGGTTGTAGTGTGGTGGTGGCAAGAGTCTGGACCGTTTAATTTGCAGGTCTGTCTCTTGTGGCGGGTGGCCAGGATCACGGCTGCAGGCCAGAAGGAGGTTTGAGTGATGGCCATTGCAGTCAGGGTGACGCCCCAGGCTTGGTAGCTTGGACGTGCTCTGGCTAGTTATGACAGGCTGAGAACTCCCTAAGACAAGCTGTGTTGAGTATCTCCGCTTTGTGGTCTGCAGTAGTGTCCCCTGTCCATTTTTTATAAGGGGTTATATAATTAGTTTAAAAATCGAAAGAGAGAGAACAGCACTCCATGAGATAGAACAGAAGCTGGAATAACTTCCATGCATGTTCATTTTTATTGTATTCCTCAGGGTGCCAGTTCATTTTGCCCACTATGCCCCTTCACAGAGAAAAAATATCCGGAAGCATATCAGTCTGACCCTGCCCAAAGACAGTCCAGCACCGAAATACCAGGCAATTGCTCTCTGAACAAGGGAAGCAACAACCCCAGACAATCGTTTTGAGGCCCATAGGAGGCCAAAATGATCATCTGGGGTTGTTGGTTATTTATTTCTAAGTAAAGAATAAAGGTATTTAAATTATTCTTAACACACTTTCAGCTTTAGCTCAGTGGCTCTTGCACACCTTCAGGTTAGTGTGCGAAGGAAAGACAAAAGAAGCTTTTTTAGAGAAGTCTATGGGAAAAGGGAGTTAGAACAGCCACACTATTCCAGCTGTTAGTGCATCTGAGTCTTTCACTCGAGAGATTACCTTTTATGAATATGAATATAGCGCTATGAATATACCTTGAGCGCAGTTAGCGCTAAACAACATTTTATCGCTCCACTTGTAAACTAGCCTTTATGTCTAGATATTAAACATAAACAAAAAATGTGTGTGAGACTGCGCCAAAATAAAACTACTACACAAACTCCAAAATAGATAGAAGTCTCTCAAATTCTATAAAAACTGGCAAATAAATAATATTATTAAAATGGAGCGCTCACAATGAGAGCTAAAGTGCGGCCGTATTGAACAGAAAAAAGTTATACCGGACAATTTTGACTATAGCAAACGCAGAAAATTAACCACAAATGCCTAATCTATATGTCCTAGATAAATGTACTGGGATAGGTTAAATTATGTGTATGATGATACGAATGAAAATAATTAATAAACTAATTAATTAATAATGTGTTTCAGATACAAATAGATAAAAATATAAACATGAAAATATACATATAAATTCATGAAAAATACATTTAATTACAATAACAGTTAATAAAAGGTCGACCTTTTATTAACTGTTATTGTAATTAAATGTATTTTTCATGAATTTATATGTATATTTTCATGTTTATATTTTTATCTATTTGTATCTGAAACACATTATTAATTAATTAGTTTATTAATTATTTTCATTCGTATCATCATACACATAATTTAACCTATCCCAGTACATTTATCTAGGACATATAGATTAGGCATTTGTGGTTAATTTTCTGCGTTTGCTATAGTCAAAATTGTCCGGTATAACTTTTTTCTGTTCAATACGGCCGCACTTTAGCTCTCATTGTGAGCGCTCCATTTTAATAATATTATTTATTAGATATTAAACATACAAACATACAAAGTATATAGATAACTGATAAATAGATGATAGATATATAGATATCCTGGCCTATCAAACAAACATAGATTTAAACACATATTTCTTTCCAATGGCATCGAGAGTCCACAAATCCATTCTAATTACTAGTGGGAACTCCTGACCACTAGGAGGAGGCAAACAATACCCCAGCAAAGCTTTAAGTATCCTCCCGCTTCCCACAATCCCCCAGTCATTCTTTGCCTTATATATCAGGATGGATGTGCAAATATGGTGTCTGAAGATATGTATTCCTTTAATAGGTACTTTTCCCTGCAAACAGGGATTGGGGCATTGCTGTGTCCATTTAATCCTCTTTAGTAAGAGTAATAGTGGCTTTTAGCAGTTGGAAGATGGTGAGGTAGTCCTTGCTTACCTTCCAACATTTATGCTACCCCTATAGAGAAAACAGGGTTGGTTACTCTGCTTTTCTTTTTCTACAGGTCCCTGTTAGAGGTCGGCTGAATCTGTCATACCTGAAAAGCTGTTCCTGGCCTTCAGCTGGATCCACAGGTAGGTGTTTTTGCCTTCTAGGTTAGAAGGATTCAGCACTTTTGGGGGTTAATTCCCTCAGTGGATATAACAGGACTTAATTATCTCTTATTTAGGGATATAAAATAGTTTGGGCAGCACAGAGAGAGCACTATACTGTAATTGAATATAGTGGTCTGGGGAAGCTTATTATATCCTTTCCTAAGGATATTATGCTATTATAAGAGCAGCCTAGAATCTCTTACAAGCTTTATGGAGCAGCAGGGGTATGCAGGGGTAGCAATACAGAGGTAGCAATACAGGCTCAGGTAGCAGTATTGTAAGATCATCTGTTCATATCTCTTAAGGGAATATTTATAAGTGAGGCGCAAATAATTATTCAAGACTGATACTCAATACTCGCCACACTGCTGTTTACTAACTAACAAACTGCTGAGTTAACCAACTCTCTTCTGCTTTCAGGTATGTGAATTGATCCCTGCATTCAAATCCTGCCAAATTTCCCTGTTTTTGTGTCATATGTACTACAAGTCTCTCTTTGGTATGTGAATTGATCCCTGCATTCAAATCCTGCCAAATGTCCCTGTGTTTTGTGTCACATGTACTACAAGTCTCTATTTGGTATGTGAATTGATCCCTGCATTCAAATCCTGCCAAATTTCCCTGCTTTTTGTGTCATATGTATTGCAAGCCTCTCTTTTTGCATCTGTCTGTATACTTAATTATGTATTTACCCTGCTGATATCTTGCCTTTATCTATGTGATGTTCAAACCTTGCAAATTCTTGTTTTAATAACTAAATTTATAATGTCTCTAATGGTTTAACCACAGCCTCCCCCAAATTCTATTGTCTGTTATTTTTAACTTATCTCACCCTGAATCAAATTTTCCCAATTGGCCTTTGACTGTCTTTGATCGTGTCATTACCTAATTTATTGCATTCAGCTGAATGCTCTTGCCTATAAATTTAACACTGCTATTGGGAAAGCAATGCAGGCTCAGGTAGCAGTATTGTAAGATCAATTTCGTGATTCAGATAGAGCATGCAATTTTAAGCAACTTTCTAATTTACTCCTATTATCAATTTTTCTTCGTTAACTTGCTATCTTTATTTAAAAAAAGAAGGCATCTAAGCTTCTTTTTTGGTTCAGTACTCTGGACACCACTTTTTTTATTGGTGGATGAATTTATCCACCAATCAGCAAGAATAACCCAGGTTATTCACCAAAAATGGTCCGGCATCTAAACTTACATTCTTGCATTTCAAATAAAGATACCAAGAGAATGAAGAAAATGTGATAATAGGAGTAAATTAGAAAGTTGCATGCTCTATCTGAACCATGAAAGAAAAAATTTGGGTTCAGTGTCCCTTTAAGTGAACATTTATAAGTGAGGCACAAAGAATTATTCAAGAAATGAACAAGGATTGGACAAGGGATAAGGCAAGTGCTGTTTTTATACTAAGTTGTATACACTGTTTGACTAATTTGAAAAAATGCTAAATATCTTCATATTCCTTTTTACCACCTTTTGTATGTTTAACAAACTACTTTACTCAATTACTCCTTACCCCTCACCACCAGCACTGCTCATTAGCCCATCTCTCTTAACCACACCTTACTTTTGTATTCATGAACTTCAAACATTCCTAAAGACTCTCTCTCCCCCTTGCAACTCATCACATAAACAATCTCACTACTGCAAAACCACATCTCATCTTATGTCACTCTCCCTCTTGCTCATACTAGCTGCTGGCAACATTTCCTCCAATCCTGGTCCCCCACAACTTCCTTGCCCTGCACACTCATGTGTGGCCTTCAATAGACTTCAAAAACAAAACTCTGGTAACCTTAATCTTATTCCTCTTGCATCTAGAGCCACCACCCCTTCACTTGTGCACTCTGGAACTCTTGCTCTGTTTGCAACAAACTCACTTCTATCCATGACCTCTTTATCTCCCACTCTCTCAATCTTCTGGCTCTCACAAAAACCTGGCTCTCTCCTTCAGACACTGCTTGCTCTGCTGCACTGTCACATGGGGGTCTCCACTTCAGCCACACTCCTAGTTCTGACAATAGACAAGGAGGTGGTGTTGGAATTTTACTTTCCTCTAGTTGCACCTTTCAACAAATACAGCCCTTCTCTTCCCTCACATTTTCTTCATTCAAAACACACAAGATTTGCTTATTCTCTCCCCTCTCTATACGTGTTGCAGTCATATACCACCCCCTGGCTCCGCAACTCTTTTTCTAGATCACTTTGTTGCCTGGCTACCTTACTTCCTTTCCTCGGATACCCCTGCCCTCATTCTCGGTGACTCCAACCTCCCTGTTGATAATCCCACGGCCTTCTCTGCAAAACAACTTCTGCAACTCACTTCCTCTTTCGGCCTGTCACAATGGACTGACTCTCCCACTCACAAAGATGGTCACTCCATTGACCTGATTTTCAGTTATCGATGCACTATATCAAACTTCCAAAACTCACCTTTTCCTCTTTCTGACCACCACCTCCTCACTTGTACCATCACCTCCCTCCCTACAACTCTCCCTCCTTCTACCCCTCGCACTAAACTTCACAGAAGAATCAAGTCATTAGATCAGCAACAGCTCACTAGCTCTCTCGAACCTCTTCTCTCTTCCATCCCCTCCTTTTCCTGATGAATCCATCTGCCACTATAACTCCACCCTTACATTGGTCCTTGATAACCTGGCCCCACCTACCATAATTCAGAAAACAAACACTCATCCTCAGCCCTGGAATACTCTCCTCTGACACAGTACCTACGCAGATGTTCCCATACCGCTGAGCGACACTGGAGGAAATCTCGGAGTTCTACTGACTTTCTTCACTATACGTTCATCTTGAACGCTTACTATTCTGCCCTTAATCTATATAAACAACACTAATTCTCCACTCTTATCTCTACTCTTTCTTCAAACCCAAAACGTCTGTTCTCCACATTCAATACTTTTCTCCGCCCACCCCCACCTCCCACCACAACTTTTCTCTCAGACCATGATTTTGCCAGTTACTTCAACAACAAAATCGACTCCGTCAGAAATGAAATCATCTATCAACATACTACCAGTCGCCCTCCCCATTAAAAGCTCACAATCATCCAAAACCCACATAGCCATAAATTAAGCTCTTTTTCCCCTGTTACAGAGGATGAAGTTTCTGCCCTTATACTATCCTCTCACCTCACTACCTGTTCCCTCGACTCCATCCCATCACAACTACCTCCCTCCCTCCCTCCCTCTTCTACCCTTACCCCTATACTCACACACATCTTCAACCTCTCCCTCAGCACTGGTATAGTTCCCAAATCTCTTAAGCATGCATTAGTCACACCTATCCTTAAAAAAACTCTCGATCCAACTTCTCCATCCAACTACCGCCCTATTTCCCTACTACCTCTTGCATCAAAGCTTCTTGAAAAGCTAGTATATGCACGTCTATCCCATTTCCTTACACTAAACTCCCACCTTGACCCACTGCAATCTGGATTTTGGCCCCTTCACTCAACAGAGACAGCAATTGTTAAGATTACTAATAACCTACTTACAGCAAAATCAAAAGGCTACTTCTCTCTACTTATCCTCCTTGATCTGTCTGCAGCCTTTGATACTGTCGAACAATCTCTTTTGCTCCATACCCTCCAATCCTTCGGCATCTGTGACACAGCTCTCTCTTGGTTCTCTTCCTACCTGTCTAACTGTACCTTTAGTGTTGCCTTCTCTGGGGCATCCTCTGCCCCGTTACATCTTTCTGTTGGGGTACCACAAGGCTCTGTCCTCAGTTCCCTTCTCTTCTCAATCTACACGTCCTCACTAGGTTCCTTAATAAAGTCCCATGGGTTTCATTATCATTTGTATGCCGACGATACCCAAATCTACCTCTCTGCACCAGAACTGCCTCCTTCCTTGCTAACCCGTGTCACTAACTGTCTCTCTCATATCTCATCTTGGATGTCCTCTCATTACCTCAAGCTAAATATCTCTGTTACAAACTGCTATTTGTAACTGGCCCTTTAAATGGAAAATTGCCCTGCTTCCCTGGATTTTGGAGAAGCCTATTTGCCAGCCTCCTTCCTCATGACTATGGCCCCTGGAAGATTGTGCCCCTGAGAACATATTAACTTTTATTGGGTGTGTATGGCCCTTTAAGAACCGTCTGGGGACATATTGTGACTTTGGTGAACAATGCCCCTTTAAGACTATGTCCCCAGACCTGTAAAATAGCTTGTCCCTGGCTTTCTCCCACTTGGTTCAGTGGATAGGGCTTGCTGAACCAAATGCCACACAGGCAGAGTGTTCCACAGAGGGGGAGCACTATTGCAAAGGCATTGGTTTACATTGTGTGCCATTAAGAGTTAATTTTGTTCAATTCTAAATACAAGTTTGCTGGGATCAGCTCTAATTAGGTTTAGTGATAAAACATTCCCATTGTCTAATCAGACTGCTAGTGATAAGGTGGACTGCATTGTTTTATTGTGTGTAACTTGTTATCTGCTGAAGTAATGTTGTGGCCTGTCAAAGGGAGTGTCTCTCTATCTAATATCAAATGTGTGATGGGGGATTTTATGCCTCCCCCTGAGAGTGTCCAGTTTGCATGTAACCTCAATAAAAACCAGGCTGTGTGTTCCAGCACATCAGACCTATTCTGACCCTCTAACTTGCAGCTTTGACTCATGTTTGTAGGGGACAGCTGTAATCACTACAGGGATTGCTATGCTCTATATACTCCCTTAGCTACTGAGCTCCTGTAAGAGCTCTTGTTCCCGATCCTGCTTCGCTCTAAAGAAGGAAGAGTGTCAGGGTTACTGCTTGCTAATGATCTGTCCCTTTAAGAGCCTCCTATATCAAGCACTTCCCCCCAGCATTCATTGCTGGTTAATTGAGAATTGATTCACAGCACAAGCGTTACACTGAGAGTTTTCCTCACTCTCCAACAGCCTCATAATTTCTTATTTGAAGAGTTCTGATAACATCTCTTATTTTTCATTCCTACTTCTAGCAGCTCTTTTACTCAATTCAACTCCAGAAGATATTGCATACTACAAGGGAATCAAACTAACTCGACATCAAACTCTGAAGCATTCACAAGGTAACAGGATTCAAGCAGCTTCATACACAGCACAGCAAGTAGCGGTGACGTCATCAGCTGCAGCCGCAACCGCTCTCCCTCTGAGTACCACGCTGCTGTTCATAACAAACGGACAAGTAACAATTCATGTGTTCTCAGGTCAGACCCAATTATTTTACTATTAATCGTATCCTTACTTATTTTGATGAACTTTACCTGCCTAATTAAGGAATACTATATTTTATGTTACTGCTTTATTTGAACTGTTTGCATTATCAAATGCCCTGAAAGTAATACAGTTTATGAAGTTAATAAACTGTCACTTATTGGGCAAATAGTAATACATTATATGAAGCACTGACAACGAATTCATCAAGCTTCTTTTATGTTACAAACCTACCTTTGAGGAAATTGTTGGTTCTTATTTATAAAACAAAATTAAATGCTTGTTCAAATTGCTACAAATACATACTATTACAGAATTAACCAGCCATAAGGAAGAAAGGATTTAGTGTTTGTGTACACAGAATTATCCTATACTAAACATATACTTTCAACAGCAATTATGGAACAAGATCTTTTAAGTGATAAAGTTCAAGTCCTGTCAGACAGATTAGAAGCTTTATCAGGTTCTTTCCATGAATTACAAGTGGAAAATCAGGCTTTGAAGGCCTGCTTAAGAGAGACTCTGGCACCTAAACCTACAAGTGCAGATTCTATCCCTGAACCTATGGTCTCCCCCCCCGAAAAATTCTCTGGTGACCGTTCAAGATTTAGAGAGTTTAAAAATTCCTGTTTGTTGCTTTTTCAATTAAAGCCACGTACTTATCCCACAGAAAGATCAAGAGTGCTCACTGTGATATCATATTTGAGGGGGGAACCTAGGGCTTGGGCTGACTCTTTTTTTGAAAATGATGATGCAATACTAGGTTTTCTAGATGAATTCTTTGATCAAATGTCAGCATTATATGATGACCCTTTCAAACAGGTCACAGCTGAAAACTTACTTAGATCTTTAAAACAAAGAAAGAACCCAGTGGAGTCTTACATCACACAATTTAAAATTTCTGCCCGTGATTCAGGATGGAATGAGGTCTCCCTTAAAACTCAATATCGTTTAGGATTATCTGAGGATATAAAGGATGAGCTTTCACGCACAGGGATTCCAGATTCATTGGAAGATTTTTTTTCTCTCACTATTAACATAGATAGACGGCTTAGGGAACGCCGCTCTGAAAAGGCTAGCGGTACAAAAAGCTTTCTCTCCACACCTGTTTTTCAAACTAAAGAATCACCACAACCTATGGACATAGGCTTCATAAAGGGTCCCCTCTCCTCTCAGGAGAAGAATAGGAGGAAGTTGCATAGTTTGTGCATGTATTGTGCCTGCCCTACTCATGAAGTAAAGGACTGCCCTGTTCTGGCTAGGAATAAGAAGGGTAGGTTGCCTAACATCACTGAATCCCTGTTAATGAAAACCATTAAACCATCATATTTAACTATCCCTATTATTTTACAGTGGGATCAAATCAGGATAACAACTGAAGCTATCCTGGACACCGGCTCATGTAGAAATTTTGTTGATTTTTCTTTTGTGAAACAGAATAAAATACCTCTGGTCTCTAAGAAAACTCCAGTCTCTGTGAAGGTCATTGATGGCTCTTTTTTAAAATCAGGTCCTGTCACACACCAAACTGCACCATTACAGGTAATATCCTGCACACACATCACAGAAACACTCACTTTTGATGTCATATCTTCACCAATGTTTAATGTAATCCTTGGTATAAATTGGTTTTGTAAACACAAACCAACTATAAACTGGAATGACCTCAGTTTATCTTTTCCTCATCTCACTCAAAATAGTGAGACATCATCAGATTTAATTATGCTACAGGTTGAGGATAATATTTTACCCAAACAATATGCAGACTTCTCAGATGTTTTTAATAAAAAAGAAGCTGAATGTTTGCCCCCTCATAGGGAATACGATTGTCCTATTGATTTACTCCCAGGAGTTTCAATTCCCTATGGACATATCTACCCCCTTTCTAAACCAGAACTAGAACACCTTAAAAACTATATAGATGAGAACCTCCGAAAAGGTTTTATAAGACCTAGTACCTCCCCTGCAGGTGCAGGCATATTTTTTGTTACCAACAAAGATGGCACGTTAAGACCAATCATTGATTACAGGGAATTGAACAGGCGTACCAGAAAAAACAGGTACCCCCTACCTTTAATCCCTGAATTAATTGAAAGATTAAGGGGGGCCTCAATTTTCACTAAATTGGATCTTCGAGGTGCCTATAATCTTATACGAATGAGAGCTGGCGACGAATGGCTCACTGCTTTTCGGACTAGATATGGGCTATTCGAATATACAGTGATGCCATTCGGTCTGTGCAATGCCCCAGCAACATTCCAATGCTTAATCAATGATCTTTTCAGAGATATTTTGGATGTATATGTTGTTGTCTATTTGGACGATATTCTAGTTTACTCACAAAATTTAGATCAACATAGAATGCATGTTAGAGAGGTTCTCACTAGGTTACGAAAAAATAACCTATACGCTAAACTAGAAAAATGTATATTTGAGTCAAATAATATCTCTTTTCTGGGGTATAACATCTCTCCTGAAGGAATCAAGATGCAAGATGACAAGGTTCAGGCCATTCATAATTGGCCGACTCCCCAATGTAAGAAAGATGTTCAACGTTTCCTTGGCTTCTCAAATTATTATAGGAAATTCATTCCTGGATTCGCTGCTATTACCAAACCTCTTACTGAACTCACCAAATTGAATCATCCTTTCAGGTGGACAAGCCATACTCAACAGGTATTTGACCTTTTAAAAAATAAATTCACTACAGCACCCATTCTCCAATACCCGGATTTAGAAAAGCAATTTATCCTGGAAGTTGACGCTTCTGAGTTCACAATAGGGGCAATCCTCTCTCAAAGGAAATCATTCAAAGAACCCTTACATCCGGTCGCATTCTTCTCAAGATTGATGCAACCAGCAGAGTTAAATTATCCAGTTGGCGAGAAAGAATTACTTGCAATAAAGTGTTCCTTCGATCACTGGAGGCACTTGCTTGAGGGTGCAACACAACCAACTGTCATATATACTGACCATAAAAATCTGCAATATCTTCAGTCTAATCGAACTCTATCCTCCAGACAATTACGCTGGAGTCTTTACTTCTCTCGTTTCCAT
This sequence comes from Bombina bombina, assembly GCF_027579735.1. Classification (NCBI taxonomy): domain Eukaryota; kingdom Metazoa; phylum Chordata; class Amphibia; order Anura; family Bombinatoridae; genus Bombina; species Bombina bombina. The sequence goes on along the minus strand of NC_069506.1, from coordinate 248,506,250 downwards.
TACATCATTACCTACAGGCCTGGTACAAAAAATGGCAAGGCTGACGCCCTCTCTAGACAAGGTCCTAAACCTATAATACCATGCATTCCTACTACTATTGTTCCTAAGGACTCTATCATTGGAGTTATAACAAGTCTAACTACAGTGATAAAAGATGCTACTGCTATTGATCCATCAGTACCTCATACAGATCTTACTTACAATTCTGATGGCTTACTTTATAAGGACGGGAAGCTATACATACCTCCAAATCTTAGATCTTCAATCTTGAAAACAGTTCATGAATCTCCCCTTTCTGGACACATGGGAAGGGATAAAACCTTGGATTTACTTAAGAGATCTTTTTGGTGGCCTACTCTTAACCTCGATCTCAAAGAATATATTTCTAAATGTGTTATATGCGCAACCTCCAAACCTTCTAAACAACTCCCTGTGGGTCTTTTACAGCCTTTACCTGTACCTCAAGTACCCTGGGAGGCGGTATCCTTAGACTTTATTGTGGACTTACCTCTCTCTAACAAATATACCACTATAATGGTTGTCACCGATCTATTCTCAAAGATGGCACATTTCATACCGGTTATTTCCCTACCCACTTCCAAGTTCACCAGTGAATTATTCATTCAAAACATTATAAGACTGCATGGAATACCTAAAACCATCCTTAGTGACCGTGGAACCCAATTCACATCTAAATTCTGGAGAAATTTGTGTGCTGCTCTGCATATAGAACAAAAACTCACCACTGCTTACCATCCTCAGACGAATGGGCAGACAGAGAGGGTGAACCAGTGGCTAGAGCAATACCTACGTTGTTTCTGCTCTCACCAACAAGATTCTTGGGCCACCTACTTGCCCTTAGCAGAATTTGCCTATAATAATAATAAGAGTTCTACAACTGGCACATCACCATTTTTTATAAATTATGGTTTACATCCAAATTTCACACTACTTCCGAAGATTGACACCCCATGTCCTCAGGTGAATGATCTGGTTAATGACATTTCAGCTAACTTTTCTTCAATTCGTGAACATATTCTTCAGGCTCAGGCATCACAACGCAGGTACTACGATCTTCGCCACAGACCTAGTCCTCAATATTCCGTAGGACAACAAGTATGGCTCTCCACTAAGAACCTCAAGATACCTTATCCTTGTAGGAAACTAGGTAAACTCTTTTTGGGTCCTTACCCTATCGTCAGGGTAAATGGTCCAACAACAGTTACACTCCAACTACCATCAACTTTTAAGATACATCCAACTTTCCATGTGTCTCTTATCAAACCTTGCAACCTACCCATAACAAATATTACATCAGAAGACCCAATACCTTCTGCTAATCTTGATTGCCAGTATGAGGTTCATAGCATTCTGGATTCTAGACTACGTCGTGGGAATCTTTTCTATTTGGTTCATTGGAAAGGTTTTGGCCATGAAGATGATTCCTGGGAGCCTGCTTCAAACATATCTGCTCCACGTCTGATTTCCCTCTTCCATAGACGTAACCCTGATCGTCCTAGGCCTTGAACCTCGCTGTGGTTCTTTTTGTGGGGGGCTCTGTCAGGGTTACTGCTTGCTAATGATCTGTCCCTTTAAGAGCCTCCTATATCAAGCACTTCCCCCCAGCATTCATTGCTGGTTAATTGAGAATTGATTCACAGCACAAGCGTTACACTGAGAGTTTTCCTCACTCTCCAACAGCCTCATAATTTCTTATTTGAAGAGTTCTGATAACATCTCTTATTTTTCATTCCTACTTCTAGCAGCTCTTTTACTCAATTCAACTCCGGAAGATATTGCATACTACAAGGGAATCAAACTAACTCGACATCAAACTCTGAAGCATTCACAAGGTAACAGGATTCAAGCAGCTTCATACACAGCACAGCAAGTAGCGGTGACGTCATCAGCTGCAGCCGCAACCGCTCTCCCTCTGAGTACCACGCTGCTGTTCATAACAAACGGACAAGTAACAATTCATGTGTTCTCAGGTCAGACCCAATTATTTTACTATTAATCGTATCCTTACTTATTTTGATGAACTTTACCTGCCTAATTAAGGAATACTATATTTTATGTTACTGCTTTATTTGAACTGTTTGCATTATCAAATGCCCTGAAAGTAATACAGTTTATGAAGTTAATAAACTGTCACTTATTGGGCAAATAGTAATACATTATATGAAGCACTGACAACGAATTCATCAAGCTTCTTTTATGTTACAAACCTACCTTTGAGGAAATTGTTGGTTCTTATTTATAAAACAAAATTAAATGCTTGTTCAAATTGCTACAAATACATACTATTACAAAGAGGTTCACCTACTGGAGCCTGGTCATAGGTCCAGGGCGCAGAGCAGATGGCGAGATACCAGCCCAGCAGCGGTGGTTCGTAGAGTCTGCATTACGTATGGTGGCTACGCAGTAGTTATAGTGTCTACGGTGCTGATGATCCGTTGGTGAGCGCTAGGAGCGTCCTTTTCTACGGTCCAACTTCCAGCCAGCCTGGAGGCAACCGTAACATTTGGCGGCAGCGGTGGGATAGCGTCCTAGCGCAAGGAGCAGCACCCCAACAGCACTGGTATCGTAGGAGAGTTATTGAGGGCAATGCTAGCCACTGCGCAGCGTCCCTACCTACAGCAGCATGGAGCTGACAAGACACTGGTCAGAACCCTGTGAAGAGCACCTCAACCTGATCCGTCGCTATGAGGGCGCTGATTTCGTTCCAGAGGTAAAGAGGCGGCTAGTCCGATATGGTCCAGACCCTGCGCAGGAGGTAGTCAGTCGAATCATCCGAAAATTGGCTACTGAGAACGAAGCGGCACGAGCCTTTGAGCGCCAACTGTGGAGTTTGGGGGTATGGACACCTGCTCTCCAGCGAGAAAATGAGTTACAGGGGGCAGAGACAGTTGCTCCTGTCCCCCAGCAGCAGAGTGAATTGCAGGGAATTGGGAGCCCAGACTCCATTCCCCAGCGGCAGGCTGAGTTACAGGGGGCAGAGACAGTTCGTCCTGTCCCCCAGCAGCAAAGGAATATGCAGGGAATTGGGAGCCCAGACTCCATTCCCCAGCGGCTGGAAGTATGTATGGGAGAGGAGCTTGTAACCCCCTCTCCCCAGCGGCAGCTTAACGCACCAGGGGGAGACAGTAAGCCCCACAACCGTGCAGATGGGACTGTGGTCTCTGCACTTACAGCACAGGGGGCAGAGACAGTTGCTCCTGTCCCCCATCAGCAGAGTGAGATGCAGTGGATTGGGAGCCCAGTCTCCATTCTCCAACTAACTCCTAACTTGGGCCTAGGGTTAACAGTGGAGATGTTAACCCCCACTGACCCCCACGTTCCCTTTGCCACCGGGCAGGACTATGCCCCAATGCCCCCAGCAGAAGAGCTGGCATTAGGACAGAGCGCTGCTGGCTTCTGCCCTACAGACCCCCTTGTTACAGGACTGGCCTGCAAACCCCTCACCCCAGCAGAAGCGCTGGCACCAGGGCAGAGTGCCGCTGGCCTCTGCCCCCCAAGTACCACCAGCTATTTGCCCAGCTGCGCCAGGAAGGCCAAGGATGCTACACTTTCATCCTACAACCTGGAACCTACAGGCCAGTACTACTTATTGTGGGGGGGCTACTTTGCTGCTAATGTTTATTTGTGGGTGGGTTGCGAGACTAACTTAGACACTGACCGACAGAAGGTCAGGTGCCTGGTTAGTCTCCCTCCAAAAGGGGAGATATGTTACAAACTGCTATTTGTAACTGGCCCTTTAAATGGAAAATTGCCCTGCTTCCCTGGATTTTGGAGAAGCCTATTTGCCAGCCTCCTTCCTCATGACTATGGCCCCTGGAAGTTTGTGCCCCTGAGAACATATTAACTTTTATTGGGTGTGTATGGCCCTTTAAGAACCGTCTGGGGACATATTGTGACTTTGGTGAACAATGCCCCTTTAAGACTATGTCCCCAGACCTGTAAAATAGCTTGTCCCTGGCTTTCTCCCACTTGGTTCAGTGGATAGGGCTTGCTGAACCAAGTGCCACACAGGCAGAGTGTTCCACAGAGGGGGAGCACTATTGCAAAGGCATTGGTTTTCATTGTGTGCCATTAAGAGTTAATTTTGTTCAATTCTAAATACAAGTTTGCTGGGGTCAGCTCTAATTAGGTTTAGTGATAAAAGATTCCCATTGTCTAATCAGACTGCTAGTGATAAGGTGGACTGCATTGTTTTATTGTGTGTAACTTTTTATCTGCTGAAGTAATGTTGTGGCCTGTCAAAGGGAGTGTCTCTCTATCTAATATCAAATGTGTGATGGGGGATTTTATGCCTCCCCCTGAGAGTGTCCTGTTTGCATGTAACCTCAATAAAAACCAGGCTGTGTGTTCCAGCACATCAGACCTATTCTGACCCTCTAACTTGCAGCTTTGACTCATGTTTGTAGGGGACAGCTGTAATCACTACAGGGATTGCTATGCTCTATATACTCCCTTAGCTGCTGAGCTCCTGTAAGAGCTCTTGTTCCCGATCCTGCTTCGCTCTAAAGAAGGAAGAGGTTCACCTACTGGAGCCTGGTCGTAGGTCCAGGGCGCAGAGCAGATGGCGAGATACCAGCCCAGCAGCGGTGGTTTGTAGAGTCTGCATTACGTATGGTGGCTATGCAGTAGTTATAGTGTCTACGGTGCTGATGATCCGTTGGTGAGCGCTAGGAGCATCCTTTTCTACGGTCCAACTTCCAGCCAGCCTGGAGGCAACCGTAACAATCTCCAAAACTGAGCTCCTTATTTTCCACAATCTCCACCCCCCTCTATAACTGTTTATAACTCCATCATTACCCCAACCTCGCATGCCCAATGTCTTGGGGTTACACTGGACTCTTTCTTTCACTCCTCACATTCAATCCTTGGCTAAAGCCTGCCGCTTCCACTTCTATGGTTCCAAGAATTATCAAGTCTATAATTATAATACCCTCTTTCGTCATTCCTTCTATCTTTGTGATTGGAATTCCGTGATTCTTTTCTATCATTATAGTGTTCTCTTTCGTTATTTTTAGAGTGATCCCTTCGTGAGGTAGTGTTACTTTTGTGATCAAATGAGACTTCTCTCCTGTAGTGATTTGTGTTGCTCCTGTGATTTGAGTGTTCTTTATCTCTATAGTTACTATTGGTGTATGTGTGAAGATTCCTACTTTATGGGTTTCTTCCTCTAGAGTGATCTGATTGTAAATTATTTCTTCTATGTGAAAGTGAATGTTGTTTCGTCTGTACATATTGTGTACCATTTCTAAAATCTTCACTGTCTCTTAAGTATTTGTTATATTTATTCTCTCCAATTTGGTCATCTAATTCTTTAATTTTTATTTTTATAGTTTCAAACTTATCGTTACATATTTTATTAGTTAGAAAAGGGGTAAGCTCAGTCTCTAATGTACTGATTTCTTTTTCGATGTTTTTTAAAGCTACGTCCTGATGTTCATATAGTAGACTTACTAAATCTGTGGACCATTTGTGCAGAACTGTGTTCTATTTTTTCATAAAGATGGGGTTTTCTGTGCCAAAAGCAGGTACTTTTGAGACCCTCAAACCTCTCGGTACTATTTCCTCGTTTAGATATCTAATTAAAAAGGTAATCTCCCACCATTTTTTAGTTTCTTTAATATATAATTTATGCAATTTGTTCATAATTATTTCCCAATTGGGGTTTTCATTATCTGATGGTTTAAAGGCACTATCGTATTTAATTTTACGTGCATTTCTCCAATCTGAGAGGGTGTTTTTAGCCATATGGGAAAGATTTCATTAGCTGCAAAGAATAAATAGATTTCAATAGCTGCAAAACTAAGAATGTAATCTATCTATTGCAATGCGAATGCAAAATTCAATATTTGGGTCAGACCTCAAGATTTATAAAAACTAGAATACTTGAACATATGTACAAAATAGAAAAAAAGAAGGAGGACCATGGTGTCCCTATTCATTTTAACAACTGTCAATGCTATAAAAATAAAAATCATTTACTCTGGATAGGTATTGAAAAGGTTTCTCTACACTAGAGAGGAGAAGAGATGGATAAATCATTAAACAAGAGAGAACTTTGGTGGATACATACACTAAAGACCTATGGCCACTATGGACTGAATAAGGACATAAGAGTAGCAGCCTTTATCTAATAACATAATAGAATAGGATTTCCACATATAATAAACACATTATCTGACTATTTACATTTTTGCATTCATATTAAAACTATAGTACTATTCCATTCTTATTTTCCATCATTTTATTCTTATATTTATTTTTATTATTATTTTTTATTATTTTATTTAGTTTTTATTTTAGTTTTTATTTATTGCTAATTATAAAATTCTAATACTGTATGGATAGAATTTTTTGGCTAAAGAGAGTATTGCAAGGAAATAATCCCCAAATGGATCACTTTATTTTATTTTAGTATGTTTTAGTTTTAGAAAGTTATGTTTGGCTTATCCATTCAACTGAACCCCTAGTGATCTGCACTATTATTTTCAGATTGTAACCCAACATTGGACTTTTATAATATTGGACAAATTGATACAGACTCCCTTTTCCACATCGGACGAAAATCCCTTTACATCGGAATGAAAACAAAATGGAAACAAAACACCCAGGATTGGTCCTCTTACCGAACATGTGATCATAAAACAGAAGCGGACTTGATTTGGAACTAATATACTGAATGAACTCGAAAGGGAACTTTTGTTTAACCGATTTTGATTGGTTCTAAGAATAAGGTAAAAATGTTTGAATATTGCCATCCGATTTATACGAGTGTAACTAGATCCTTGCAAATTTTGCATATTAACTATGATCTAAACATAAATCGGCAGACAATATTGTTAATCTTGTATATTTATTGTAAGTCCGGCTCTGGTTGGACCGGAAAAGGAATAATAATAATATCTGTATAAAAACATCTATGTAAATCTAAAGGTAGAAGCGGACCTGATTTAGAACTTATGTCCATTATGTACCTGAAAGGGAGCTTTTGTTTAACTAACTCTGATTGGTCCTAGGAACAAAGTGAATTTGCGAATATTGCCATCCGATTTATACAATTATTAAATAGATCTTTGCAAACTTTGCACATTAACAATGGTCTAATTAAAAATCGGCTGACAATATTGATATCGTAAATAAATCTTGAAAAATTATTTTGTAAGTCTGGCTCCGGTTAGACCGGAAAAGGAACACCAATTACTCCTGTATAAAAACACCTGTGTTAATCCAAAAGGCAGCATTTTACCTGTTTACAGCTCTTGAGAAAGACGAGATATCGTTGAAACGCGTAGAGCCTCTTACTATGAGCTTTTATCTTTTCTGTCCATAGTGACATTTTAAAATAAATTTGTAATTTTACGAAACTTTTGCTTGCTGCCTTTTTGGATTTCTACCAACCACACAAGCGGGAGTGCTGTATAGGGAGCCGGATTCCGTTTTTGTCGGAGTAAGTATACTGCACATTTTTGCAACAGTCACATACTGCTTTTTGAAGTACGACACTTTGTATCCACAGTTACAGTGGATTGGGGGATACATTATCATTCAGACTAACTCACAAAGAAGAAGCTGGACTCTGAATTTTTCAGAGTAAGTATACTGCACAATTATATGGTGTTGATCTACACACACAGAAATAAAGTCCTCTCATTCTCAGGCAATTTTGAAGCATAATCAAGAAAACACCTGCGCCTCTATACCACAAACCATTACAATTACCACAGTCTCATTTTGGGAGAGACTGATAGACGGCAGCGGTACAAACAGAGGGGAGTATTTAACCTTGTACATAGATATTGTTTGTTAACATCTTGCATAGCTTGTACTTCTGTATTATCTGTATTACAATTTTTTTCCCATATGGCTAAAAACACCCTCTCAGATTGGAGAAATGCACGTAAAATGAAATACGATAGTGCCTTTAAACCATCAGATAATGAAAACCCCAATTGGGAAATAATTATGAACAAATTGCATAAATTATATATTAAAGAAACTAAAAAATGGTGGGAGATTACCTTTTTAATTAGATATCTAAACGAGGAAATAGTACCGAAAGGTTTGAGGGTCTCAAAAGTACCTGCTTTTGGCACAGAAAACCCCATCTTTATGAAAAAATAGAACACAGTTCTGCACAAATGTTCCACAGATTTAGTAAGTCTACTATATGAACATCAGGACGTAGCTTTAAAAAACATCGAAAAAGAAATCAGTACATTAGAGACGGAGCTTACCCCTTTTCTAACTAATAAAATATGTAACAATAAGTTTGAAAATTTAAAAATAAAAATTAAAGAATTAGATGACCAAATTGGAGAGAATAAATATAACAAATACTTAAGAGACAGTGAAGATTTTAGAAATGGTACACAATATGTACAGACGAAACAACATTCACTTTCACATAGAAGAAATAATTTACAATGAGATCACTCTAGAGGAAGAAAACCCATAAAGTAGGAATCTTCACACGTACACCAATAGTAACTATAGAGATAAAGAACACTCAAATCACAGGAGCAACACAAATCACTACAGGAGAGAAGTGTCATTTGATCACAAAATTAACACTACCTCACGAAGGGATCACTCTAAAAATAACGAAAGAGAACACTATAATGATAGAAAAGAATCATGGAATTCCAATCACAAAGATAGAAGGAATGACGAAAGAGAGTATTATAATTATAGACATGATAATTCTTGGAACCATAGAAGTGACAATCAAGATTATAGAAATAATACACATAGAAATGAAAATAGAACTCACAATGAGCATAACACTAACATAGAAGACACAAAATCTCACCACTCTGGATCAGATTCCACTCACCCTTTTCAAAAAGACACACACAAGGAAAGACACAAAACAGAGACACATCACAACTCCAATTATCAAGAGTGGGCACACCCCAACCGTTACTCCCCACTACATTCAGACAGAACAAATCAAAGAAAAAGAGAGAGAACACCGGACCACACAGGGGGGGGAAGAGGGGGAAGAACAAAGACACAGAAGGAGATGCCAGAGAGACTAGGCATACATAACATCTCTTCATCTACTCTCACTAACCAGGAACCACAAGTACTTTCAAAGGGCTTGAAATTTATTCCAACACAAAATGTAAATACATTCCAACTTTTCATCGATGCACAAAAATTTATTAGAAACCTCACAGTAAAAAGATTTTTTGCAAGGAAAGAAATATTAAGTCAGAATCAACTCACTACAACACTAAATAAAGAACCAAGAACATATTTTAGAAATGCATCCACTTTTTATCCAAGCCACTGTAAAGGTCCAAATATAGAGGTATTCAGTAAACTATTGTTACAAGATTTGGAAGAGTTACACTCAAAACCTAAATATTCTAATTTAACCAAGGATGAGTTTGAAATTTATCAAAAGCTCAATAAACGGCAAGACATAATCATGAAGGAGGCAGACAAGGGGGGAAGTATCGTGATTATGGACCGTAGTTATTATATGGAGGAATCAAATAGAATATTATCAGATACCAATACCTATACAATACTGAGGGAAAATCCAAAAAAACATACACAACGGAATTGAATCAAATACTATTGCAGGCTTTGGATAGAGAAATCATATCCCAAGACGAATATGCTTTCCTATATAAAACTGATTCAAAAACACCTATATTTTACTTTCTTCCGAAAGTTCACAAACATTCAACAAGACCACCTGGTAGACCAATCATTAGTGGGATAGATTCCTTAACCTGCAACCTTTCAGCCTTCATAGACCATCTATTACAACCATATGCACAAACAGCAAGATCATACCTCAAAGACACCAAACAAGTATTAAACTCATTACAAAATTTAAAATGGGAATCTAGTTATTCCTGGTTAACAATGGATGTAACCTCCTTATACTCCATTATTGATCATAAAAAAGGTATAGAAGCTGTAGAATGGAGACTAAAACAAGATCCAGATCTATCATCAGCACTTTTGGAATTTATAATTGCATCAATTGATTTTATTTTAAAACATAATTTTTTCTGGTTTAATGGTAATCATTATTTACAGGTATGTGGAACTGCCATGGGCACCAGGTTCGCCCCAAGTTACGCCAATATTTACATGGACCACTTCGAGCACACCTATGTTTGGTCCAATGACGTGCTTGGGGCGGGCCTGGTGTCCTGGAAGAGATACATAGATGATATTCTGTGTATATGGAATGATAGTGAAAGTGAAGTTAGTGCTTTTGTTTCTTATTTAAATAACAACAATATGAATATCATTTTAACACCTGAAACGAGTAAAACAGAAATCACTTTTTTGGATTTAACCATATATACATTAGAAGGTAATATACACACAAAGACCTACTTCAAAAAATGTGACACCAACACTTATATTAGGAAGGATAGCGACCATCATCCAACATGGCTGAAAGCAGTTCCCAAAGGACAATTTCTTTGAATGAGAAGAAATTGTGATACTATAACTGACTTTGAAATACAGTCAAAAATAATTAAAGAAAGATTTGAAGAAAAGGGATATGAATCTAATCAATTAGAAGATGTCAGAAAGGAAGTGGCAAAGAGGGATAGAACAACATTAATATCAAACAGCATTCATAAACAAGAAACATTCAAGACTCATTTTCCAAGATTCACCACTACTTTTAACTGTGGACATAGACAAATAAAACACATTATAAACAAACATTGGAAAGTTTTAAAAAATGATTAATATTTAAAAACCACTATCCCTAACAGACCTCAAATCACTTTTAGAAAAGGCATGAACTTTAAGCAAAAACTAGCCCCATCTCTTATAAAAGGAATGAATCCACCCAAACCCATTAAGATTTCAAACCTGACAGGCTTTTATACTTGTAGGCACTGTAAAGCGTGCAACCACACAAAAAAGACATACAAAACTTTTAATTCAACAGTAACTGGTAAAACATATCCAATAAAATATTTCATTAGCTGCAAAACTAAGAATGTAATCTATCTATTGCAATGCGAATGCAAAATTCAATATTTGGGTCAGACCTCAAGATTTATAAAACTAGAATACTTGAACATATGTACAAAATAGAAAAAAAGAAGGAGGACCATGGTGTCCCTATTCATTTTAACAACTGTCAATGCTATAAAAATAAAAATCATTTACTCTGGATAGGTATTGAAAAGGTTTCTCTACACTGGAGAGGAGGAGAGATGGATAAATCATTAAACAAGAGAGAACTTTGGTGGATACATACACTAAAGACCTATGGCCACTATGGACTGAATAAGGACATAAGAGTAGCAGCCTTTATCTAATAACATAATAGGATAGGATTTCCACATATAATAAACACATTATCTGACTATTTACATTTTTGCATTCATATTAAAACTATAGTACTATTCCATTCTTATTTCCATTATTTTATTCTTATATTTATTTTTATTATTATTTTTTATTATTATTTTATTTATTTTTTATTTTAGTTTTTATTTATTGCTAATTATAAAATTCTAATACTGTATGGATAGAATTTTTTGGCTAAAGAGAGTATTGCAAGGAAATAATCCCCAAATGGATCACTTTATTTTATTTTATTTTAGTATGTTTTAGTTTTTGAAAGTTATGTTTGGCTTATCCATTTAACTGAACCCCTAGTGATCTGCACTATTATTTTCAGATTGTAACCCAACATTGGACTTTTATAATATTGGACAAATTGATACAGACTCCCTTTTCCACATCGGACGAAAATCCCTTTACATCGGAATGAAAACAAAATGGAAACAAAACACCCAGGATTGGTCCTCTTACCGAACATGTGATCATAAAACAGAAGCGGACTTGATTTGGAACTAATATACTGAATGAACTCGAAAGGGAACTTTTGTTTAACCAATTATGATTGGTTCTAAGAATAAGGTAAAAATGTTTGAATATTGCCATCCGATTTATACGAGTGTAACTAGATCCTTGCAAATTTTGCATATTAACTATGATCTAAACATAAATCGGCAGACAATATTGTTAATCTTGTATATTTATTGTAAGTCCGGCTCTGGTTGGACCGGAAAAGGAATAATAATAATATCTGTATAAAAATATCTATGTAAATCTAAAGGTAGAAGCGGACCTGATTTAGAACTTAAGTCCATTATGTACCTGAAAGGGAACTTTTGTTTAACTAACTCTGATTGGTCCTAGGAACAAAGTGAATTTGCGAATATTGCCATCCGATTTATACAATTATTAAATAGATCTTTGCAAACTTTGCACATTAACAATGGTCTAATTAAAAATCGGCTGACAATATTGATATCGTAAATAAATCTTGAAAAATTATTTTGTAAGTCTGGCTCTGGTTAGACCGGAAAAGGAACACCAATTACTCCTGTATAAAAACACCTGTGTTAATCCAAAAGGCAGCATTTTACCTGTTTACAGCTCTTGAGAAAGACGAGATATCGTTGAAACGCGTAGAGCCTCTTACTATGAGCTTTTATCTTTTCTGTCCATAGTGACATTTTAAAATAAATTTGTAATTTTACGAAACTTTTGCTTGCTGCCTTTTTGGATTTCTACCAACCACACAAGTGGGAGTGCTGTATAGGGAGCCGGATTCCGTTTTTATCGGAGTAAGTATACTGCACATTTTTGCAACAGTCACATACTGCTTTTTGAAGTACGACACTTTGTATCCACAGTTACAGTGGATTGGGGGATACATTATCATTCAGACTAACTCACAAAGAAGAAGCTGGACTCTGAATTTTTCAGAGTAAGTATACTGCACAATTATATGGTGTTGATCTACACACACAGAAATAAAGTCCTCTCATTCTCAGGCAATTTTGAAGCATAATCAAGAAAACACCCGCGCCTCTATACCACAAACCATTACAATTACCACAGTCTCATTTTGGGAGAGACTGATAGACGGCAGCGGTACAAACAGAGGGGAGTATTTAACCTTGTACATAGATATTGTTTGTTAACATCTTGCATAGCTTGTACTTCTGTATTATCTGTATTACAATTTTTTTCCCATATGGCTAAAAACACCCTCTCAGATTGGAGAAATGCACGTAAAATTAAATACGATAGTGCCTTTAAACCATCAGATAATGAAAACCCCAATTGGGAAATAATTATGAACAAATTGCATAAATTATATATTAAAGAAACTAAAAAATGGTGGGAGATTACCTTTTTAATTAGATATCTAAACGAGGAAATAGTACCGAGAGGTTTGAGGGTCTCAAAAGTACCTGCTTTTGGCACAGAAAACCCCATCTTTATGAAAAAATGGAACACAGTTCTGCACAAATGTTCCACAGATTTAGTAAGTCTACTATATGAACATCAGGACGTAGCTTTAAAAAACATTGAAAAAGAAATCAGTACATTAGAGACGGAGCTTACCCCTTTTCTAACTAATAAAATATGTAACAATAAGTTTGAAAATTTAAAAATAAAAATTAAAGAATTAGATGACCAAATTGAAGAGAATAAATATAACAAATACTTAAGAGACAGTGAAGATTTTAGAAATGGTACACAATATGTACAGACGAAACAACATTCACTTTCACATAGAAGAAATAATTTACAATGAGATCACTCTAGAGGAAGAAACCCATAAAGTAGGAATCTTCACACGTACACCAATAGTAACTATAGAGATAAAGAACACTCAAATCACAGGAGCAACACAAATCACTACAGGAGAGAAGTGTCATTTGATCACAAAATTAACACTACCTCACGAAGGGATCACTCTAAAAATAACGAAAGAGAACACTATAATGATAGAAAAGAATCATGGAATTCCAATCACAAAGATAGAAGGAATGACGAAAGAGAGTATTATAATTATAGACATGATAATTCTTGGAACCATAGAAGTGACAATCAAGATTATAGAAATAATACACATAGAAATGAAAATAGAACTCACAATGAGCATAACACTAACATAGAAGACACAAAATCTCACCACTCTGGATCAGATTCCACTCACCCTTTTCAAAAAGACACACACAAGGAAAGACACAAAACAGAGACACATCACAACTCCAATTATCAAGAGTGGGCACACCCCAACCGTTACTCCCCACTACATTCAGACAGAACAAATCAAAGAAAAAGAGAGAGAACACCGGACCACACAGGGGGGGGAAGAGGGGGAAGAACAAAGACACAGAAGGAGATGCCAGAGAGACTAGGCATACATAACATCTCTTCATCTACTCTCACTAACCAGGAACAACAAGTACTTTCAAAGGGCTTGAAATTTATTCCAACACAAAATGTAAATACATTCCAACTTTTCATTGATGCACAAAAATTTATTAGAAACCTCACAGTAAAAAGATTTTTTGCAAGGAAAGAAATATTAAGTCAGAATCAACTCACTACAACACTAAATAAAGAACCAAGAACATATTTTAGAAATGCATCCACTTTTTATCCAAGCCACTGTAAAGGTCCAAATATAGAGGTATTCAGTAAACTATTGTTACAAGATTTGGAAGAGTTACACTCAAAACCTAAATATTCTAATTTAACCAAGGATGAGTTTGAAATTTATCAAAAGCTCAATAAACGGCAAGACATAATCATGAAGGAGGCAGACAAGGGGGGAAGTATCGTGATTATGGACCGTAGTTATTATATGGAGGAATCGAATAGAATATTATCAGATACCAATACCTATACAATACTGAGGGAAAATCCAAAAAAACATACACAACGGAATTGAATCAAATACTATTGCAGGCTTTGGATAGAGAAATCATATCCCAAGACGAATATGCTTTCCTATATAAAACTGATTCAAAAACACCTATATTTTACTTTCTTCCGAAAGTTCACAAACATTCAACAAGACCACCTGGTAGACCAATCATTAGTGGGATAGATTCCTTAACCTGCAACCTTTCAGCCTTCATAGACCATCTATTACAACCATATGCACAAACAGCAAGATCATACCTCAAAGACACCAAACAAGTATTAAACTCATTACAAAATTTAAAATGGGAATCTAGTTATTCCTGGTTAACAATGGATGTAACCTCCTTATACTCCATTATTGATCATAAAAAAGGTATAGAAGCTGTAGAATGGAGACTAAAACAAGATCCAGATCTCTCATCAGCACTTTTGGAATTTATAATTGCATCAATTGATTTTATTTTAAAACATAATTTTTTCTGGTTTAATGGTAATCATTATTTACAGGTATGTGGAACTGCCATGGGCACCAGGATCGCCCCAAGTTACGCCAATATTTACATGGACCACTTCTAGCACACCTATGTTTGGTCCAATGACGTGCTTGGGGCGGGCCTGGTGTCCTGGAAGAGATACATAGATGATATTCTGTGTATATGGAATGATAGTGAAAGTGAAGTTAGTGCTTTTGTTTCTTATTTAAATAACAACAATATGAATATCATTTTAACACCTGAAACGAGTAAAACAGAAATCACTTTTTTGGATTTAACTATATATACATTAGAAGGTAATATACACACAAAGACCTACTTCAAAAAATGTGACACCAACACTTATATTAGGAAGGATAGCGACCATCATCCAACATGGCTGAAAGCAGTTCCCAAAGGACAATTTCTTTGAATGAGAAGAAATTGTGATACTATAACTGACTTTGAAATACAGTCAAAAATAATTAAAGAAAGATTTGAAGAAAAGGGATATGAATCTAATCAATTAGAAGATGTCAGAAAGGAAGTGGCAAAGAGGGATAGAACAACATTAATATCAAACACCATTCATAAACAAGAAACATTCAAGACTCATTTTCCAAGATTCACCACTACTTTTAACTGTGGACATAGACAAATAAAACACATTATAAACAAACATTGGAAAGTTTTAAAAAATGATGAATATTTAAAAACCACTATCCCTAACAGACCTCAAATCACTTTTAGAAAAGGCATGAACTTTAAGCAAAAACTAGCCCCATCTCTTATAAAAGGAATGAATCCACCCAAACCCATTAAGATTTCAAACCTGACAGGCTTTTATACTTGTGGGCACTGTAAAGCGTGCAACCACACAAAAAAGACATACAAAACTTTTAATTCAACAGTAACTGGTAAAACATATCCAATACAAGATTTCATTAGCTGCAAAACTAAGAATGTAATCTATCTATTGCAATGCGAATGCAAAATTCAATATTTGGGTCAGACCTCAAGATTTATAAAAACTAGAATACTTGAACATATGTACAAAATAGAAAAAAAGAAGGAGGACCATGGTGTCCCTATTCATTTTAACAACTGTCAATGCTATAAAAATAAAAATCATTTACTCTGGATAGGTATTGAAAAGGTTTCTCTACACTGGAGAGGAGGAGAGATGGATAAATCATTAAACAAGAGAGAACTTTGGTGGATACATACACTAAAGACCTATGGCCACTATGGACTGAATAAGGACATAAGAGTAGCAGCCTTTATCTAATAACATAATAGGATAGGATTTCCACATATAATAAACACATTATCTGACTATTTACATTTTTGCATTCATATTAAAACTATAGTACTATTCCATTCTTATTTCCATTATTTTATTCTTATATTTATTTTTATTATTATTTTTTATTATTATTTTATTTATTTTTTATTTTAGTTTTTATTTATTGCTAATTATAAAATTCTAATACTGTATGGATAGAATTTTTTGGCTAAAGAGAGTATTGCAAGGAAATAATCCCCAAATGGATCACTTTATTTTATTTTATTTTAGTATGTTTTAGTTTTTGAAAGTTATGTTTGGCTTATCCATTTAACTGAACCCCTAGTGATCTGCACTATTATTTTCAGATTGTAACCCAACATTGGACTTTTATAATATTGGACAAATTGATACAGACTCCCTTTTCCACATCGGACGAAAATCCCTTTACATCGGAATGAAAACAAAATGGAAACAAAACACCCAGGATTGGTCCTCTTACCGAACATGTGATCATAAAACAGAAGCGGACTTGATTTGGAACTAATATACTGAATGAACTCGAAAGGGAACTTTTGTTTAACCGATTATGATTGGTTCTAAGAATAAGGTAAAAATGTTTGAATATTGCCATCCGATTTATACGAGTGTAACTAGATCCTTGCAAATTTTGCATATTAACTATGATCTAAACATAAATCGGCAGACAATATTGTTAATCTTGTATATTTATTGTAAGTCCGGCTCTGGTTGGACCGGAAAAGGAATAATAATAATATCTGTATAAAAATATCTATGTAAATCTAAAGGTAGAAGCGGACCTGATTTAGAACTTAAGTCCATTATGTACCTGAAAGGGAACTTTTGTTTAACTAACTCTGATTGGTCCTAGGAACAAAGTGAATTTGCGAATATTGCCATCCGATTTATACAATTATTAAATAGATCTTTGCAAACTTTGCACATTAACAATGGTCTAATTAAAAATCGGCTGACAATATTGATATCGTAAATAAATCTTGAAAAATTATTTTGTAAGTCTGGCTCCGGTTAGACCGGAAAAGGAACACCAATTACTCCTGTATAAAAACACCTGTGTTAATCCAAAAGGCAGCATTTTACCTGTTTACAGCTCTTGAGAAAGACGAGATATCGTTGAAACGCGTAGAGCCTCTTACTATGAGCTTTTATCTTTTCTGTCCATAGTGACATTTTAAAATAAATTTGTAATTTTACGAAACTTTTGCTTGCTGCCTTTTTGGATTTCTACCAACCACACAAGTGGGAGTGCTGTATAGGGAGCCGGATTCCGTTTTTATCGGAGTAAGTATACTGCACATTTTTGCAACAGTCACATACTGCTTTTTGAAGTACGACACTTTGTATCCACAGTTACAGTGGATTGGGGGATACATTATCATTCAGACTAACTCACAAAGAAGAAGCTGGACTCTGAATTTTTCAGAGTAAGTATACTGCACAATTATATGGTGTTGATCTACACACACAGAGATAAAGTCCTCTCATTCTCAGGCAATTTTGGAGCATAATCAAGAAAACACATGCGCCTCTATACCACAAACCATTACAATTACCACAGTCTCATTTTGGGAGAGACTGATAGACGGCAGCGGTACAAACAGAGGGGAGTATTTAACCTTGTACATAGATATTGTTTGTTAACATCTTGCATAGCTTGTACTTCTGTATTATCTGTATTACAATTTTTTTCCCATATGGCTAAAAACACCCTCTCAGATTGCAGAAATGCACGTAAAATTAAATACGATAGTGCCTTTAAACCATCAGATAATGAAAACCCCAATTGGGAAATAATTATGAACAAATTGCATAAATTATATATTAAAGAAACTAAAAAATGGTGGGAGATTACCTTTTTAATTAGATATCTAAACGAGGAAATAGTACCGAGAGGTTTGAGGGTCTCAAAAGTACCTGCTTTTGGCACAGAAAACCCCATCTTTATGAAAAAATAGAACACAGTTCTGCACAAATGTTCCACAGATTTAGTAAGTCTACTATATGAACATCAGGACGTAGCTATAAAAAACATCGAAAAAGAAATCAGTACATTAGAGACGGAGCTTACCCCTTTTCTAACTAATAAAATATGTAACGATAAGTTTGAAACTATAAAAATAAAAATTAAAGAATTAGATGACCAAATTGGAGAGAATAAATATAACAAATACTTAAGAGACAGTGAAGATTTTAGAAATGGTACACAATATGTACAGACGAAACAACATTCACTTTCACATAGAAGAAATAATTTACAATCAGATCACTCTAGAGGAAGAAACCCATAAAGTAGGAATCTTCACACATACACCAATAGTAACTATAGAGATAAAGAACACTCAAATCACAGGAGCAACACAAATCACTACAGGAGAGAAGTCTCATTTGATCACAAAAGTAACACTACCTTACGAAGGGATCACTCTAAAAATAACGAAAGAGAACACTATAATGATAGAAAAGAATCACGGAATTCCAATCACAAAGATAGAAGGAATGACGAAAGAGGGTATTATAATTATAGACATGATAATTCTTTGAACCATAGAAGTGACAATCAAGATTATAGAAATAATACACATAGAAAAGAAAATAGAACTCACAATGAGCATAACACTAACATAGAAGACACAAAATCTCACCACTCTGGATCAGATTCCACTCACCCTTTTCAAAAAGACACACACAAGGAAAGACACAAAACAGAGACACATCACAACTCCAATTATCAAGAGTGGGCACACCCCAACCGTTACTCCCCACTACATTCAGACAGAACAAATCAAAGAAAAAGAGAGAGAACACCGGACCACACAGGGGGGGGGAAGAGGGGGAAGAACAAAGACACAGAAGGAGATGCCAGAGAGACTAGGCATACATAACATCTCTTCATCTACTCTCACTAACCAGGAACAACAAGTACTTTCAAAGGGCTTGAAATTTATTCCAACACAAAATGTAAATACATTCCAACTTTTCATCGATGCACAAAAATTTATTAGAAACCTCACAGTAAAAAGATTTTTTGCAAGGAAAGAAATATTAAGTCAGAATCAACTCACTACAACACTAAATAAAGAACCAAGAACATATTTTAGAAATACATCCACTTTTTATCCAAGCAACTGTAAAGGTCCAAATATAGAGGTATTCAGTAAACTATTGTTACAAGATTTGGAAGAGTTACACTCAAAACCTAAATATTCTAATTTAACCAAGGATGAGTTTGAAATTTATCAAAAGCTCAATAAACGGCAAGACATAATCATGAAGGAGGCAGACAAGGGGGGAAGTATCGTGATTATGGACCGTAGTTATTATAAGGAGGAATCAAATAGAATATTATCAGATACCAATACCTATACAATACTGAGGGAAAATCCAAAAAAACATACACAACGGAATTGAATCAAATACTATTGCAGGCTTTGGATAGAGAAATCATATCCCAAGACGAATATGCTTTCCTATATAAAACTGATTCAAAAACACCTATATTTTACTTTCTTCCGAAAGTTCACAAACATTCAACAAGACCACCTGGTAGACCAATCATTAGTGGGATAGATTCCTTAACCTGCAACCTTTCAACCTTCATAGACCATCTATTACAACCATATGCACAAACAGCAAGATCATACCTCAAAAACACCAAACAAGTATTAAACTCATTACAAAATTTAAAATGGGAATCTAGTTATTCCTGGTTAACAATGGATGTAACCTCCTTATACTCCATTATTGATCATAAAAAAGGTATAGAAGCTGTAGAATGGAGACTAAAACAAGATCCAGATCTATCATCAGCACTTTTGGAATTTATAATTGCATCAATTGATTTTATTTTAAAACATAATTTTTTCTGGTTTAATGGTAATCATTATTTACAGGTATGTGGAACTGCCATGGGCACCAGGTTCGCCCCAAGTTACGCCAATATTTACATGGACCACTTCGAGCACACCTATGTTTGGTCCAATGACGTGCTTGGGGCGGGCCTGGTGTCCTGGAAGAGATACATAGATGATATTCTGTGTATATGGAATGATAGTGAAAGTGAAGTTAGTGCTTTTGTTTCTTATTTAAATAACAACAATATGAATATCATTTTAACACCTGAAACAAGTAAAACAGAAATCACTTTTTTGGATTTAACCATATATACATTAGAAGGTAATATACACACAAAGACCTACTTCAAAAAATGTGACACCAACACTTATATTAGGAAGGATAGCGACCATCATCCAACATGGCTGAAAGCAGTTCCCAAAGGACAATTTCTTTGAATGAGAAGAAATTGTGATACTATAACTGACTTTGAAATACAATCAAAAATAATTAAAGAAAGATTTGAAGAAAAGGGATATGAAACTAATCAATTAGAAGATGTCAGAAAGGAAGTGGCAAAGAGGGATAGAACAACATTAATATCAAACACCATTCATAAACAAGAAACATTCAAGACTCATTTTCCAAGATTCACCACTACTTTTAACTGTGGACATAGACAAATAAAACACATTAAAAACAAACATTGGAAAGTTTTAAAAAATGATGAATATTTAAAAACCACTATCCCTAACAGACCTCAAATCACTTTTAGAAAAGACATGAACTTTAAGCAAAAACTAGCCCCATCTCTTATAAAAGGAATGAATCCACCCAAACCCATTAAGATTTCAAACCTGACAGGCTTTTATACTTGTGGGCACTGTAAAGCGTGCAACCACACAAAAAAGACATACAACACTTTTAATTCAACAGTAACTGGTAAAACATATCCAATAAAAGATTTCATTAGCTGCAAAACTAAGAATGTAATCTATCTATTGCAATGCGAATGCAAAATTCAATATTTGGGTCAGACCTCAAGATTTATAAAAACTAGAATACTTGAACATATGTACAAAATAGAAAAAAAGAAGGAGGACCATGGTGTCCCTATTCATTTTAACAACTGTCAATGCTATAAAAATAAAATTCATTTACTCTGGATAGGTATTGTAAAGGTTTCTCTACAATGGAGAGGAGGAGAGATAGATAAATCATTAAACAAGAGAGAACTTTGGTGGATACATACACTAAAGACCTATGGACTGAATAAGGACATAAGAGTAGCAGCCTTTATCTAATATCATAATAGGATAAGATTTCCACATATAATAAACACATTATCTGACTATTTACATTTTTGCATTCATATTAAAACTATAGTACTATTCCATTCTTATTTTCCATTATTTTATTCTTATATTTATTTTTATTATTATTTTTTATTATTATTTTATTTATTTTTTATTTTAGTTTTTATTTATTGCTAATTATAAAATTCTAATACTGTATGGATAGAATTTTTTGGCTAAAGAGAGTATTGCAAGGAAATAATCCCCAAATGGATCACTTTATTTTATTTTATTTTAGTATGTTTTAGTTTTAGAAAGTTATGTTTGGCTTATCCATTTAACTGAACCCCTAGTGATCTGCACTATTATTTTCAGATTGTAACCCAACATTGGACTTTTATAATATTGGACAAATTGATACAGACTCCCTTTTCCACATCGGACGAAAATCCCTTTACATCGGAATGAAAACAAAATGGAAACAAAACACCCAGGATTGGTCCTCTTACCGAACATGTGATCATAAAACAGAAGCGGACTTGATTTGGAACTAATATACTGAATGAACTCGAAAGGGAACTTTTGTTTAACCGATTTTGATTGGTTCTAAGAATAAGGTAAAAATGTTTGAATATTGCCATCCGATTTATACGAGTGTAACTAGATCTTTGCAAATTTTGCATATTAACTATGATCTAAACATAAATCGGCAGACAATATTGTTAATCTTGTATATTTATTGTAAGTCCGGCTCTGGTTGGACCGGAAAAGGAATAATAATAATAATATCTGTATAAAAATATCTATGTAAATCTAAAGGTAGAAGCGGACCTGATTTAGAACTTAAGTCCATTATGTACCTGAAAGGGAACTTTTGTTTAACTAACTCTGATTGGTCCTAGGAACAAAGTGAATTTGCGAATATTGCCATCCGATTTATACAATTATTAAATAGATCTTTGCAAACTTTGCACATTAACAATGGTCTAATTAAAAATCGGCTGACAATATTGATATCGTAAATAAATCTTGAAAAATTATTTTGTAAGTCTGGCTCCGGTTAGACCGGAAAAGGAACACCAATTACTCCTGTATAAAAACACCTGTGTTAATCCAAAAGGCAGCATTTTACCTGTTTACAGCTCTTGAGAAAGACGAGATATCGTTGAAACGCGTAGAGCCTCTTGCTATGAGCTTTTATCTTTTCTGTCCATAGTGACATTTTAAAATAAATTTGTAATTTTACGAAACTTTTGCTTGCTGCCTTTTTGGATTTCTACCAACCACACAAGCGGGAGTGCTGTATAGGGAGCCGGATTCCGTTTTTATCGGAGTAAGTATACTGCACATTTTTGCAACAGTCACATACTGATTTTTGAAGTACGACACTTTGTATCCACAGTTACAGTGGATTGGGGGATACATTATCATTCAGACTAACTCACAAAGAAGAAGCTGGACTCTGAATTTTTCAGAGTAAGTATACTGCACAATTATATGGTGTTGATCTACACACACAGAAATAAAGTCCTCTCATTCTCAGGCAATTTTGGAGCATAATCAAGAAAACACCTGCTACTGCAACTCTATCCTCTCTGGTCTCCCTAGCTGCCGCCTAGCTCCTTTATAATCCATAATGAATGCCTCTGCCAGGCTCATCTTCCTTGCACGTCGCTCTTCATCTGCCGCACCTCTCTGCCAATCCCTTCACTGGCTTCCTCTTGCCTCCAGGATTAAACACAAAATTCTCACTCTGACACACAAAGCCCTCAATTGCACTGCTCCCCCCTACATCTCAGACCTTGTCTCCAGATACTCTCCCTCCCGTCCCCTTCGCTCCACTTATGATCTCCTACTATCCTCCTCTATTGTTACCTCCTCACATTCCCATCTTCAAGATTTCTCCAGATTGGCTCCCATCTTATGGAACTCTCTGCCTCGCTCCACAAGAATCTCCCCTAGTTTTAAAAGCTTCAAGTGCTCTCTGAAGACTCTACTATTCAGGGACGCTTACAACCTACACTAACCTTCCTATCTCCACTGCTATCCCCTAAAACCCTATAGCATGTAAGCCTATGAGCCCAGCTCTTTGTAGTTCATCTTCATAAGAGCCGACTGCAACAGGACCCTCTCTCCCCATTTGATACCTGTAATAGTTTGTATATACCACCTATGTTCATAGCGCTGCGGAACCTGTTGGCTCTCTACAAATACCTGATAATAATAATTAAAAAAACCAGGGCTGCCTGGGATTACCAGGTACTATAAGCTGAGATATCTAATGGTTCTCTGTGGGACCGCATTTGGAGATTAAAAACCCTCTAGTGGCCCTGTTCGCTTAGCCGCTTTTCAATGTCTGGGAACACCAGGTGCAGTAGGAAAATTTTACCACCAACGTAAGGGACTTTCAAGTAATGGATTACTTTAAGACCTACTTTTTATTCTCATGAGAGTAGGTTACCGCAATTGTATTTTCCTCTCCTCTACCCAGGCTAGTATGAGTTATATCGCTTTCAGGGGGTTGAAGGGTATAGAGTTTGGGACTCCTGGGTGGTGATCCCTGTGCACGCCTATAGCTCAGCACCTTGTTTTGTCAAGTAGTGGGGGGGGCAAGTTTCTAAGGTAAGGGGTGTTTATTATGCTTCAAATATGTTCAATAACTTGCTATGATAAACTGACAGCGCTCGCAAGTGCGCACCATCAGCTTAATTTCTTTTATTTGGCACCATCTTTTATTTTTTCTATCCTGTGGCGGTGTGCACTTCAGTCTTGCGCTTACCGCCACGTGCAGTGTTTTGGCGCCATTCGTTTATATGGTCATCATGGAGGAACTGTTGTAAGGACTCCCGGTGCAATATGCTTCTCTATTAGGGGGGTAGTTATCAAGCCATCTACTTTTCTGGCTTCGCCGGCCCAATACGCCCGCCTAAGCTCGCCTACCTTCGCCGCCGCGGACCTGAAAAAATACGCCTAAGTTATCAAATAAAGCTGTCAAAAAGCCGCGGGGCGATGAGCAGCGGACTGTGACAGTTATCACTCATCCGATCTCGCTGCCCTTCGGCTTTTTCCCAGCTTTATTGCTAGCCTGTCACTAAGCACTCACACTAAGCTGCACTGTTCTACCCCCTATACCGGCGCCCCCGGAGCCTCCCGCAACTCAATAAAGTTACTAACCCCTAAACCGCCGCTCCTAGACCCCACCGCAACTCTTATAAATGTATTAACCCCTAAACCGCCGCTCCTAGACCCTGCCGCAACTCTTATAAATGTATTAACCCCTAAACCGCCACTCCCGGACACCGCTGCCACCTACAGTATACCTAGTAACCCCTATCCTGCCCCCCCTACACCGTCGCCCTCTATTATAAAATTATTAACCCCTATCCTGCTGATCCCGCACCTCTCCGCAACTAAATAAATAGTTTAACCCCTAAACCGCCGCTCCATGAACCCGCCGCAACCTATATTAAACCTATTAACCCCTATCCTGCCCCCCCTACACCGTCGCCACCTATAATAAATTTATTAACCCCTATCCTGCCCCCCACTACGCCGCCGCCACTGTAATAAAATTATTAACCCCTAAACCTAAGTCTAACCCTAACCCTAACGCCCCCCTAACTTAAATATTAATTAAATAAATCTAAATAAATTAACTCTTATTAACTAAATGAATCCTATTTAAAACTAAATACTTACCTTTAAAATAAACCCTAATATAGCTACAATATAAATAATAATTATATTCTAGCTATCTTAGGATTTATATTTATTTTACAGGTAACTTTGTATTTATTTTAGCTAGTTAGAATAGTTATTAAATAGTTATTAACTATTTAATAACTACCTAGCTAAAAGAAATACAAAATTACCTGTAAAATAAATCCTAACTTAAGTTACAATTAAACCTAATACTACACTATCATTAAATTAATTAAATAAACTACCTACAAATAACTACAATTAAATACAATTACATAAACTAACTAAAGTACAAAAAATAAAAAAAGCTAAGTTACAAAAAATAAAAAAATAAGTTACAAACATGTTAAAAATATTACAACAATTTTAAGCTACTTACACCTAATCTAAGCCCCCTAATAAAATAACAAACCCCCCCAAAATAAAAAAATGCCCTACCCTATTCTAAATTAAATAAATTTCAAAGCTCTTTTACCTTACCAGCCCTTAAAAGGGCCATTTGTGGGGGCATGCCCCAAAGAAAACAGCTCTTTTGCCTGTAAAAGAAAAATACAACCCCCCCCCCCAACATTAAAACCCACCACCCACATACCCCTAATCTAACCCAAACCCCCCTTACAAAAACCTAACACTAATCCCCTGAAGATCATCCTACATTGAGTCGTCTTCACTCAGCCGAGCCACCGATGGAACTGAAGAGGACATCCGGAGCGGAAGAAGTTAATCCTCCAAGCGGCGCTGAAGAAATCTTCCATCCGAGGAAGTCATCATCCAGGCGGCGCTGAAGAAAAGTCTTCGTTCCGGCCGATGTCATCTTCAAAGAGGCGCTGAAGAGGTCTTCTATCCGGGCGAAGTCATCTTCCAAGCCGGGTCTTGAATCTTCCTTCCGCCGACGCGGAACCACCTTCTTCACCGACGGACTACGACGAATGACGGCTCCTTTAAGGGACGTCATCCAAGATGGCGTCCCCTCAATTCCGATTGGCTGATAGGATTCTATCAGCCAATCGGAATTAAGGTAGGAAAATCTGATTGGCTGATGGAATCAGCCAATCAGATTCAAGTTCAATCCGATTGGCTGATCCAATCAGCCAATCAGATTGAGCTCGCATTCTATTGGCTGATCGGAACAGCCAATAGAATGCGAGCTCAATCTGATTGGCTGATTCCATCAGCCAATCAGATTTTCCCTACCTTAATTCCGATTGGCTGATAGAATCCTATCAGCCAATCGGAATTGAGGGGACGACATCTTGGATGACGTCCCTTAAAGGAGCCGTCATTCGTCGTAGTCCGTCGGTGAAGAAGGTGGTTCCGCGTCGGCGGAAGGAAGATTCAAGACCCGGCTTGGAAGATGACTTCGCCCGGATAGAAGACCTCTTCAGCGCCTCTTTGAAGATGACATCGGCCGGATCGAAGACTTCTTCAGCGCCGCCTGGATGATGACTTCATCGGATGGAAGATTTCTTCAGCGCCGCTTGGAGGATTAACTTCTTCCGCTCCGGATGTCCTCTTCAGTTCCATCGGTGGCTCGGCTGAGTGAAGACAACTAAAGGTAGGATGATCTTCAGGGGATTAGTGTTAGGTTTTTGTAAGGGGGGTTTGGGTTAGATTAGGGGTATGTGGGTGGTGGGTTTTAATGTTGGGGGGGGGGTTGTATTTTTCTTTTACAGGCAAAAGAGCTGTTTTCTTTGGGGCATGCCCCCACAAATGGCCCTTTTAAGGGCTGGTAAGGTAAAAGAGCTTTGAAATTTATTTAATTTAGAATAGGGTAGGGAATTTTTTTTATTTTGGGGGGGTATGTTATTTTATTAGGGGGCTTAGATTAGGTGTAAGTAGCTTAAAATTGTTGTAATATTTTTAACATGTTTGTAACTTATTTTTTTATTTTTTGTAACTTAGCTTTTTTTATTTTTTGTACTTTAGTTAGTTTATGTAATTGTATTTAATTGTAGTTATTTGTAGGTAGTTTATTTAGTTAATTTAATGATAGTGTAGTATTAGGTTTAATTGTAACTTAGGTTAGGATTTATTTTACAGGTAATTTTGTATTTCTTTTAGCTAGGTAGTTATTAAATAGTTAATAACTATTTAATAACTATTCTAACTAGCTAAAATAAATACAAAGTTACCGGTAAAATAAATATAAATCCTAAGATAGCTATAATATAATTATTAATTATATTGTAGCTATCTTAGGGTTTATTTTACAGGTAAGTATTTATTTTTAAATAGGAATAATTTATTAAAGTATAGTGTAGTGTTAGGTGTAATTGTAACTTAGGTTAGGATTTATTTCACAGGTACATTTCTCTTTATTTTAGCTAGGTAAGCTATTAAATAGTTAATAACTATTTAATAGTTATTGTACATGGTTAAAATAAATTGAAAGTTACCTGTAAAATAAATATAAATCCTAAGATAGCTAGAATATAATTATTATTTATATTGTAGCTATATTAGGGTTTATTTTAAAGGTAAGTATTTAGTTTTAAATAGGATTCATTTAGTTAATAAGAGTTAATTTATTTAGATTTATTTAATTAATATTTAAGTTAGGGGGGCGTTAGGGTTAGGGTTAGACTTAGGTTTAGGGGTTAATAATTTTATTACAGTGGCGGCGGCGTAGTGGGGGGCAGGATAGGGGTTAATAAATTTATTATAGGTGGCGACGGTGTAGGGGGGGCAGATTAGGGGTTAATAAATTTATTATAGGTGGCGACGGTGTAGGGGGGGCAGGATAGGGGTTAATACATTTAATATAGGTTGCGGCGGGTTCAGGGAGCGGCGGTTTAGGGGTTAATACATTTATTATAGTTGCGGTGGGCTCCGGGAGCGGCGGTTTAGGGGTTAATATGTATAGAGTAGCTTGCGGTGGGCTCCAGGAGCGGCGGTTTAGGGGGTAATAACTTTATTTAGTTGCGGCGGTGTAGGGGGGACAGATTAGTGGTGTTTAGACTCAGGGTACATGTTAGGGTGTTAGGTGTAGACAGCTCCCATAGAAATCAATGGTATGTCTGTCAGCAGCGAACTTGTACTTTCGCTATGGTCAGACTCCCATTGATTCCTATGGGATCCGCCGCCTCCAGGGGTGGCGGATTGAAAACCAGGTACGCTGGGCCGTAAAAGTGCCGAGCGTACCTGCTAGTTTTTTGATAACTAGCAAAAGTAGTGAGAATGTGCCGCACTTGTGTGCGGAACATCTGGAGTGACGTAAGAATCGATTTGTGTCGGACTGAGTCCGGCGGATCGATGCTTACGTCACAAAATTCTACTTTTGCCGGTCTCGAGCCTTTGATAACTAAGGCGTATCAGCCTCGCCACAAATATGCTGCGGAATTCCAGCGTATTTGAGGTTGACGGCTTGATAACTAGGCCCCTTAATGTCAATGTAAATTTTGATGCTAAAGTGCCCGGTTTTTAAAAATTCTATTAAAACAGAGCACTTTAATTTGTCAAAATTTACATTTCCTCTAATCACGGCGTTGAATCAGACAGCCGTGATTGGTGGATGACTGATAAAAATGGCTTGTGACGACCGGGGGAAGCTAGAGCGGCTGTCAAGTTTAAAAGGTAAGTATTTTTTCACAACACGAGTGAAATGTATTAAAGTGCCCCTGTTTTTAATCAAATTTTTAAAAACCAGGCACTTTATCATCAAAATTGACATTCACTTTAATGCCTCAATCCTTAGTTATCAGTGAGAGGGGTTTGTAGGCAGAGTAGCTGTTTAAGGGAGTGGCCTACAATAGCGCTCTTATTTTCAGTTTAGTTTATACTCTGTGCTCTGTTTTTTCATTCACGTATCTGTGGGTTAAAAGATATCCGTGTAGAACCGGACCTGATGCTCCTTGTTAAGAGATACCTCTATGCATGTTAGGCTTCTTTATGCACATCATTTGAGGGTATGCTGGTATGGGGGTTGATGTTTTTCTCCCTCTTACAGGGCATATCATGTTGTGTTTTTTTATGGCTGTTTAAGATTTTCTTTCTTCAGAATTTCTGTTTAACCATGTTTCATGGTATTTGATGCCATCTAGTGGTGTTTAATATTATTGCATCTATTTTATTTTTCATCAGTCTCTAAAAGTGCTGATGAATTTTTAATTCTGACATTGTGTATTCTTCCATGTCAGGTTCCTTTTCATGATAATGTACCATATTGTATGAATGATTTAAACTATATGATGTTCATATATATAGGACCTAATATGCTTATTTCATGTTAACTTATTTAATGTATATGAGTACTATAATATAATGTTTCTCGTGTTAAGGAGATTTAGAAATAAGGTGCTAATTATCACTTTATTTTTTTCCCATCTAACTTTTAGAAATAATGTAACAACCTCAGATTGAGAATCTTAGTGATCTTAGGACACTAATACACTTATTTTATGTTTCCCTATTTTATGCATATGGGAACAATTTTATATAATCTCCCTTATATTGAGGTGATTTCTGCTGATGTCTGGGACAAACTGTAATGATCGCACCTTTTGGCTAAGATCAAGTGTAGTATTTGTTCTTATCAGTTTAATATCTGATACATTCCCTATCTGGGGACCATATCTTGTCCTATAAAAAATAAATACAAAATAAAATAGTTGTTCTTCCTTTTGAAATAAGGGCAAGCAATCCAAAAAGCCTTCGTTTGAGAATAAATCAGCATGAAGTGTCCGCTGCAGATCCAATCTTGGATCCAGTAGGGGGCAGGCTCCCTTCTTTCAGCAGGCTTGGATTTGCTATGTCCCTGATCCTTGAGCAGTGACCGTAGTCCCCCAAGGATACAGGATAGAATTAAATTTTGCATCCCCAGAGGCAGATTTCTCCTGTCAACATTATCTGCAATTCGGATACAGAGAGGGGGATTGGCATCAAGAATCTTGCTTCTATAGGAGTGATTGTCCCAGTTGCAGAACAGGTTCAAGACTTCTATTCCAACCTATTTGTGGTTCCCAAGAAAGAGGAAACTATTTGGATCTAAAGTGTCTCCACAAATTTCTCAGAGTTCGGTCTTTCAAAATGGAGAAAATCCGTTCTATTCTCCCTTGGTTCAGGAGGGTCAGTTCATGACTACCATTGACCTGAAGGATGCATATCTTTATGTTCCTATCCACAAGGAACATTTCCAATACCTGCGGTTTGCCTTTTTAGACAAACACTTCCAATTTGTAGCCATTCTTTTTGGCCTAGCCACTGCCACACAAATCTTTATGAAGGTTCTAGGGGCCCTTTTGCAGTGTCCAGATCTCAAGGAATTGCAGTGGCACCATAACTGGATGATATCTTGGTTCCGGCGCCATCTTTTCATTTAGCAAGATCCCATATGGATTCTCTGTTTTCTATTCACTGCACTCACAGGTGGAAGGTGAATCTGGATAATAATTCATTGGTGCCAAATAGCAGGGTATGTTTCTTGGGGATGATCATAGACTCTATTTCCATGAATATTTTGTTGGTGGAGGTCAGAAAATCCAAGCTTCTTGCTTCATATCTTCTCTTCAGTCCTCTTTCCGTCCATCAGTGGCAATTTGTATGTAAGTAATTGATCTGATGGTGGCTTCCATGGACATTATTCTTTTTGCTCTTTTCCATCTGAGACCTCTACAGTTATGCATGCTCAGACAATGGAACGGAGACCACTCGGATCTTCCTCACAAGGAATCCCTGTCCTGGTGTCTCTCTCAGGACCATCTGTCCTAGGGCACGTGCTTCCTAAAACCATCTTGGGAGATTATGACTATGGACATCATCATTTTGGGCTGGGGTGCAGTTTGGGGTCCCTTAAGAGCTCAGGGAATTTGGACTCAGGAGGATTTTGCCCTCCCAATAAATATCCTAGAGTTGAGAGCAATCCTCAATTCACTGTTAGTTTGGCCTCAACTGAGTTTAGTCTGGTTTATCAGATTTCAATCGGACAACATTACTTCAGTGGCATATATCATCCACCAGGGAGGAACACGAATTTCTTTGGCCATGAAGGAGGTGACTCGCGTTCTGCAGTGGGCGGAGTCTCACAATTGTCACATTTCTGCCATCCACATTCCAGGGGTGGACAACTGGGAAGCGTATTATCTAAGCAGATAGACTTTTCATCCAGGGGAGTGGACCCTTCATCCGGAAGTATTCTCAATGATAACACTCAGGTAGGGAGTTCTAAAGTTGATTCTATTGGTGTCTCTTCTAAATGCCAAACTTCCAAAATACGGATCAAGATCAAGGGATCCGCAAGCAGCTCTAGTCAACGATCTAGCGGGTTTCATGGGACTTCGGTCTAATTTACCTTTTTTCTCAGTTTGCCCTCCTTCCTCAGGTGATAGCCCATATCAAACAGGAGCAGGCTTCAATGATTCTAATTGCTCTAGCTTGGCCTCGCAGAATTGGTTTGCAGTTCTGGTGAAGATGTCGTCTTTTCCCCTTTGGAAATTATCTCTGAGGAAGGTCCTTCTACATTGGAGTCCTTTTCTACATTCAAACCTAGATTCTCTAAAGCTGACTGCTTGGAGATTGAACGCCTAGTCCTGTCTAGAGGTGGGTTTTCAAAGAAGGTTATTAATACCATGATTCAGGCTCGTAAGCCAGTAACTCGCAAGATTTAACATAAGGTGTACATACTTTTTATGGTGTAAATCCAGGGGGTTCCCTTGGAGTCAGGTGAGGGTTCCCCGAATTCTATCCTTTCTTCAGGAGGACCTGGAGAATGGTCTGTCAGTCAGTACTCTGAAGGGTCAGAGCTCTGCTCTTTTGATTCTTTTGCATAAACGTTCAATCTTTTGTTCAGGCCTTGGTCAGAATCATGCCTGTGTTTAAGCTTGTTGCTCCTCCTTGGAGTCCCCACTCTTAATCTTGTTCTTAGGGTTCTGCAGCAGGCTCCGTTTGAGCCTATGCACTCTGTTGATATTGTCTTGGAAGGTTTTGTTTCTTTTTTTTTCCCATGTGGATAAGGCGGTCCTTCGTACCAAATTGGGATTTTTTCCTAAGTGGTTTTGGACCACAATATCAATCAGTAAATTGTCGTTACTTTGTTCTGTCCTAATCCTTCTTCTCATAAGGAATGTCTGTTACATAACCTGGATGTAGTACATGCTTTGCAGTTCTATCTTCAAGCTACTAGGAAGTTTCGGCATTCTACTGCCCTTTTTGTTGTGTTTTCTGGCAAAAGGCCTCTTCTACTACTCTTTCCTTTTGGAAAAGTGTCTTCGGTTGGCCTATGAGACAGCTGGACAACAGCCTCCTGAGAGGATTATGGCTCATTCCACTATGGCTGTCTTTTCTTCCTGGGCCTTTAAAACTGAAGCTTCTGTGGAACAATTCTGCAAGGTGGCCACCTGGTCTTTGTTGCATACCTTTTCCAAATTCTTCAAATTTAAGGTTTTTGTCTCTCCTGAGGCTTCCTTTGGGAGGAAAGTTCTTCAAGCAGTGGTGCCTTCTGTTTAGGTCTGTCTGTTTAGTTCTCCCTTCCATTCTGTGTCCTCTAGCTTGGGTATTGGTTCCCACTAGTGATTAGAATGTATTTGTGGACTCTCCATGCCATTGGAAAGAAAACAAAGTTTATGCTTACCTGATAAATTATTTTCTTTCCTGGCATGGAGTCCAAGATCCGCCCTCTTCTAAATTTTTAGACGGCTTATTTTATTTTGTCATTTCTAAACTTAAGGCAACTCTATACCGTTTGTGTCCTCTTCTCTTTCCATATTCCTTCGGCTGAATGACTGGGTGATTGTGGGAAGTGGGAGGATACTTACTTAAAGCTTTGCTGGGGTGTTCTTTTTCTCGTCCTGGTGGCCATGAGTTGAATTCCCACTAGTAATTAGAATGGATTCATGGACTCTCCATGCCAGGAAAGAAAATAATTTATCAGGTAAGCATACATTTTTTTTTTCATTTTTTTCTAGTTTTTGTGATTTCCCAGTTGAGTGCATCTCATTTTATTATTTTTGCATGTCATCATTTAGCTATCACAGCTAACATATCCCACTTATCCTATTAACCCACATAAGAATCACACTTTAAAGGGACAGTTTACTCAAAAATGTTCTCCACTTTAATTTGTTCCCAATGATCCACTTTACCTGCTGGAGTGTATTAAATTATTTACAAGTAGCTCCTTTACCCTTATATTGGCATTTGAAATAGTTGATTTAGCATGTGGTATCCCCACCTATTCTGAAAGTTTGTGGCCGCAGGTCCAAGCTATAGATAAGCTGTGTAATCACAGCCAGCAGAATAAATTACACTCCCAGTGGGATATAGCAGAGATAAGGTAATAAAATGTTGATTTCCCATTGTTCTCTCCAAGTACTGGTGATTGTATATGGACAGATATATATGATAAAGAAGCAGGTATATGTACACAATGTGATACAGTAATGAGATCTGAATATACCTACAAGCTCAACCCATTTTATTAGGTTGTGGTTTCAAAACACAAAATCAGAGCTTTAATATGCACAAAAAAACCCTTAATAAGCTCATTTTCATACATTTTTTACTCTGCAGTTGGTAAAAAAAGCAATTGTAAACACATTAAGGGAAAAACTATTTTTCAGTATACTGTCCCTTTAAGTAATTGAAAGATAAAGCAATTATAGGTTTATTTAACAGCAGACAAGCATGGTTGTATAAGGGTAAGAGAGTGCATGTGAGTCTTTATAAGAGTACAAAACACATGGTCAGTGTGTATAAAAATAGAAGAATACATATATATATATATAAGCATAAAGCTTGGGGTATGCATAAGAGTGAGAAGAGTATCTGTGTGTGTGTGTGTGGGGGGTGTTAAAGATAGAATTGAGTCACAATGCCTGGTGATGCGTACAAGGAAGATTAAGCACTTGGTAAGATGCATATGGCTAGCAAAAGTAGAGTGAAGCCTGGTGAATGAGACGTACCTCTGTGTATACATATGGGTGGGAGAGTGCATGTAGTGTAAAAAGAAGAGCATCTGAGCTGTGATTAAGTGCAGGAAATATGATTGCATCTATGTGTCTGTGTAAGGTTGGAAGAATGTCTGGTGATGTTTGTATAAGGAAGAATATACTGTCTGGCAAGTTTTTATAGGGGTGGCAAATAACTTAGTGGAGAGTGAGTGGACATGAGCTCGTGGGTGGTAAAAAGGACCTGCTTGTATGTGTGCAAGGGTGAAAGAGAGCATTGTATAGTTTAAATGGTATTATGTTAAATTAAGAACTATCAAATGTGAACTCAGAATTTTTGTTATGGTAACAACTGTTGAAAGGTGTTTTCCAAAGGTTTTATTAGAAAATTTAAAGAGTAAGAAAGGAGCAAGGAGTATATGGTGGATGACAGAAGAGATGGTAGTATTTCATTGCTTTAAGTGATTTTAGTATGTGTTCTAGCAAATAGATTAAGAAACAGAATAAGAAAAGTAAAAGGGAAAGAAAATTGTGTTCCAGTTTATAACTGAATATGCAGAATGATGAGAGGTTATAATACCAACAATATCCTAATGCATTAATAAAATGTCTGTATTACCATAATAAATAAGGAATACTTACAGTGTAAAAATAACATGAACAATGTTGTTTTATATTATTCATTGTTAATACATACATTCAATATTCAGTATGGCTGCTCCAGAAGTTTTCTGTTTGTTAGGATAGGTCGCTGTGCATTCTATTTGTTTTCTATCGTCTTCATATGAAGGTAAATATGTTAGTTCTGAAACTGATCTCCAAATTCCTTCTTTAAACGGTTCTTCAGTTTGCTTTACCGAATGACCTTCCATGTTCCACTGCAGAGACGGAGGACTGGAACCACATGTATGTTCTACGATGCAACTAATAACAACTTGCTTTCCTTCAGTCATAACATTTGACCCTTGAAGTTTTGGCTTATTTGGTGAATCTAAACATATTATATTGAGACAATTAATTGATTTGCACAAATATTGAAATAGTTATAAATGTCTGTATCATTTAATTAATCAGTATATTTTTATACCTATTCAAGTAAAACATAAATAGGGTCAGACTATAAGACTGTATCAGGAGGGCCACTGTTGCAGGTTAGGGCCAGCCCAGATTTTGCTTAGGGTGCTATCCCCAGGGCACCACTGCTAGTTTCGAAGGAAATGCCTTTCTTGTGTCCATTATGAAACCAGAAAAAATGCTGTCTCCTCTCCTCACTCCACCTTCACAGCCCCTCATGCAGTGTGCAGGCTCAAATGGCATAGCATCACTCACTGGGGCAATGAGAGGCAGGGTAAAATGCAGGGCCTAACTAGAGAGTGGAAATCATGGTTATGCAATTCTATTTTTAATGCTGTAACAAGAGTAGTTAAGGGGGGATTAAGGGAAATTCACCTGGTCTGGTTTATGATGAATACATTTGTGGTCAGGGAAATGAATCTGGCCTGAAATTTTATATAGATATAAAATGGGCACTTCAATGGGATATATTTGAACTCTGCAAATTATATGGGCAGAAAATTAGCTACAGGTGTACACATCAATTCTTGGGTCTAATGCAGGCATAATGGAGTTTTAGGAAACTTGCATAAAAGGCTAAATGGACTTGTGTCTGGGGTCTGATGTAAACCTAAAGGGTCTTTATGGGGCATGAATGTGGAATCTAATGTGAAAATAAATTGACTATTAATGGCATGCATCTGGTCTTGGGACTGGTGCTAGTATATAGCTGGCATAAAAGGACTGCAGGTCACAGGCATCAGATATGTGTCCATAAAGGAGGTGTAAGGAGCATTTATTCAGTGTCTTATATAGCAAAAATGTTCTGCAGTGGTCTTTTATCTGATCTCTGTTTTAATTTTAATTTCATAATTACAACATATGTCATGTTGGTAAAAAAAAAAGTAATTATTGTAGTAATAGGAACTGAAATGGACAAATTAATACCCAGCAATTTCTTTTTTTTTTTTTTTAAAAAAGCTTAGTATATAGTGTCGAGAAAAATAATAATAGTTTTCTAAAATTATAATTGTACAATTAATATACAATTAATATACATATTGTAGCAAATTTACTCCTGCAACAACCAGTATCCATTGTTAAAAATCCAATACCAAACAAGCAATGGAATGCCAAACTAAAATGCAATTAATATATTAGTAATACCAGTCAGAAAGATTAACTAACTGACTGACGCATTATTAAAAGCCTGTTTGATGGATTCTAAAGCTAATAATACGGAGTGGTATGTACTTGCAATGGTCATTATTGGATATCACAATATTGCTCCTACTAGCAATACTGTCTGTGAGATGATAGACTATGTCCATATATTCTTTATGTGATGTAAATATGACATGGATAATAAATAATAGAAATTACCAAGATTCTAGATACAGAACACATTACTTTGAGGTTCACAGGTTTAAAAAGTCAGTGAATGTATTATTTTTTTTAATATGCATGTATCAGAATTTACAATAAAATATCCAAAAGTTAGAAAGAGATCTTACCTGTATTTTTGCTGGATGAAGTGTTTATTTTAGCTCCCTGTGTGATGTAATTATCTCCTGAGTGTCAGGGAAATCTCAGGAAATAATCTCAGTTCTATGTTGTGGTTTAGTAGTTCTAATAGTTTTCAAGGTAGTGTCTTGTTTGTTTATTGTTAACAGTATTTTATCATGAATACTTGACATTCAGAATATCCATATTGAAATGCTTTTAATTTACCAATAGATTTACAAAAATAATTTCTGTACAGAGCTCAATGCAGAAAGTTCTTGGTTTCAGTAATTATGACCCATTACCTGCAGTGCTAAGGACACTGAATTGATCCTATATATTTAAATAAAGGAAATCTGAAGGATTCTCATTACAAAGTTTGCAGTTTTGCTATTAAATAAGCCTATTTGTTAACAAGAGTTTAAGTACGTTCTGCTTTTTCTTGTTTTCATTTGTTGTGCATTTATGAGAACTAAAACTCTCTTTTTAATTGTTTTGTGTCTAAATGCACGGTACATAACACTCAGCCTATTCTAAGATCACTAAGAGCCAAATTCTGTCATAAGATTTTAAACAACTAACACAAAGAGTTTTTGGTGACTTCTGTTTGGGGCGGAGCCTGAGGTGAAGCGTGAGACTTGTGCGTGATCAGTGGTTCCCGTGCACCAAGCTGCTTCTGTGTATTGAGCTCCGGTGGTTCATCGTGCCCCATATCCTGCAGCCCTTACCGCTCGCACCTCATAGCTGTGAGTTTGTTGTCGGCACTGGAGTTGACTGCTCCTGGAAGAAGTCACCACATAGCCAATAGGCGTACTGGCACACGCCACAACGTTTTCCCGTTCTCAGGACATGAGGAGGGTCTGAGAGAGTGTTACAAGCCTCCGGTCGTATTTAGCAGCAGTGGACGCAGCAGTGGATGCGGTGCTTGTGTATGAGCCGGCTTCTGGAAATCGTCTGAGGGTGAGAATAATTACAGCCCTACGCTACAAGTGTGCTGGGAAGTGGAAGAGTTGATCAGTAACACGCTGATTGAGGCAGGTGAGTCTTGTTTCTGGAGTGATTCGGAATCCAACTTACCAGCCTCTCGGCGGTTAATATGAATTAAAGGTCACTGTCACTCCCGAAAGATGGAACTGGTATTCCTGTATATTTATGCCTATGCACACAGCTCAAATTAAAAAGTTAAAAGCTATCCCTGTAAGGGGGGCAATATTTTGACTGACTTAAGAACTCAACTGAACTCAAGAACTTTAAATCTGCTACTGTCGTTACTATGGCTATCTGGGGTCTTATATATTCTAAGTATTAGAAATTTTGTTAAGAGACGCTAGCCTGCCTCTATGAACAAGGGTTTGTCTACAAAAGCCTATTGTTCTATGGAGCCTCTACTCAGCTACTAAGTACACAACATATTGACATGGAAAATTTAAAGAGACACTATCCAGCTGCTAAAGATTTCTTTGTAAATTAACCACTATAAAGAGACACTTTCCAGTTGCCTAAAAACCTCCTGCAAGCCCTGTTACCCTAAATTGGCTAAATTATGTTGCTACAAAGTCTGTGTATTCTAATAACCTACTTCCTTTTTTCAAAGGCTACTATGTATGGATAAGAGAGGCTATTTATTCTCTAAGGGTCTATATATATTTATAAGGGTTTGTATATAAAGTTTGCTGTCTTTGGGTGCCAGTATTCCACTCTAAGCCCAAGATATAATAACTTGGAAAATTAAAGAGACGCTATCTAGTTGTCAAAGAACTCTTTATAATCTGTCATCATAAAGAGACGCTATCCAGCTTTTAAGGATGACTATCCAGTAACTTTGGATCTTATGGCAAAATCAGCCTACAGAAAAGGGGTGCTATTCAGGCTTTAAGTGTCCTATTATAAAGCTTGACACTTTAAGAAAAAGCCATTTCTGCAAGGGTTCTCATCTTAAATCTTGCAGTTTTTGAGACGCTACCCTGCTATTAAAGCCCTCTTTTATTAAGTCCATTAACTTAAAGAGACATAAATCTATTATCTTGGACTTTTTGTGCACCGTATAAGAATTATGGATTTTATGTTTACTATACAAGCATTACAAAAGTTGTATATATTTTGCCATAATCTGTTATGAATATATATTAATTTAATAAGAATTGGTAAATACCAAAGTATATTTGTTATACTATGGAGACATAACTCTGTTCTTAATGCTATATTTTCTTTTTTGAGCCGGAAAAGTTTAAGCTGGCACTTTTTATGATAACTATGTGCCGCTAGGGTTTCCCATTTTTTTTTTTTTTTTGTATTTCATGATTGATCTTTACTATGTTGTTTAGTTTGCAGCAAGAGCCTTATGGTCTGTTATAAATAGTCAAAAAGGAAGAGTGTCTGGGATGGCGCTCAAACAAATGGGGAGCTAAGAGTCAAACTAGGTGATGTGCAAGGCTCTGATATTGACCATATGTGTGTGTGTGTACTAGTGGCGTTATAAAAAGGTCAAAAGCAATAAACTAATCCGATGTAAAAATAGCAGGAATTAGAAAAGAATAAATTTAAGTATGAATAATGTTTATTACATACAATAAAAATATAGTGATGCCGGCATCTAAAACAAACACAATAAGTTTAAAATTATGATCAAGTGATCTCTTCTAAAACAAATGACAGAAATAAAGATACATGAGAATTCTTAAAAACCTGTTATGTCCTATTAGTATCGCAACATTGTCCAGCAAGTGGTTATTTGTGCAAACTTGTAACCAAAAAATTCCGGATAGCTTGCGTCCTCCTTTCTTAGTGTTAGGGATAAGTGCAGCGTTCTCTGCAAGCGGTAGGAGAAAAACGCTGTACACAAACAGTTCCAGGCTGCAGTGCAAAGGTGTTCCGGTGTGAAAGGTGCTCTGATGTGAGTGACTCTTTAACAATCCCACAAAGTATGGTGTAGGATCGGAGTTCCAAACAGGATATGGATAACTGAGGGGTTAGTATGAGTAGGTCCTGGGAAAGGGATTATACATATGGGGCAAGCTCAAACAAGTTTTTATAGCTTCCCGATGTACCTGTCCTATCTACTTACGTACCCACTCTGTTGCTAACAATAGTCTTATTAATCTGGTGCACAGGAGCAATCAGCAAATCTACGCGTTTCAGCCGCCAGGGGCCTTTATCAAGATGCCTGATTGCTCTAATCTCCATGTTTAAATATCCCACGCTGTCTCCTCATTGGATCAATTTGGACCTATCAGATCTTTTACTCAGATGGGTGGATTCTCTTAATTTAACTAGTCGAAGTCTATGTTTGAATATAAATACTACCAGTTCATTTTATACAGTTAGAACATCTATAAAAAAGCGATTTAAACATAAAAAATAGTAGAAGATAGTTTTGAATAAGATAGTTTTTTGGACTCTTTTACACCTGCTCAACGACCTTAGTTTATTGCTATATGGCCTTACAGACTTTTAATGAATGAGCATGTTGGGTGATTTCTTAAAGGGCTGGTGAATCCCGTAGAACTATTACTTATACCTCAGAATGTATATATGCCTAAAGATGTATATATATGGCGTATGAAATTAGTTTATTATTTGCAATTGTTATTTGCATTTTGTAGGAAACTATAGTGTAATATAATTTTTCAATAAACTAACCCTCCTATGTGTGGTAAAAGCTGCTTATGAGAGATGCTTCATTATACGTTAGTTGCTTTTAATCTTCAATGTGTGGTTTAAAGGGGCTTTACACTAATATATATCCCAGAAAGCGAAATACAGAATTATAAATATTATAAAAATATTATAAAAAATATTATAAAAAATACGGAAAGTATAAAAATATAAAAGATCCTTTATAAAAATATATTAATTTAAAATTATATAAATATATAAATTTATAAATTTAAAAATCTCTTATGATATTATCTCCACCAATTATTTCCTTATGTAATATTATGTAGTGGAATTTTTTGGGTGTTTAAAATAAAAAATAAAAAACGATAGATTTAAAATTAAAATTATAAATATGATCAGGGGCTCCGATTTTAAAATAGTGTATTCAAATCCAATTCTGAGTTCAGCCCTTGGGGGTATAGGGTTTTAAAATTAAATATAAATTCTGCCTCTTTCTTAAGTAAAATATTATTAATATTACCTCCTCTAACTCCTAAATTAATTTGTTTGATGCCCCAATATTTCAAATCTTTCAGGTTACCATCATGTATGTCTTTGAAATGGGTATATAATTTTGTTTCTGTGGAATCGTGCTCAATTTTCAAAATATGTTCACGGATCCTATCCCTCAAAATTCTACTTGTCTGACCAAAATAAAATAGCCCACAAGAACATGTAATGCAGTAGATAGTGTTCATGCTAGAACATCTGATCAATTGATTGATCTTATATTTAAAACCAGTGTTTTGTGACATTATTTCCTTATTCTTATGACTATATTTGCAGGATTTGCAAGTGTTGCATGGAAAGAATCCATTCAGTTCTACCCCTCTTAGATCTCTATCACTTGAAATGTGTTTAGGTTCCTTATATTCACTCTTGGTTAGTATGCGCTTTAGGTTTCTAGCTTTCTTAAAAATGATGTCAGGGTGATTCTTTACTTTGTTACCTAGTACATGGTCCTGTTTAATCAGGTGCCAGTGTCTCCTTAGGATTTTTTTCACTTCATGGTGTTGTGAACTGAATTCGGTTATGAAAGGTACAAAGATCTCGCTCTGGTTGGGGATATTATCTATATTTCTTTTGCGTTTATTTGATAGTAGAGCTTCCCTGTCCATTTTAGCTACTTCTAGTTGTGTATTGCTCAAATGTTTGTTATCATAGCCTTTATCTATAAACCTCTCTGTTAGAACTTTCGATTGGGCCTGGTAGCTTTCTGAGGTTGAGCAATTTTTTCTAATCCTCATATATTGTCTCTTTGGAATATTCAGTTTCCAACGGTCCAAATGACAGCTGTCTGAATGGATAGAATTGTTGGCATCTATGCTTTTAAAATAAGTCTTAGTATGAATGTTGTTGTCTACAATCTCAATTTCAACATCTAAAAAACTCAATTTTTGGCAACTATATTCGTGTGTAAAGGATAAACCTGATGTGTTAGTATTTAGATCCATTAGAAACGTCTCTAATAATTCTACATCTCCCCTCCACACTATAAAGATGTCATCTATAAATCTACAATAGAGCACAAGGTTCGCCTCCCATGGACCATTGAATATATGTATATTTTCAAAATGGCCCATGAATAAGTTTGCGTAACTTGGGGCGAACCTTGTGCCCATTGCAGTACCCTTCACTTGCAAGTACATATCATTACCAAACAAAAAACTATTGTTGTTTAGTATAAAACTAATGCATTCTAATAAAAACCCGTTTTGTGCTTCAGGTAATTCCCAATCTAGATCTAAAAATGATTTGATCGCTCTAATACCTTTCTCATGCGAGATGTTGGTATAGAGCGAATTAACATCACAGGTGACCAATATATAATTTTCTTGCCAATTTAAATGCTTAATTTTATTTAGAAAATGAGTGGAATCCCTCAGATAAGCTGGTAGTTTAAGGACATATTTCTGCAAGAAAAAATCTATATATTGGGATAGGCCCGATGTTAGGGATCCTATCCCCGAGATGATAGGCCGGCCAGGTGGGTTTCTCAGATCCTTATGAATTTTGGGGAGGAAATAAAAAGTTGGGGTTTTAGGGTATAATGTATTTAAGAAATTATATTCAGATTCATTAATAATTCCCACTCCTTTCGCTTTTAAAAGTATCTCCTCTAATTTACTTTGTTGTTTCTTTAAAGGGTTTAATTTAAGTTTACTATAAGTTGTTTTATCCTGTAGAATTCTATTAGCTTCAGTAACATAATAAGTTTGGTCCATGATGACAATCCCCCCGCCCTTATCGGCCGGTTTCACTATTATCTCTGTGTTATTCTGTAATTCCTTCAATGTATCTACTTCTTTCCTGCTTAGATTCTTTTTTATTGTTTTATTTTGGTCTAGTAAATCTAAATCTCTTTTGATATTTTGTTCAAATAGTTTTATATGACATTATCAAAGGGATAATTCAAATTGGTATCATAATAGACACCAAAATAGAACAAATTATTATGAATACAATGATAATAGACGATTTGACCAACAACACAGACATAGAGACAACTACTATAGACAGAATGATAATAGACAATATGTTAATCAATACAACAATAAGCATCTCAGATGACCAATACAGACAATCACATAACATATCTGGAAATCATTACATGCAACGCCAAAACACTCCGAGAGGTAATCAAAGAGATTCATACAATGACCATCTAAATTGGAGAATCCCATTACAAAATAGGTTTTCAGTACTAGATCAAACACACAGCCCACAAAGGGCATATTATCATAGTAATCAGTCACATTCTAACATACAGGAAAATACCACCAGGAGTAATTTTTTAGGAGATTCCCCCGCAATAGCGGGGACCTCCAGAGATTATATAGAAACCCCAAAACCACCAAGAATGGTACAAGGAAAAAGAAGGTTAGAGGTAGAAGAGGGAGAGGAACCTCTAAACAAGACAGTAAAGAGATAATAAATAAATCCATAAGTACTAAAAAAGTGGGTATATTTAACTTGAGTAAAATGACTCTAAATGAGAAACAAGAAAAAGTATTAGAGAAAGGTCTTAGTTTTGCACCATCCTGTAAACTCAATAAGTTTGAAACCTTAATCAATATTAACCAGTACATTAGGAAATTAACGCTTAAAAGGCATTTTCTAAGAAATCCCATACAAGACAGTAAGATACACAGCAACTACATTCATACTGAATTAAAAGCTAAGTCCACTTTTTATCCCATACAAGAAAAAAGTGAACATATAAAACTATTTGAACAAAATATCAAAAGAGATTTAGATTTACTAGACCAAAATAAAACAATAAAAAAGAATCTAAGCAGGAAAGAAGTAGATACATTGAAGGAATTACAGAATAACACAGAGATAATAGTGAAACCGGCCGATAAGGGCGGGGGGATTGTCATCATGGACCAAACTTATTATGTTACTGAAGCTAATAGAATTCT
The DNA here is from genome assembly GCF_027579735.1 of Bombina bombina. Lineage (NCBI taxonomy): Eukaryota > Metazoa > Chordata > Amphibia > Anura > Bombinatoridae > Bombina > Bombina bombina. Next base: position 248,462,357 of record NC_069506.1, on the reverse strand, counting down.
ACAGGATAAAACAACTTATAGTAAACTTAAATTAAACCCTTTAAAGAAACAACAAAGTAAATTAGAGGAGATACTTTTAAAAGCGAAAGGAGTGGGAATTATTAATGAATCTGAATATAATTTCTTAAATACATTATACCCTAAAACCCCAACTTTTTATTTCCTCCCCAAAATTCATAAGGATCTGAGAAACCCACCTGGCCGGCCTATCATCTCGGGGATAGGATCCCTAACATCGGGCCTATCCCAATATATAGATTTTTTCTTGCAGAAATATGTCCTTAAACTACCAGCTTATCTGAGGGATTCCACTCATTTTCTAAATAAAATTAAGCATTTAAATTGGCAAGAAAATTATATATTGGTCACCTGTGATGTTAATTCGCTCTATACCAACATCTCGCATGAGAAAGGTATTAGAGCGATCAAATCATTTTTAGATCTAGATTGGGAATTACCTGAAGCACAAAACAGGTTTTTATTAGAATGCTTTAGTTTTATACTAAACAACAATAGTTTTTTGTTTGGTAATGATATGTACTTGCAAGTGAAGGGTACTGCAATGGGCACAAGGTTCGCCCCAAGTTACGCAAACTTATTCATGGGCCATTTTGAAAATATACATATATTCAATGGTCCATGGGAGGCGAACCTTGTGCTCTATTGTAGATTTATAGATGACATCTTTATAGTGTGGAGGGGAGATGTAGAATTATTAGAGACGTTTCTAATGGATCTAAATACTAACACATCAGGTTTATCCTTTACACACGAATATAGTTGCCAAAAATTGAGTTTTTTAGATGTTGAAATTGAGATTGTAGACAACAACATTCATACTAAGACTTATTTTAAAAGCATAGATGCCAACAATTATATCCATTCAGACAGCTGTCATTTGGACCGTTGGAAACTGAATATTCCAAAGAGACAATATATGAGGATTAGAAAAAATTGCTCAACCTCAGAAAGCTACCAGGCCCAATCGAAAGTTCTAACAGAGAGGTTTATAGATAAAGGCTATGATAACAAACATTTGAGCAATACACAACTAGAAGTAGCTAAAATGGACAGGGAAGCTCTACTATCAAATAAACGCAAAAGAAATATAGATAATATCCCCAACCAGAGCGAGATCTTTGTACCTTTCATAACCGAATTCAGTTCACAACACCATGAAGTGAAAAAAATCCTAAGGAGACACTGGCACCTGATTAAACAGGACCATGTACTAGGTAACAAAGTAAAGAATCACCCTGACATCATTTTTAAGAAAGCTAGAAACCTAAAGCGCATACTAACCAAGAGTGAATATAAGGAACCTAAACACATTTCAAGTGATAGAGATCTAAGAGGGGTAGAACTGAATGGATTCTTTCCATGCAACACTTGCAAATCCTGCAAATATAGTCATAAGAATAAGGAAATAATGTCACAAAACACTGGTTTTAAATATAAGATCAATCAACTGATCAGATGTTCTAGCATGAACACTATCTACTGCATTAAATGTTCTTGTGGGCTATTTTATTTTGGTCAGACAAGTAGAATTTTGAGGGATAGGATCCGTGAACATATTTTGAAAATTGAGCACAGTTCCACAGAAACAAAATTATATACCCATTTCAAAGACATACATGATGGTAACCTGAAAGATTTTAAATATTGGGGCATCAAACACATTAATTTAGGAGTTAGAGGAGGTAATATTAATAATATTTTACTTAAGAAAGAGGCAGAATTTATATTTAATTTTAAAACCCTATACCCCCAAGGGCTGAACTCAGAATTGGATTTGAATACACTATTTTAAAATCGGAGCCCCTGATCATATTTATAATTTTAATTTTAAATCTATCGTTTTTTATTTTTTATTTTAAACACCCAAAAAATTCCACTACATAATATTACATAAGGAAATAATTGGTGGAGATAATATCATAAGAGATTTTTAAATTTATAAATTTATATATTTATATAATTTTAAATTTATATATTTTTATAAAGGATCTTTTATATTTTTATACTTTCCGTATTTTTTATAATATTTTTTATAATATTTTTATAATATTTATAATTCTGTATTTCGCTTTCTGGGATATATATTAGTGTAAAGCCCCTTTAAACCACACATTGAAGATTAAAAGCAACTAACGTATAATGAAGCATCTCTCATAAGCAGCTTTTACCACACATAGGAGGGTTAGTTTATTGAAAAATTATATTACACTATAGTTTCCTACAAAATGCAAATAACAATTGCAAATAATAAACTAATTTCATACGCCATATATATACATCTTTAGGCATATATACATTCTGAGGTATAAGTAATAGTTCTACGGGATTCACCAGCCCTTTAAGAAATCACCCAACATGCTCATTCATTAAAAGTCTGTAAGGCCATATAGCAATAAACTAAGGTCGGTTGAGCAGGTGTAAAAGAGTCCAAAAAACTATCTTATTCAAAACTATCTTCTACTATTTTTTATGTTTAAATCGCTTTTTTATAGATGTTCTAACTGTATAAAATGAACTGGTAGTATTTATATTCAAACATAGACTTCGACTAGTTAAATTAAGAGAATCCACCCATCTGAGTAAAAGATCTGATAGGTCCAAATTGATCCAATGAGGAGACAGCGTGGGATATTTAAACATGGAGATTAGAGCAATCAGGCATCTTGATAAAGGCCCCTGGCGGCTGAAACGCGTAGATTTGCTGATTGCTCCTGTGCACCAGATTAATAAGACTATTGTTAGCAACAGAGTGGGTACGTAAGTAGATAGGACGGGTACATCGGGAAGCTATAAAAACTTGTTTGAGCTTGCCCCATATGTATAATCCCTTTCCCAGGACCTACTCATACTAACCCCTCAGTTATCCATATCCTGTTTGGAACTCCGATCCTACACCATACTTTGTGGGATTGTTAAAGAGTCACTCACATCAGAGCACCTTTCACACCGGAACACCTTTGCACTGCAGCCTGGAACTGTTTGTGTACAGCGTTTTTCTCCTACCGCTTGCAGAGAACGCTGCACTTATCCCTAACACTAAGGAAAGGAGGACACAAGCTATCCGGAATTTTTTGGTTACAAGTTTGCACAAATAACCACTTGCTGGACAATGTTGCGATACTAATAGGGCATAACAGGTTTTTAAGAATTCTCATGTATCTTTATTTCTGTCATTTGTTTTAGAAGAGATCACTTGATCATAATTTTAAACTTATTGTGTTTGTTTTAGATACCGGCATCACTATATTTTTATTGTATGTAATAAACATTATTCATACTTAAATTTATTCTTTTCTAATTCCTGCTATTTTTACATCGGATTAGTTTATTGCTTTTGACCTTTTTATAACGCCACTAGTACACACACACACATATGGTCAATATCAGAGCCTTGCACATCACCTAGTTTGACTCTTAGCTCCCCATTTGTTTGAGCGCCATCCCAGACACTCTTCCTTTTTGTCTAATTTTTAACTTGGTTTTTAGAGGTTAAACCAATTGCACTTTCTGGGAATCGGCATTAGAGTAGATGAGTGTTGCATCTCTATAACATTTTTTTGGTCTGTTATAAATAGATAACTAATTCTGTGATATTCCAATATCTTTAAGGCAAGGCTCCTCTATCCACGAGATATATAAGGTTGGTGATTGTTCTATTTCTTAGATGTGTAAACCTGGTCTCTAATTACATTTTTTACTAGGTCACCATATTATCTCTGCAAAGAAGGGAAAATAAAATAGTGTTTTAATGTTTTAATGCAATAATAACTGGTGTTTTGGATTGTTTCTTGATTGTACTGTATAAATCTTGTACTTTATAAGATTATTGCTATTATACAGCCAATCTTAGTTGTTAAAGGGACACTCAATCAAAATTAAAATGTCATTATTCAGATAGAGCATGCCATTTTAAACAACTTTCCAATTTACTTCCATTAACTAAATGTGCACAGTCTTTTTATATTTAAACTTTTTGAGTCACCAGCTCCTACTGAGCATGTGCAAGAATAAGTGTGTATGCATTTGTGAATGGCTGATGGATGTCACATGGTACGTTTATGCATTTGTGATTGGCTGATGGCTGTCACATGGTACAGGGGGGAGTGGAAAAAGACATAACTTTTAAAATGGTCAGAAAAAAAAATCTACTACTCATTTAAAGTTCATACTAAGTGCTATTGCATTGTCTTGTTATCTTGCATTTGCTGATTATGCTAATCTACTGTGTTGACTGGTGCTTTAACACTATCACTTTCACTAGGAGCCTAGTCACCTCACATTAGTAAGGCTCTAGTATAAAAAAAATTTTCCCCTCACATTGCCCAAATAATTACATTTTATATTTTGAGCTATTTAGACTCTTTATCCTTTTTCCTATATATATAGATATATACACATATATATTATTTCCCATATGGAAAGATTTCTCACTCGTTCAAAAACTAGATCACCCATTATGCCCCCAAAAGCAAAAGACAAGAAATCCAAAATACTAGATAACAGTATTGAGAGTATTACTGAAACCCAATCCACCCCTCTGGAATATCCAGCATTAATGATGCAACTGTCATAATTTTTTTCCCCTCAGTTAGACTCTATCAAAAAAGAACTAGGTGGCATTACGAATGAAATTGCAGCAATAGCGTCTGACCAAAAACAGTTTGCATCTAGGTTAACAGAAGCAGAGGAGAGGATCTCTAATATAGAAGACCAGCTTAATAGCCAGGAAGAAATAGTTAACAAACATGATAATAAATTACTTACAGCTAAAATTGAGGATATTGAAGATCATGCTAGACGCAATAACATCTGACTAGGGGGTCTCCCTGAGATACCGGCCTATGACGATCTAATATATTTTACTTCCCAACTACTCCCACAGATGTTAGGTTTTCCAAAAGAAAAATTACCCATTCCTATAGAAAGAGCACATAGAGTTGGTTTAAATAGACCCAATCATGAGGGCCCCAGTCGTGACAGGATGCTTATATTTAAAGTCTTACATTTTTAAGACAAATTGGAATACTTTAAATATTATCGCAAAAACCTACCATTTATGATAGATAACCGTAAAATCCTTCTTTTTCAAGATTTTTCCAACGAAAGCAGATTAAAAGAAAATAAATGTCTCCCTTTTTTCCCCAACTGATAGATAAAGATTACAAGGTGAGGATGATATACCCAGCAAAAATAATTGTGGAAAATAACGGTAGAACTAATACACTTAATAATAGTAAAGAAGCTAGAGAATTTCTTACAAAAGATAAATCATGCAATTAGCAATATTTCTATTTTTTTCATTAAACCCCAGTATAGACTTTTGATAGTCTGATCTGTAAAAATTGTATTTTTGGATAGACAGATGCTCTATCCAGTTTGATTTAATCTTAGTTTTGTTTTGTTCTTTGGTGGGGTTTTTTTTTTTTTTTCCTTCACTCTCTTTCCTTCCTTCGGCATTTTGTCCCCTCCCCCTCACTCGTGGCAATATATACATATATTCTTAAGATACTATGATACCATCACTTAAATTTTATTGTGGAATGTTGGTGGGATAACATCTCCTATTTAACGTAAACAAATTATATCTCAATTAGGCAAACATTCCCCTGATGTTGCATTTTTGCAAGAAACCCATCTTAAAGAGGCTGAACTCCCGAAATTAAGATCACGCTGGGTAGGACGGGTTATAGCGACTTCTTATGTAAGTCGGAAATGTGGAGTTGCCATTTTATTTAATAAGAACTTGGAATTTGAAATTATCAGTATTGAATGTGATCCAGACAATAGATTTATTATAATGCAGATTTCTATTAAAGGCTATGAATACACCCTATGTAATGTATATGGCCCAAACCAATTCTCTACTAGATTTTGGGACACAATTCAAAGTAAACTTTATCCTTATTCTATTGCTAGTCTAATACTTGGTGGAGACTTTAATATGACACTTTCCCCGAATATTGACAGAATGTCTCGGAGTAATCGACAAGATATTAAAGCTAGCAGATACTTTAAAAAATTCTGTACCATACTTAAACTCAATGATATTTGGAGAATTAAATTCCCCGATACCACATTGTTTTCATGTGAGTCCAAATCACACTGTACATTTTCAAGAATTGATTACATTCTAATATCAGAACAGCTCCTTCAGTTTAATTTATGCCCTCAGACCCATGATATTATTATTTCGGACCATGCGATAATTTCATTGGCTATCCACTCTTTTCAAAGGAAAAAATCTCAAAATTCCAGTTTCTTTTTTCCAAGTTATTTAAGTAAGAATAGTAAATTTATTAACTGGCTAAAATCACAATGGCAAGCCTTTTATCGTAATAATATTTCGTACTTTGATAAAAGTGAGATATTCTGAGAAACATTCGAAGCTGTCCTTAGAGGCCAAATTAAGTCTTATGTATGCCATTATAAGAAGAAATGTTTATTAAAAGAAAGACACTTATCTAACCAAGTCAGAAACACGTTTAATCGATATAAGCACTATTCTTCCCAGAGCAACTGGTTATATTATAATCAATGTAAAATTAAAAGAGATGTATATTTTAAACAGCAGTGTCTTGAGGAAGAGACTAAAATCGAAAACCGTTTTAGAGGCCACTATGGCAGCTCGGCCAAATATTTGGCTCAAATTACTAAAAATTGTAAAAGTAGAAATTATATCCCGGCCATTAAGGTTGACCAAGAGAGATTCACAGATAATGAAAATATTAGAAAGGCATTCTATGCATATTTTCAAAAACTGTATAGTATACAACCGATAGACAAAGGGAATAAAGAACTCTTTTGGTCCAGAATTATAATACCACAACTTTCCTTATCTGAGCTAGAAATTTTGAATACACCAATTTTGAAGGAATAAATTTTGTTCACAATAAAAAATGCAAAACTAAATAAAGCAGCAGGCCCAGATGGGATCCCTATAGAATTGTATAAAATACTCATAGAAGAAATAAGTAATATATTAGTACTGCTTTTTAACAATTACTATATAACTCCCTCCCCTATATCTAATCTTTTTTACGGCAGCTAACATAACCCTAATTCGTAAGAAGGGTAAAAATCCTGAACAGATAAGTTCATATAGACCGATATCCATTTTAAATTCAGACTATAAAATCCTTCTCTCTATTATCTCTAACAGAATGAAGAACTTTTTGCCTTAAATAATCCATGCCAATCAAACCGGCTTTATGAATGGACGATCGGTAACTCCTAATTTACGCAAAGCTGAAAAATTACTCGATTTTTGTTGAAATCAAAACTTGACTCAAAAAAGATAAAGCCAGCTTAGGATCTTGCGATATTATCTATCGATGCCTAGAAGGCGTTTGATTCTATATCATGGGACCACCTGCTATACTCATTAGAATGCTTAGGGATAACAGGTCATTGTTTAGATTTTATTGCTAAGATCTATAATAATCCATACTCAGCACTTCTGATATATGGCGATCTTTCTGATAAAATCCTATTAGGGCGAGGTACACATCAAGGATGCCTTTTATCACCCCCACTGTTTTATATCGCAATTGAATCCTTAGCAATCTGGCTTCGTACAGAACTATTAGGGATAAGAGTAGGTACACCGTCCGTAAAAATTTCACTTTATGCTGATGATTTGTTAATTTTACACCGGTGTTTGAAAAAGCGATCTCTGATATGAGGAACTGGGCATAATTTCCTCTTTCATTACAGGCCCGTGTCAACTTAGTTAAAATAATTATTTTCCCACAGATACTTTATTTACTTCAGAATCTCCCTTTATTTATATCTAATCATGAAATCTGCAAGTTTTATGCGGCATGTTTTCAATTTTTATGGAAAAGACGTAAGGCACGTATATCAATCACGAAACTCTGTCAAAGAAAAAGGAATGGCAGACTTGCCTTACCTGATATTAGACTTTACAATCTGATCACTTTAGCTAAAATAGCTTTGGAATGGCTGAGTGACTCCAATAAAGTGTCTTCAGAGGTGATAGAAAGTACACTCATAGCCCTTTTTTCATTAAAAGCAGTTCTGCATTGCTCAATCAAAAAACTTCCGTCAAATATTTTCAATCTCTTATCATTTAAAAATATTATTATTGCATGGCAAAAGATTTGTAGTATTTTAGTTTTAGATTATAGATATTCAGTTTTCTTGCCAATCCAAGGTAATCCTGAGTTTATCCCAGGAATACATGACCTAACATATCAGGATTGGGCTCAAAAGGGTCTTAAATATAGATACCAGTTAATTTCAACTTCTGGATATATCTCTTCTTTTACTGATATATTGAATGTATTTGAAATTCCTAGACATAGTTTATTTGCCTATCTACAAACACGACATTATATTAACTCACAAGAGTGGAATAGCTATATGGATGTTCAGTGGTCTGAAATGTACGATTGTATTAAAAAAGCGGCAGCGGGCAAATTCACAATCTCCCTCCTATATAATATTATGCTAGCAAAACAGGGACAATTTTTTTCTCAAAACCTGGTGTCTTTTTGGCTCCAGTATTTTCCCCGTTTCGAACAAGTCAGTATTTCCCAGAGCTTTTCCATTTTAGAGAAATTGAACATCTCAAATATTTGGAAAGAATCTCATACGAAATTACTACACAATACATATCTAACCCCGCTTAAAATGTCTAAATTCTCCTCTTCGAGATAACAGTGGTGTCCAAAATGTCACTTATTAAATGCAGACATCCTACATATGGTTTTTTATTGTCCAAAAATCAACCAATTCTGGAGTAAAGTCAATCATTGGTATATTAGGCAGTTCTGTGATAGTTTTAAAATGCAACCTTATCATATAGTTTTTCTGATACACCCGAATCTAGTTGAGGTTAAACCTAAGAATACCAGGATATTAAATACGATAATTATGATAATTAGAATCTTGATATTTAAAAATTGGAAAGATATATACCCACCTAGATTTTCCGATTTTCGTAATATGCTCCTTCAACAACTAGTTGGAATTTTTTTGGTTATCAATCTTAAACACAATATTGAGTTGATGTTGGTCTTGTCGATACGGAGGGGAGGAGATGGATGTAGCAGATGGATGTTGTTTTATTTTTTGTTAAGTGTTTGTTACCTAAATAGAAAACTATTTCAATAAGTGTTCATTGTCTTTGGCCTTAAATATCAATCAAAGTTACATATAGTAGATGATGTATTATATATGTATCTATCTTTGAATTTTGTTCTGCATATGGTTTATATATATAGTCTTAGATTTATAAATGACAGGAAATTGGAGGGTACGATTTGAAGTTTCTAAGTGACTATAAAGACAATGATCTATGTTATATTTGATGATGATATATGTTACATATGGATATTATGCTGTATACTGCTGTACTGTTATATATATTTTACCCTGCGAGGTGATTTCGGTGAAACTGAGCCCAAATAATGTACTATACACTATTGATTAATAAAGAAAGATGTTAAAAAAAAAAAGAGCCAAATTTTTTTAAAAAAATCACTCGCATTTAGAGAAATCATTAGCATATATTACTGAGTATTATATAAACTTAATATCTCTCCTTAACATAAAATATATTTGTGAACTCCCCTTAATGAGATACAAAGTTCCCAAGGTAAAAATTGCCTTTAAAACAATCTCTGAGATGCCTCATAATCATGGGTGTCTACAGAGGGTGACAAAAGGGGGCATCTGCCCCCTCTGGATTTTTCTCCCCACCTGCAGTAAAACTGCAGAGAAAAAGACAATTGATTGTTTGTTTCTATGTCTTTCAATCCTCTGAATGTAGTTCAGTTTTAGAGGAAGAAGCACAGTATTCTGGGAGTTGCAAAGCATTCTGGAATTTATAGTTCACTATTTCCCACTCAGTATTGTGTCACTGCAATTTAGAACTCTAATTCCCTGCATGCATTGTATAGTTATTTCCCTCCCTTGCTTGAACTATGCTGAGAAGGGAACATTTTATAGCAAATGGATAATGTGTATGCCTATTAGTATATAAAACCACCGACCATGTTGATCTTTAGCTGTAAATACATTTGTATTTCTGAGATATTGTTGGAAATAAGCATAAATCAGACAAGCTGTATTCTGCTCTGTATGTGTAAGGAACATGCTTGACTGGCTTGATTAGTGTTAATTTTCTTGAACTTTGCTTTTCAATAGTATTTTTTTCTTGAGCAGCCCGTGCAGGTAAGCACTCGGATAAGTTTAAAGTAATTTTTTTTGCATGTGAGCAAAACCCAACACACGGTAATCTAAGGACTTCTGATATTGTGATCACATTAAATTCTTCTCCCAATAGTCTTCAATGGAACGCTCTGTTAAAAAAAACTCTAACACTTATTTCTTGTGCGCTAACCCAGCACCATGTTAAACCCACAGTGCTATACCCGACAAGAGTTGTTAATATTTCACATTCTAATATTCTATACATGTTTTCTTTGTATTTGCGATATTCACACACACACACACACATATATTGACACTCATCACAACATATTGCAAGCCAGAAGCTCATTTTGAGCCTTGGCTCTCTGAGTCTAAAGTGGCTCTTTGATTAAAAGTGGCAGAGTTACTCACTGGAGTACACCTACATCCACACTGCTTCTAATGCTACTTCATCTCATCTCTCTACAGGTAAAGTCTTCCTGCCTCTCTCTCCCTGGCTGCTGTTAAATGTCCCTTTAATTCCTGCTAGAATCTCTGGTAATGTATTCCTGCCTCTCTCTCCCTGGCTGCTGTTAAATGTCCCTTTAATTCATGCTAGAATCTCTGTTAACTATTTGCTCTGTCTCCATCTTGTCTACCTGTAATCATTTTATCAGATACTTTGTATAATTGTAATGCATCCTGACCCCCTAATTTGCAAGTGTGTAACTCCTTGCTAACCCAACTACTTTTAATCAGCTGCACAGAATTATTCAATTACACTCATCACAACATATTGCAAGCCAGAAGCTCATTTTGAACCTTGGCTCTCTGAGTCTAAAGTGGCTCTTTGATTAAAAGTGTCGGAGTTACTCACTGGAGTACACCTACATCTACACTGCTTTTAATGCTACTTCATCTCATCTCTCTACAGGTAAAGTCTTCCTGCCTCTCTCTCCCTGGCTGCTGTTAAATGTCCCTTTAATTCCTGATAGAATCTCTGGTAATGTCTTCCTGCCTCTCTCTCCCTGGCTGCTGTTAAATGTCCCTTTAATTCATGCTAGAATCTCTGTTAACTATTTGCTCTGTCTCCATCTTGTCTACCTGTAATCATTTTATCAGATACTTTGTATAATTGTAATGCATCCTGCCCCCCCCCTCATTTGCAAGTGTGTAACTCCTGGCTAACCCAACTACTTTTAATCAGCTGCACAGAAGTATTCAGTTACACTCATCACAACATATTGCAAGCCAGAAGCTTATTTTGAGCCTTGTCTCTCTGAGTCTAAAGTGGCTCTTTGATTAAAAGTGGCGGAGTTACTCACTGGAGTTAGAAACTGGAGGTTGAAACTGCAGAGCAACTAACAGGTAAACTTACTAACTATACACCTACACAATGCTCTTAACGTCGTTTCTGCTCTTTCTGTCTGCCCTTCTTCTAAAAATCACTGCATATCCCTATAACAACAATCCCCACACCATCCACATCTCACCCTCCCTTCTCTCATACCCTATGCTGTCCTCTCATGAACTACTCAGTTTCCTTAGAAACACTTCCCCCTCTAACTCTCCTGTGTTTAATCATACACGCTCCTACAAGTCTCACTCTCACCATCTGTCACTCTCACTGCTACTACTGCTTGCTGCTGGTGATGGTATCTCCTAACCCTGGCCCTGCAGCAATCACCACATTTTTATACTCTCGCTCTGTCTCCCACATCAAAAATTCTAGGACACGCAATACTAACAATCTCATCTCCATTAACACACAGTGCCTATCCCCTCTCTTTTCTTGTGCCCTCTGTAATGCTCTCTCTGTGTGTAACAAACTTACAACTGTTCACAACCTGTTTGTTTTCAATGCTTTAACCTTTTAGCAATTACTGAAACCTGGCTATCTTCCTCTGACACTGCTTCCATTGCTGCTCATGGTGGTCTTCACTTGAGCCACACACCTAGGCCAGGTGAGAGACATGGTGGCGGTGTTGGCATCTTACTCTCCCCCTCCTGCTCCTATCAGTACCTATCTCCATTTCCATCTCTCTCCTTTTCTTCCTTTGAAGTCCACTGCATCCGCCTGTTCTCCCCCCTATCACTCAGAGTGGCAGTTATCTATCACCCCCTTGGACCAACCTCCCAATTCCTTGACAACTTTGCTGCCTGACTTCCTCACTTTCTCTCTACAAATACACTTACCCTAATTCTGTGGGACTTCAACATCCCTATTGACAACCCATCTGCCCCTGCTGCCCCTAAACTTCTCTCACTCACTAACTCCTTTGGCCTCTCACAATCCACCATACTCCCTACCCACCGTGATGGACACTCGATTGACCCGGTATTCTCCTATCTCTGCTCTCTCTCTGATGTTGCCTGTTGACCATTTCCCATCTCTGACCACCATCTGCTCACCTTTAATCCCAACATAGATGCTAAACCTACTTCCCCCTCTCGTCCCCGCACCAGTAGAAACCTGCACACTGTGGACCCCCCCAACTCTCCAATCTTATTCATATACGCCTCTCCCTCACTTCCACTATATCCTGCCCTGACCGTGCTATAACCCACTATAGCAATACTCTCTCCGCTGCACTTGACACTCTCGCTCTGCCCCACATCGTCATCTCCAGCCCTGGCACTCCCAACAAACACGCCACCTACAAAAATGCTCACGCACTGCTGAACATGCCTGGAGGAAATCCCGCTCTGAACCTGATTTCCTGCACTATAAGTTCATTCTTTACTCTTACACCTCTGCCCTTCACTTAGCTAAGCAAACATACTTCTCTTCTCTTATATCCACCCACTCTTCAAACCCTAAAAGACTCTTCTCCATTTTCAACTCCGTCCTCTACCCACCTGCACCACCCCCCTCATCTGCATTCAGTGCTCAAGACCTTGTTAACTATTTTTTCAATAAAACACTTGCCATCCGAAGAAACATCCCAACACAAACCTGCAATCTCCCAACTTCGCTCCCAGTCACCCCCTCTGCCACTCTCTGCACCCTCCTCCCAACTACTGAGAGTGAAGTGGCTTCCCTCTTGTCTTCCTCACACTTCACTACCTGCCTACTTGACCCTATTCCTTCACATCTAATTGCCCCTCTCTCTCCCACCCTCACTCCGGCTCTTACTCACATATTCAACCTATCCCTTTCTACCGGTTCATTCCCTGCCTCTTTCAAACATGCAAAGGTCACCCCCTCCTCAAAAAACCCTTCCTTGACCATAGCTCCCCTACAAACTACTGCCCCATATCATTGCTCCCGCTAGCTTCAAAATTCCTTGAAACACTAGTTTTCGATCGCCTAACCAATTCCTGCCCTCCAACTTATTGCTTGACCCCCTGCAATCTAGCTTCTGTCCCCAACACTCAACTGAGACTGCCCTCACCAAGGTTACTAACGATCTCCTTTCTGCTAAAAACAAAGGCTACTACTCTATACTCATCTTACTTGACCTCTCTTCTGCCTTTGCCACTGTTGACCACCCCCTTCTCCTACGGACTCTCAGCTCTCTTGGTCTCTGTGACACTGCCCTCTCCTGGATTCACTCTTATCTCTCTAACAGATCCTTCTCCATCTCTTTTGCTGGTGACTCCTCCTCTCTATTGCCTCTGTCTGTTGGAGTACCTCAAGACTCTGTCCTGGGTCCTCTACTCTTCTCTATTTACACTACTTCACTGGGTAAACTTATTAACAGCTATGACTTCAGCTATCATCTCTATGCTGATGATACCCAGAGCTACCTTTCCACCCCTGCACTCTCTCCTTCTGTCAATCCTCACATCAGCGACTGCTTATCTGGCATTTCCTCCTGGATGGCCTCTCACCACTTAAGAATAAACATGTCCAAGACTAAACTACTTCCAATTCACCCCTCTAACTCTACTCCAGTTTCTAATTTTTCTATCACTGTTGGCGGCACCACTATCTCCCCATCACTCCAAGTCCGCTGCCTTGGAGTCACCCCTGACTCAAATATGTCCTTCATTCCCCACATCCAATTGCTTTCTTCATCCTGCCACAACCACCTACACAATATCTCCAAAATCTGTCCATTTCTAAGTGCTGAAACCATAAACAGTTAATCCACTCCCTGGTAATTTCCCGACTTGACTACTGTAACAACTTACTAACTGGCCTCCCTCTCTCCCACCTCTCTCCCCTCCAATCCATCCTAAATGCATTTGCCAGGCTAATCCACCTCTCTCAACGCTCTGTTTCTACTGCACTTCTCTGTGAGTCCCTTCACAGGCTCCCCATTCACAGCAGAGTTAAATTCAAAATTCTCACCCTGACCTACAAAGCCCTTGCCAATGCTGCCCCACCCTTCCTGTCCTCGCTTATCAACAAATATACTCCTGCCTGCCCCCTAATATCCAACAATGACCTGCTTCTTGCGTCCTCTACCATCACCTCCTCTCATGCTAGACTACAGGACTTCTCTCGTGCGGTACTAACCCTCTGGAACGCGCATCCTCGTGCTGTCAGACTTGCCCCTAACCTCTCCTCCTTTAACCTCTTAAGGACATATGATGGAATTTTTCCGTCATAAAACAATTGAGCAAACTGAAAGCTGTGTCCTTAAAGGGTTAACTGTTCCCTAAAGACCTTTCTGTTCAGGGAAGCTTATCACCCGACTTATTAACAAACTAAGTTCACTTAACTAACAGTTGCCCTCTATCTCCTAACTAATATCATTCTCACCTTTGCAGTCCCCACCTCCTGTTTCCCATCCTCCTACCCATCTAGATTGTAAATTCCCATAGGAATAGGGCCCTCAATTCCCCCTGTATTTGTCTGTAAAATTTTGCCTTTTATCGTATTGTTTCTCCATTGTACTGTTATCCTTGTACCCATGGGCAGCGCTGCCGAATCTGTTGGCACTTTATTAATAAAGAATAATAATAATTATATATATATACAAATCCAATGTGGATACAGCACTCACTGTTATTTCAAATCAACGTCCGGGGTGCACTGCAAACAAGTTACAGGTAGATAATATTAAAGCAAGACACTCTCCGTTGTCCAATATAAACATGAAGTTTACTTAACTTAAAGTTTTCGGGGTCTCCCCCATCCTCAGACTTACAAAAAACACAATCAATCAGACATTTAAGTGTTACCTGTTTCAGTGATGCCAGAGACTGCAGCTTTCCCATTGCACAACTGCGCTAGCATGTGAGACCCTACGGTACCCAGACTGTACAAAAATCCAAAAAAAACAAAATGCAAAGATAAAAAGGCTTGGCACCCAAGCAGTATATATACTAGAATGGAGAAAAAAAAATTAATACATTTTTAAAGAGGAAAAATTACATAATCGGACAGAAATATTAGCCCTAGATGTATGCATATACAATACATAAGACACCCATTGCCGAGATCTAACCTATTCAGGCAAAATGTGTAGTACTGAAATAAAGCTCATGTACTATCTGGAACTATTCAATTCCCTTACCTAGTGGAAACTGGACTAGTATAACCTAATGCAATAGATTATCATGTTATTACTAAGGACTTGTAATCCCCTCTTATACCCATACATACATATTCTAAGTGTGTTGTGTATAGTAAACTAGGTCATATAATATACATGTGATTATATCTAGAAATAAAGTACCCCACTACTCCAGGTATCAGATGAAGAGTACAGATAACTATAATCAGCAGATCTCAATCATATTGCTGGTGTAACATGAAATTACATGTAGTAACTGTTCCTCCCAAAAATATCTTAAAGTTTAGCCATAGTTTAATAGATGTGTACTTTATAGGTCGGACGGCCCTATTTATCTCGAAGTTATGTATGCAATTTAAATGAAACATTGCATGTCCAAATGTACATTGTGCCCTTTAGGAGCCAATGTATCTAGCCTATGAATCTATTTGCTCTCCCTCTGAAGTAGTAACTTCCCTCTGTCTCCACCCCTCAGTAGAGGGGGGTATGATCAATAATAATAAATCTTAGGTCAGTTACTGTGTGGTGTCCCTGTAAAAATTGTCTGGCTACAGGTTCATCTGATATGCCCATATTGATGGCGGCTCTAATGGCTGACCTATGGTTGACCATCCTGGTGCGTGTGTCATCCTGGGTTTTTCCCACATAAAATTTGCCACAAGGACAATGGAGCATGTACACCACATACTTGGCTGTACAAGTGACCCTATGTTTAATCTCAAACTTCTTATTCGACCAAGGGTGTGTAAAAAATTTGCTCTTGGTCATACCACTACAAGTGGTACATCCACTGCACCTGAAGCACCCATTTGTAGTGTGTAGCCAGGTCCTAGTAGTATAAGTAGGTTTGTTATCTGGTCTCTCACCCCCCATACTTGAAAAAAGGGTTTTGCCAAAATCACAATTCAAGCATGTAATACGTAACAACATTGATTACATTGTAAAGATTGCACAGATCAACGAGATGAGAAAATAGTTCCAGAGTCTTAGTTATAACCACAAACAAATGGGTGAATAATATATGGAGGCTATAAAGATGACACAGGACCAAGCATTAATGCAAAAGGTGAATAAAAATTCAGACAAAGAAAGACTGGTACTCTCAACTGTATCTACACCAGAAAAAGTTAACCTACCAAAGGTTTTACGAGAGCATTGGAAGATCATCTCCACTGATCCTATACTACCCTTTGGCAATATGGACGTGCCTATGGTTGACTATAAGAGGACGACCTCTTTGCGTGACTTATTGATGTGACCAGATAACAAACCTAGTTATAATACTAGGACCTGGGTACACACTAAAAAGAATGGGTGCTTCAGGTGCAGTGGATTCACCACTTGTAGTGGGATGACCCAGAGCAAATTTTTTACACACCCTTGGTTCAATAAGAAGTTTGAGATTACACATAGGGTCACTTTTACAACCAAGTATGTGGTGTACATGCTCCATTGTCCTTGTGGCAAATTTTTATGTGGGCAAAACCCAGGATGACGCATGCACCAGGATGGCCAACCATAGGTCAGCCATTAGAGCAGCCATCAATACGGGAAAATCAGATGAACCTGTAGCCAGACATTTTTTTACAGGGACACCACACAGTAACTGACCTAATATTTATTATTATTATTGATCATATCCCCCCTCTGCTGAGGGGTGGAGACAGAGGAAAGTTACTACTTCAGAGGGAGAGCAAATGGATTCATAGGCTAGATACATTGGCTCCTAAAGGGCTCATTTGGACATGCAATGTTTCATTTAAATTGCATACATAACGTCAAGATAAATAGGGCCCCTCGACCTATAAAGTACACAGCTAGTAAACTATGGGTAAACTTAAAGCTATTTTTGGGAGAAACAGTTACTATATGTAATTCCATGTTACAATAGCAATTTGATTGAGATCTGCTGATTATAGTTATCTGTACTCTTCATCTGATACCAGGAGTAGTGGGGTACTTTATTTCTAGATATAGAGTAGTGGGGTACTTTATTTCTAGATATAGAAATTTTCCATTCTAGTATATATACTGCTTGGGTGCCGAGCCTTTTTATCTTTGCATTTTTATTTTTTTTATTTTTGTACAGTCCGGGCTAACGTACGCTCTCACGTGCATGCGCAGTAACACTTAAATGTCTGATTAATTCTGTTTTTTTGTAAGTCTGAGGACGGGGGAGACCCCGAAAACATTAACTTAAGTAAACTTCATGTTTATATTGGACAACGGAGAGTGTCTTGCTTTAATATTATTTACCTGTAACTTGTTTGGAGTGCACCCCGGACGTTGATTTGAAATAACAGTGAGTGCTGTATCCACATTGGATTTGTATATATATATATATATATATATATATATATACATAAAGATATATTTTTTACATTAACATTATCAATGTAGGTCTTCTAACAGTGTCAGGTTCACGTGCATAAAGAATTAGTTATATTAAAATTAGCTTGTATCAATAGACCCCCGACACTGAGACACTATGCAACGTTAGCACATATTCCAGCGGCTCACTCTCATTAATATATAAAATACTTCTGGTTGATCATTCTAGAAACCTCCTGCTCTATACAGCCAAATGGTTGGAGGACTATCAAGTCCAGATCTCCCCAAATGAGTGGAGCAAAATATTTCGTAATATGAGTAGTTTTACCTCATCCAGTGCACACCTGGAAACTAACTTGAAATGATTGTACCGATTGTACTACACTCCTGCTAGATTAACACATATGTTTAAACACACAAACCCTGTATGCTGGAGAAACTGTAATGAAAATAGGGATATGGACATGTCCATACATAACTCAATACTGGCAGCATATAAAAATAGATGTTGAGCGAGCCGTGGGCATCCCTATCCCATTAAACCTTACTGTACTCTTATTCAATAACCTTCCTAAAATTAAATGTAAAAATATAGCTGCAAGCAGCAATAGAGGTGGCCAGCACATCATTTTTGCAAAGCCATATAAGTAGTTATGTCACAAAATAAAGCTATACAACAACACATTTTCGAAATGTTTGCGTTTTTTAAAATGGCTGTCACACCATATGACCTATACTTTCAACATGAACAAATGTAACTCTAGGTGACAATATATGGTTATACAGCAAATTTCACAGCTTTAACATAAGCAGTTGGAAAGAAAACACAGTTTCAAATTTTTTGAGTAAACCAATATGGCTGCCACAGCTTGTGACTAATTCCTTCAACATGAACAACTATGACTCTAGGTCACAATATAAGACTGTACAGCAAATTTCACAGTTCTTACATAAGCAGTTGCAGAGAAAATAGACTTTCGACATTTTCGTGTAAACCAAGATGGCTGCGCGATCGTAAGATATACAGCCTCCATATTATGCACAATAGTGCTCACTATAGGTGTCAATAAACATGGCAAAAATAAAGCATTTTTTTTATTATTAATTTAAATATATCGTTAAGCAATTTTGAACAATTCAAAATGGCTGCCAAACCACATGACGTATCAACTTCTCTTGAACAAATTTGAATGGTAGTCATAAGATAACTCTATAAACAAAATTTCAAGTCTGTCCCATAAGCGGTTTCGGAGAAGAAGATTTTTATAGTTTTTAAAAATGGCGCATACAAAACAAAATGGCCGCCAAGCTATGCAATGTATGGCTTTCAAATTGCACATACTAATGCTCACTATAGACCTCTACAATTTGCAGAAATTTCATGAAAATTTGCAAATGTTTTATTTCACGAAGGCGACTGCGCAATGCAAATTTTAACTGCAATATTGTCTTTAAGGGTTATGACTATGTGTAATCATGTGTCTATTACACTGTAATTTTGTTAAATATTGTAAAACTAATGTATAAAGTGCAAAATTACGCAATTAAATGGCGATAAAAAGGTTAATGTCTCACAGCAGCCATGTTGATTATGGAAAAATCGCAATTTTAACAATCTTGGTAGAGGACCTTGCAAGGAGCATGCACTTTATTGCACTAAGTGGTTTAAGAGAAGAAGATGTTTAAAGAATTTCACAAAATGCAGGATGGTTGCTACATCATGTGACCAAGTCACTTCTGTTGAGCAATGGCAAATCTAGGTCATAGCAGCACTAAGCACAGCAAGTTTCAAAGTTGCAACATAAGCAGTTCCAGAGCTAAAGATTATTAAGCAGTTCTCGAAATTTGTCTCAAAAAACAATATGGCTGCGTAACCTTATGACCTATAAGTTCAATATTGCATGAGATGTAGCATTGCAATAGGCTGTACCAGCATACCTGATTTAAAGAGTTTAGCATAAGTAATTTGTGTTTTGTGAGCAATTGACTGAAAAGAGGAAGTATTGAATTACAAATAATTACGATAAACATAAAACCGATATTGCTGCCGCATCATGTGACTGATTCTTTTCTAATGAGCAATTGTGAATCTAGGTCACAATATAAGTTTATACAGCAAATTTCACAGTTCTTACATAAGCGGTTATAGAGAAAATAGACTTTTGAAATTTTCGCGGAAACCAAGATGGCTGCCCGATCGTAAGATATACAGCCTCCATATTACACACAATAGTGTTCACTATAGATGTCAATAAACATGGCAAAAATAAAGCATTTTTGTAAAACGTTTTTTGTTTTATTATTGATTTTAAAATATCGTTAAGCGTTTTTGAACAATTCAAAATGGCTGCCAAACCACATGACCTATCAACTTCTCTTGAACAAATCTGAATGTTAGTCAAAAGATAACTCTGTAAACAAAATTTCAAGTCTGTCCCAAAAGTGGTTTTGGAGAAGAAGATTTTTATAGCTTTTAAAAACAGTGCATATGAAACAAAATGGCCACCAAGCTGTGCAATGTATGGCTTTCAAATTGCAAATACTAATGCTCACCATAGACCTCTACAATTTTCAGAAGTTTTATGAAAATTTGCAAATGTTTTATTTCACGAAGGCGACTGCGCAATGCGAATTTTAACTGCAATATTGTCTTTAAGGGTTATGACTATGTGTAATCATGTGTCTTTTACACTGTAATATTGTTAAATATTGTAAAACTAATGTATAAAGTTCAAAATTACGCAATTAAATGGCGATAAAAAGTTAATGTCTCACAGCAGCCATGTTGATTATGGAAAAATCACAATTTTAACAAACTTGGTAGAGGACCTTGCAAGGAGCATATTTGCAAAATTGCGCTTTATTGCACTAAGCGGTTTAAGAAAAGAAGATGTTTAAATATTTTCGCAAAATGCAAGATGGCTGCTACATCATGTGACCAAGGCACTTCTGTTGAGCAATGCAAAATGTAGGTCATAGCAGCACTAAGCACAGCATGTTTCAGAGTTGCAACATCAGCAGTTCCAGAGCTAAAGATTATTAAGCAATTCTCAACAATATGGCTGTGTAACCTTATGACCTATGAGCTCAATATTGCATGAGATTTAGAAGAGCAATAGGCTGTACCAGCATACCTGATTTCAAGAGTTTAGCATAAGTAATTTGTGTTTTGTGAGCAATTGAATCAAAAGAGGCAGTTTTGAATTATAAATAATTACGATAAAAATAAAACTAATATTGCTGCCGCATCATGTGACTGATTCTCTCCTAATGAGCAATTGTGAATCTAGGTCACCATATAAGTTTATACAGCACATTTCACAGTTCTTACATAAGCGATTGCAGAGAAAATAGACTTTCGAAATTTTCGCGTAAAACCAAGATGGCTGCTTGATCGTAAGATATACAGCCTCCATATTACGCACATTAGTGCTCACTATAGATGTCAATAAACATGGCAAAAATAAAGCATTTTTGTAAAACGTTTTTTGTTTTAACCCCTTAATGACCGCAGCACTTTTCCATTTTCTGTCCGTTTGGGACCAAGGCTATTTTTACATTTTTGCGGTGTTTGTGTTTAGCTGTAATTTTCCTCTTACTCATTTACTGTACCCACACATATTATATACCGTTTTTCTTGCCATTAAATGGACTTTCAAAAGATACCATTATTTTCATCATATCTTATAATTTACTATAAAAAACATTATAAAATATAAAGAAAAAATGGAAAAAAACACACTTTTTCTAACTTTGACCCCCAAAATCTGTTACACATCTACAACCACCAAAAAACACCCATGCTAAATAGTTTCTAAATTTTGTCCTGAGTTTAGAAATACCCAATGTTTACATCTTCTTTGCTTTTTTTGCAAGTTATAGGGCCATAAATACAAGTAGCACTTTGCTATTTCCAAACCACTTTTTTTCAAAATTAGCGCTAGTTACATTGGGACACTAATATCTTTCAGGAATCCCTGAATATCCATTGACATGTATATATTTTTTTTTTCAAAGACATCCCAAAGTATTGATCTAGGCCCATTTTGGTATATTTCATGCCACTATTTCACCGCCAAATGCGATCAAATAAAAAAAATTGTTCACTTTTTCACAAATTTTTTCACAAACTTTAGGTTTCTCACTAAAATTATTTACAAACAACTTATGCAATTATAGAATAAATGGTTGTAAATGCTTCTCTGGGATCCCCTTTGTTCAGAAATAGCAGACATATATGGCTTTGGCTTTGCTTTTTGGTAATTAGAAGGCTGCTAAATGCCACTGCGCACAATACGTGTATTATGCCCAGCATTGAAGGGGTTAATTAGGGAGCATGTAGGGAGCTTCTAGGGTTAATTTTAGCTTCAGTGTAGTGTAGTAGACAACCCCAAGTATTGATCTAGGCCCATTTTGGTATATTTCATGCCCCCATTTCACCGCCAAATGCGATCAAAGTAAAAAAAACGTTAATTTTTTCACAATTTTAGGTTTCTCACTGAAATTATTTACAAACAGCTTGTGCAATTATGGCACAAATGGTTGTAAATGCTTCTCTGGGATGCCCTTTGTTCAGAAATAGCAGACATATATGACTTTGGCGTTGCTTTATGGTAATTAGAAAGTCGCTAAATGCTGCTGCGCATCACACGTGTATTATGGCTAGCAGTGAAGGGGTTAATTAGGTAGTTTGTAGGGAGCTTGCAGGGTTGATTTTAGCTTTAGTGTAGAGATCAGCCTCCCACCTGACACATCCCACCCCCTGATCCCTCCCAAACAGCTCCCTTCTCTCCCCCACCCCACAATTGTCACCGCCATCTTAAGTACTGGCAGAAAGTCTGCCAGTACTAAAATAAAAGTTTTTTTTTTTTTTTTTTAAGAAAAAAAAAAAAAGCATATTTTCATATGCTGTGTTTAGGATCCCCCCTTAACCCCCAACCTCCCTGATCCCCCCCAAAACAGCTCTCTAAGCCTCCCTCTCAGCCTTATTGGGGGCCATCTTGGGTACTGGCAGCTGTCTGCCAGTACCCAGTTTGAACAATCAAATGTTTATTTTTATTTTTTTTTTTATTTTTTTTTTTCTGTAGTGTAGCTCAATCCCCCAACCCCCCCCCCCCCCACGGACCAACCCCCACCACCTAAATGACACCTAAGGTTTTTTTTATATATTTAAATTTTGTCCCACTTTTATTTTGGGACACATTTTTTCCGTAGTGTAGCGGTTCCCACCCGCTCCCTCCCCGTGCACGCGCCCACCCCCGCCCCCTCGTGCACGCGCGCACGCCCGCGCGCGCCCCCGGACTTACCCGCCCACGATCCCACCCCCCTCCACATGACCAGGGCCATCGATGGCCGCCACCCACCTCCCACACCGGCTCCCACCCACCAACGATACCGGCCATCGATGTCCGGTGCAGAGAGGGCCACAGAGTGGCTCTCTCTGCATCGGATGGCCGTAAAAGGTTATTGCAGGATGCCTCCATATCGAGGCATCACTGTAATAACCGGAAAGCAGCTGGAAGCAAGCAGGATTGCTTCCAGCTTCTTTCCACACCGAGGACGTGCAGGGTACGTCCTCAGGCATTAACTGCCTTTTTTCTGAGGACGTACCCTGCACGTCCTCGGTCGTTAAGGGGTTAATATTAATTTAAATATATCGTTAAGCAATTTTGAACAATTCAAAATGGCTGCCAAACCATATGACGTATCAACTTCTCTTGAACAAATCTGAATGTTAGTCATAAGATAACTCTATAAACAAAATTTCAAGTCTGTTCCATAAGCGGTTTCGGAGAAGAAGATTTTTATATGGCGCATACGAAACACAATGGCCGCCAAGCTATGCAATGTAT
Source organism: Bombina bombina (assembly GCF_027579735.1). Lineage (NCBI taxonomy): Eukaryota > Metazoa > Chordata > Amphibia > Anura > Bombinatoridae > Bombina > Bombina bombina. Next base: position 248,438,530 of record NC_069506.1, on the reverse strand, counting down.
GGCTTTCAAATTGCACATACTAATGCTCACTATAGACCTCTATAATTTGCAGAAGTTTCATGAAAATTTGCAAATTTTTTATTTTACGCCGGCGACTGCGCAATGCAAATTTTAACTGCAATATTGTCTTTAAGGGTTATGACTATGTGTAATCATGTGTCTATTACACTGTAATATTGTTAAATATTGTAAAACTAATGTATAAAGTGCAAAATTATGCAATTAAATGGCGATAAAAGTTTAATGTCTCACAGCAGCCATGTTGATTGTGGAAAAATCGCAGTTTGAACAAACTTGGTAGAGGACCTTGCAAGGAGTATGTGTGCAAAATTGTGCATTATTGCACTAAGCGGTTTAAGAGAAGAAGATGTTTAAAGATTTTCACAAAATGCAAGATGGCTGCTACATCATGTGACCAAGGCACTTCTGTTGAGCAATGGCAAATCTAGTTCATAGCAGCACTGAGCACAGCAAGTTTCAAAGTTGTAACACAAGCAGTTCCAGAGCTAAAGATTATTTAGCGTTTCTTGAAATTTGTCGCAAAAATCAATATGGCTGTATAACCTGATGACCTATGAGTTCAATATTGCATGAGATGTAGCAGAGCAATAGGCTGTACCAGCATACCTGATTTTAAGAGCTTTGCTTTAGCAGTTCAAAAGTTATGGGCAATAGAAAAAGTGGCGGAATAAAAATAATAAATATAGCTGCAAGCAGCGATAGAGGTGGCCACGCGCATTGCCTTTGCAATGGCATACAAGCTGTTAAGTCACAATATATAGCTATACAGCAAATTTCAAAGATTTAACATAAGCGGTTGTAAAGAAATCACATTTTCGAAATTTTCGCGTAAACCAACATGGCTGCCATAGCTTGTGACCAATTCCTTCAACATGAACAAATGTGACTCTATCTCACAATATAAGGTTATCAAGCAAGTTTCACAGTTCTAAAATAAGCAGTTGCACAGAAAATAGATTTTCTAAATGTTCGCATAAAACAAAATGGCTGCCAGATCATATGATATACAGCTTCCATATTATGCACAATAATTCTCACCATAGATGTCAATAAACATGGCAAAAATAAAGCATTTTTGTAAAGCGGTTGTTGTTTTATTATTAATTTAAAAATATTGTTAAGCGTTTTTGAACAATTTAAAATGGCTGCCAAACCACATGGCCTATCAACTTCTCTTGAAGAAATGTGAATGTTAGTCAAAAGATAACTCTGTAAACAAAATTTCAAATCTATCGGTTTCGGAGAAGAAGATTTTTGCAGCTTTTAAAAACTGTGCATACGAAACAAAATGGCCGCCAAGCTATGCAATGTATGGCTTTCAAATTGCACATACTAATGCTCACTATAGACCTCTACAATTTTCAGAAGTTTTATGAAAATTTGCAAATGTTTTATTTAACGAAGGCGACTGCGCAATGCAAATTTTAACTGCAATATTGTCTTTAAGGGTTATTACTATGTGTAATCATGTGTCTATTACACTGTTTTATTGTTAAATATTGTAAAACTAATATATAAAGTGCAAAATTACGCAATTAAATGGTGATAAAAAGGTTAATATCTCACAGCAGCCATGTTGAATATGGAAAAATCACAATTTTAACAAACCTGGTAGAGGACATTGCAAGGAGCATATTTGCAAAATTGCGCTTTATTGAACTAAGCGGTTTAAGAGAAGAAGATATTTAAAGATTTTCGCAAAATGCAAGATGGTTGCTACATCATGTGACCAAGGCACTTCTGTTGAGCAATGGCAAATCTAGGTCATATCAGCACTAAGCACAGCAAGTTTCAAAGTTGCAACATAAGCAGTTCCAGAGCTAAAGATTATTAAGCAGTTCTTGAAATTTGTCGCAAAAAACAATATGACTGTGTAACCTTAAGACCTATCAGTTCAATATTGCATGAGATGTAGCAGAGCAATAGGCTGTACCAGCATACCTGTGTTCAAGAGTTTAGCATAAGTAATTTGTGTTTTGTGAGCAATTGAATCAAAAGAGGCAGTATTGAACTATAAATAATTACGATAAAAATAAAACTAATATTGCTGCCGCATCATGTGACTGATTCTTTTCTAATGAGCAATTGTGAATCTAGGTCACAATATAAGTTTATACAGCAAATTTCACAGTTCTTACATAAGCGGTTATAGAGAAAATAGACTTTCGAAATTGTTGTGTAAACCAAGATGGCTGCCCGATCGTAAGATATACAGCCTCCATATTACGCACAATAGTGCTCACTATAGATGTCAATAAACATGGGAAAAAAAAGCATTTTTGTAAAACGGTTTTTGTTTTAATATTAATTTAAATATATTGTTAAGCAATTTTGAACAATTCAAAATGGCTGCCAAACCACATGACCTATCAACTTCTCTTGAACAAATCTGAATGTAAGTCATAAGATAACTCTATAAACAAAATTTCAAGTCTGTTCCATAAGCGGTTTCGGAGAAGAAGATTTTTATAGTTTTTAAAAATGGCGCATACGAAAAAAAATGGCCGCCAAGCTATGCAATGTATGGCTTTCAAATTGCACATAGTAATGCTCACTATAGACCTCTACAATTTGCAGAAGTTTCATGAAAATCTGCAAATATTTTATTTCACGCAGGCGACTGTGCAATGCGAATTTTAACTGCAATATTGTCTTTAAGGGTTATGACTATGTGTAATCATGTGTCTATTACACTGTAATATTGTTAAATATTGTAAAACTAATGTATAAAGTGCAAAATTACACAATTAAATGGCGATAAAAAGTTTAATGTCTCACAGCAGCCATGTTGATTATGGAAAAATCACAGTTTGAACAAACTTGGTAGAGGACCTTGCAAGGATTATATGTGCAAAATTGTGCTTTATTGCACTAAGCGGTTTAAGAGAAGAAGATGTTTAAAGATTTTCGCAAAATGCAAGATGGCTGCTACATCATGTGACCAAGGCACTTCTTTTGAGCTATGGCAAATCTAGTTCATAGCAGCACTGAGCACAGCAAGTTTCAAAGTTGTAACACAAGCAGTTCCAGAGATAAAGATTATTTAGCGCTTCTTGAAATTTGTCGCAAAAAGCAAAATGGCTGCGTAACCTTATGACCTATGAGTTCAATATTGCATGAGATGTAGCAGAGCAATAGGCTGTACCAGCATACCTGATTTCAAGAGCTTTGCTTTAGCAGTTCAAAAGTTATGGGCAATAGAAAAAGTGGCAGAATAATAAAAATAATAAATATAGCTGCAAGTAGCAATAGAGGTGGCCAGTGCATCATTTTTGCAATGCATATAAGTAGTTATGTCACAAAATAAAGCTATACAAATACTGTTCTAACATAAGCATTTGGAAAAAAAACAAATTTTCGAAATGTTTGCGTTTTTTAAAATGCCTGCCACACCATATGACCTATACTTTCAACATGAACAAATGTAACTCTAGGTGACAATATATGGTTAAACAGAAAATTTCACAGCTTTAACATAAGCGGTTGGAAAGAAAACACAGTTTAAATTTTTTTGCGTAAACCAATATGGCTGCCACAGCTTGTGACTAATTCCTTCAACATGAACAACTGTGACTCTAGGTCACAATATAAGACTGTACAGCAATTTTCACAGTTCTTACATAAGCGGTTGCAGAGAAAATAGACTTTCGAAATTGTTGTGTAAACCAAGATGGCTGCCCGATCGTAAGATATACAGCCTCTATATTATGCACAATAGTGCTCACTATAGATGTCAATAAACATGGCAAAAATAAAGCATTTTTATAAAACGGTTTTTGTTCTATTATTAATTTAAATATATCGTTAAGCAATTTTGAACAATTCAAAATGGCTGCCAAACCACATGACGTATCAACTTCTCTTGAACAAATCTGAATGTTAGTCATAAGATAACTCTATAAACAAAATTTCAAGTCTGTCCCATAAGCGGTTTCGAAGAAGAAGATTTTTATAGTTTTTAAAAATGGCTCATACGAAACAAAATGGCTGCCAAGCTATGCAATGTATGGCTTTCAAATTGCACATACTAATGCTCATTATAGACCTCTACAATTTGCAGAAGTTTCATGAAAATTTGCAAATGTTTTATTTCACGAAGGCGATTGCGCAATGCGAATTTTAACTGCAATATTGTCTTTAAGGGTTATGACTATGTGAAATCATGTGTCTATTACACTGTAATATTGTTAATATTGTAAAAACTAATCTATAAAGTGCAAAATTAAGCAATTAAATAGCGATAAAAAGGTTAATGTCTCACAGCAGCCATGTTGATTATGGAGAAGAAGATGTTTAAAGATTTTCGCAAAACGCAAGATGGCTGCTACATCATGTGACCAAGGCACTTCTGTTGAGCAATGGCAAATCTAGTTCATAGCAGCACTGAGCACAGCAAGTTTCAAAGTTGTAACATTAGCAGTTCCGGAGATAAAGATTATTAAGCGTTTATCAAAATTTGTCGCAAAAAAACAATATGGCTGCGTAACCTTATGACCTATGAGTTCAATATTGCATGAGATGTAGCAGAGCAATAGGCTGTACTAGCATACCTGATTTCAAGAGCTTTGCTTTAGCAGTTCAAAAGTTATGGGCAATAGAAAAAGTGGCAGAATAATAATAATAATAATAAAAAAATAATAATAATAATAATAATAATCCTGACAATAACAATAGGTTGTCCTGCAACTTCGTTGCATGGCCACCTAATAATAATAAATATAGCTGCAAGCAGCAATAGAGGTGGCCAGCGCATCATTTTTGCAATGCATATAAGTAGTTATGTCACAAAATAAAGCTATACAACAACTGTTTACAGTTCTAACATAAGCATTTGGAAAAACAAAACATTTTCAAAATGTTTGTGTTTTTTAAAATGGCTGCCACACCATATGACCTATACTTTCAACATGAACAAATGTAACTCTAGATGACAATATATGGTTATACAGCAAATTTCACAGCTTTAACATAAGCGGTTAGCCATAAGATAACTCTATAAATAAAATTTCAAGTCTGTCCCATAAGCGGTTTCGGAGAAGAAGATTTTTATAGTTTTTAAAAATGGCGCATACGAAACAAAATGGCCGCCAAGCTATGCAATGTATGGCTTTCAAATTGCACATACTAATGTTCACTATAGACCTCTACAATTTGCAGAAGTTTCATGAAAATTTGCAAATGTTTTATTTCACGAAGGCGATTGCGCAATGCAAATTTTAACTGCAATATTGTCTTTAAGTGTTATGACTATGTGTAATCATGTGTCTATTACACTGTAATATTGTTAAATATTGTAAAACTAATGAATAAAGTGCAAAATTACGCAATTAAATGGCGATAAAAAGGTTAATGTCTCACAGCAGCCATGTTGATTATGGAAAAATCGCAGTTTGAACAAACTTGGTAGAGGACCTTGCAAGGAGCATATGTGCAAAATTGTGTGTCATTGCACTAAGCGGTTTAGGAGAAGAAGATGTTTGAATATTTTCGCAAAATGCAAGATGGCTGCCACATTATGTGACCAAGGCACTTCTCTTGAGCAATAGCAATTTCAGGTCATAGTAACACTAAGCACAGCGAGTTTCAAAGTTGTAACATAAGCAGTTCCAGAACTAAAGATTTTTAAGCGTTTGTCGAAATTTGTCGCAAAAAGCAAAATGGCTGCCAGAGCATGTGACCTATGAGTTCAATTTTGCATGAGATGTAGCACAGCAATAGGCTGTACCAGCATACCTGATTTTAAGAGCTTTGCAAAAACAGTTAAGCAGTTATGTGCAATTGAATACAAAGCTTGGCGGAATAAAAAGAATAATAATAAATATAGCTGCAAGCAGCAATAGAGGTGGCCAGCGCATCATTTTTGCAATGCCATATAAGTAGTTATGTCACAAAATAAAGCTATACAACAATTGTTTACAGTTCTAACATAAGCATTTGGAAACAAAACACATTTTCGAAATGTTTGCGTTTTTTTAAATGGCTGCCACACCATATTACCTATACTTTCAACATGAACAAATGTAACTCTAGGTGACAATATATGGTTATACAGCAAATTTCACAGCTTTAACATAAGCGGTTAGAAAGAAAACACAGTTTCAAAATGTTTGCGTAAACCAATATGGCTGCCACAGCTCGTGACTAATTCCTTCAACATGAACAACTGTGACTCAAGGTCACAATATAAGACTGTACAGCAAATGTTACAGATCTTACATAAGCGGTTGCAGAGAAAATAGACTTTCAAAATTTTCGCGTAAACCAAGATGGCTGCCCGATCGTAAGATATACAGCCTCTATATTATGCACAATAGTGCTCACTATAGATGTCAATAAACATGGCAAAAATAAAGCATTTTTGTAAAACGGTTTTTGTTTTATTATGAATTTAAATATATTGTTAAGCAATTTTGAACAATTCAAAATGGCTGCCAAACCACATGACGTATCAACTTCTCTTGAACAAATCTGAATATTAGTCATAAGATAACTCTATAAACAAAATTTCAAGTCTGTCCCATAAGCGGTTTCGAAGAAGAAGATTTTTATAGTTTTTTTAAATGGCGCATACGAAACAAAATGGCCGCCAAGCTATGCAATGTATGGCTTTCAAATTGCACATACTAATGCTCACTATAGACCTCTACAATTTGCAGAAGTTTCATGAAAATTTGCAAATGTTTTATTTCACGAAGGCAACTGCGCAATGCAAATTTTAACTGCAATATTATCTTTAAGGGTTATGACTATGTGTAATCATGTGTCTATTACACTGTAATATTGTTAAATATTGTAAAACTAATGTATAAAGTTCAAAATTATGCAATTAAATGGCAATAAAAAGGTTAATGTCTCACAGCAGCCATGTTGATTATGGAAAAATCGCAATTTTAACAATCTTGGTAGAGGACCTTGCAAGGAGCATACGTGCAAAATTGCACTTTATTGCACTAAGCGGTTTAAGAGAAGAAGATGTTTAAAGATTTTTGCAAAATGCAAGATGGTTGCTACATCATGTGACCAAGTCACTTCTGTTGAGCAATGGAAAATCTAGGTCATAGCAGCACTAAGCACAGCAAGTTTCAAAGTTGCAACATAAGCAGTTCCAGAGCTAAAGATTATTAAGCAGTTCTCGAAATTTGTCGCAAAAAACAATATGGCTGCGTAACCTTATGACCTATGAGTTCAATATTGCATGAGATGTAGCATTGCAATAGGCTGTACCAGCATACCTGATTTCAAGAGTTTAGCATAAGTAATTTGTGCTTTGTGAGCAATTGACTCAAAAGAGGAAGTATTGAATTACAAATAATTACGATAAACATAAAACCGATATTGCTGCCGCATCATGTGACTGATTCTCTCCTAATGAGCAATTATGAATCTAGGTCACAATATAAGACTGTACAGAAAATTTCACAGTTCTTACATAAGCGGTTGCAGAGAAAATAGACTTTCTAAATTTTCGCGTAAACCAAGATGGCTGCCCGATCGTAAGATATACAGCAGCCTCCATATTACACACAATAGTGCTCACTATAGATGTCAATAAACATGGCAAAAATAAAGCATTTTTGTAAAATGGTTTTTGTTTTATTATTAATTAAAATATATCGTTAAGCAATTTTGAACAATTCAAAATGGCTGCCAAACCACATGACGTATCAACTTCTCTTGAACAAATCTGAATGTTAGTCATAAGATAACTCTATAAACAAAATTTCAAGTCTGTCCCATAAGCGGTTTCGGAGAAGAAGATTTTTATAGTTTTTAAAAATGGTGCATACGAAACAAAATGGCCACCAAGCTATGCAATGTATGGCTTTCATATTGCACATACTCATGCTCACTATAGACCTCTACAATTTGCAGAAGTTTCATGAAAATTTGCAAATGTTTTATTTCACGAAGGCGATTGCGCAATCCGAATTTTAACTGCAATATTGTCTTTAAGGGTTATGACTATGTTTAATCATGTGTCTATTACACTGTAATATTGTTAAATATTGTAAAACTAATGTATAAAGTGCAAAATTACGCAATTAAATGGCGATAAAAAGGTTAATGTCTCACAGCAGCCATGTTGATTATGAAAAAATTGCAGTTTGAACAAACTTGGTAGAGGACCTTGCAAGGAGCATATGTGAAAAATTGTGCGTCATTGCACTAAGCGGTTTAGGAGAAGAAGATGTTTGAATATTTTTGCAAAATGCAAGATGGCTGCCACATCATGTGACCAAGGCACTTCTCTTGAGCAATAGCAATTTCAGGTCATAGTAGCACTAAGCACAGCGAGTTTCAAAGTTGTAACATAAGCAGTTCCAGAGCTAAAGATTTTTAAGCGCTTGTCAAAATTTGTCGCAAAAAGCAATATGGCTGCCAGAGCATGTGACCTATGAGTTCAATTTTGCATGAGATGTAGCACAGCAATAGGCTGTACTAGCATACCTGATTTTAAGAGCTTTGCAAAAACAGTTAAGCAGTTATGGGCAATTGAATACAAAGCTTGGCGGAATAAAAAGAATAATAATAATAATAATAATAATAATAATCCGAACAATAACAATAGGTTGTCCTGCAACTTTGTTGCTGGCCACCTAATAATAATCCTAACAATAACAATAGGTTGTCTTGCAACTTTGTGGCTGGCCACCTAATAATAATAATAATCCTGACAATAACAATAGGTTGTCCTGCAACTTCGTTGCATGGCCACCTAATAGTCCTGACAATAACAATATGTTGTCCTGCAACTTCGTTGCATGGCCACCTAATAATCCGAACAATAACAATAGATTGTCCTGCAACTTTGTTGCTGGCCACCTAATTCGATATAGATTGATACTTATCTTGCTAAATTGTGCTTGAAGGTTAATACCGAGACATTGGAAGTCTACCAATACTCCAACTGTTGCTGAATGGACATCTTTGGTTTCCCATACTCTAGTATTAGAAAAAGCCTGGTATGTTAATACTGCAAGATTAGATGATTTCCTAGATATGACCTTTTTATGGGATGAGTACTGTAATAAAGCTTAGGTTAATGATTAATCTGAATATAACAATTTTGGAAAGTTTTACACCTTTCATTTATTTTTGGATGTCAACAAGAGCTGAACCAATTGATGGTATTCTGATTACAATGTATAATCTGACACAGTGTAATTTTTTTTTTTTTTTTTATATTTTTATTGAGGGTAATAAAGTATACAGCATACAGGTTACTCAATGGAACATATACGTATAAAACATTTAACATGAATATCTCACAGTATAATAGACAAACTGGGGAGCAACCTCACCACCACCCTCTATTTTTGCCCCTCCATAAATGCTCAGGCCACTTTTGGACCCTGGATTGCACTGCACACTAACTGAGGGGATTAGTGAGATACAGACCACTTTTGGGTCTGTAGATAACTGTCGCATAGAATACACAAAAGCATATAGATAAGCATCAAAAATTATCACAATGCTATCATGAAAAAAAACATCAATATAACCATGGTACGGTGGCATCACAAAACCCCCCTTTTATATGTAAAAGTTAAAATGAAGCATACCCCCGCAGAAATAGGGTAAATGTTGGGGGATATATGATCAGGGCCTATTTAGGACCCAACACGTTAATACAATTTTATATATACGTTAAGGATAAATTAGAGTCATTAACATCTAAGAATGTAGCTACAGCGCATTAATCAAAATAGGAGAAAATTAGCTTAATACAATGATGTATATACTCTATTAGAAACCTGATAGGCCCCACAAAGGCCATAAATTGATATCTATAAATATGCTTCCATAAAGTTGTGTGAAGGTAGTAAGCTATATACTTTCATAGGGCCTCAAGTCACTAAAGTCTACGCAATTAAGATCTCTGTAGAAGCACAAAGTGTGTCTCTCCAGGCAAATAGCACCCTCTATGTGATAATAGCTATCTGTGGGACCTACAGTTGCCACATTGCTACTGTTTATATATATTAATTTTTCACAGCAATAGGCACACAAGAAAAATATAGTGCACATGCCTGTGGAACATAATATTAGAGCTTAACAAATGCAGAAACATGTTTATATAAGCAGACAGAAAATATTGTTGGAGCATACATGGTAACATATAAGAGAACTCTCACTTAAAGTCGCAGGGCTAACATCTAAAAGGCACTAAATTGCATCAGATTACATTGCATCAAAACAACAGACATGTAATATAATATACATTGCAGGAGTCACAAGCACTTAGAAAATCTCGCTACAGTTAGGTATGAGATAGGGAACATAATACTCTGCGAATTGCAATCTGTGTTTCTGATGACATACAGCCCAAACATTTAATATGAAGTGCTGACCAAGTTTACACATATTTTACAGCTATGCTCAGCTCGACAATAGCCCATATTCCCACATGTAGAAATATAAAAGTCACTCCAGAGAGGCATGCAACTTGAGCACAAATCTTTCAGAAGGAAAACAGAAACCAAACTAGTTCTAACTAAAGGAGTCCATCGATATAAATTGTGGCCCCCTAGACCTCTGTTTCAAACTTTATAATTGTCATTAAAGTGTCCAGGACCCAAACTCCAAAAGGTTCACCATTAAGAGGAAATAAAATACTAAACCAGACCTGAGGGTCTAGGGACCACCCTTATACTTAAGATGTCACCCAACACCGACTTTTGTATGGGTACAGGAGTCCTGAGTGCCTTCTGGTTGCTTGGCGGTCCTCCGCTGATCAAAGCCCCAGATCACCATGCGAAAGGCAATGACTACTGATCGGGTGACCTCAGGGGGGTAATGTCTCTTAGACCGGAGCATCCAGAAACTTTGGCAGCGTTCCCAGCAGGTTGCATACATGCCTCCCGAGCCAACAAAGGGAGGACGAAGTCTCTCTCCTGGTTCCGCACCCACCGGCATCAGTGATGGGGTACCCGGCCGGGGATCCATTAGTGCCGCGATACCTTGTGGCTCCATTACCACTCCATAGTCCACAACAGGGGTAGCGCTGCATATTCGCGCCGCTTGGATTTTGACCGTAAAAGCGTCAAGCCTGTCACAAATTCTCCTCCCATATTCTTCCAGCAGGCCTTTAATACTTGTATATAGACCTTGGGCCTCCATGTCGAGTAGCGGCGCAGCCTTCTCCAAGATGGCGGGTCAGCGTATGATAGGGAGCTGCGCTACAGTTCTTCAGCTCAAAATTGCTTAAATAGCCACCGGTTCTTTGTCAGCATATCCCAGGATTATTCCTATGTTATTGCCTCTCAGGTATTAGTAGAGTAGAGGGAATCTAGCTATTAAACAGTCCATTTTATAATGTTTAAGTCAGGAGCTCCTGTACAGTGCGTCTTGCAGCTTTGGCGGGTAGCTCTGCCGACACAGTGTAATTTGCATTATAATTTGGTATATGACAGTGACTATGTATAGCTCTTCTTTTTTCCATATGGTAATTGGTTGTATTGTGTCAAACTTATGTATTGTTAAATGTTGTTCTTTCAATAAAAAATTATAAAAATTAAAAAAAAAATTAAAATGTAAATATTACATATAATATATATATTCTAAAGTTTACATTAATTATTAAAATTGTTTAATATTTTATATTTTAATACATATATTACACACCTTATCTATAATAATTATTTAAATTTATCATAATTTTCATTTTTTTATACTAGTCGATAAGCCTGCCCAAAGGGCAGTCTAATTTTTGTTTAAGCTACAGATGTATAAACAACCTATTTTGCAACTCTTCTTTTATATAAATAAGTGGGAAAGCCTGCCCAGAGGGCAGAATTTTGTGCTGACGGAACCACCCTGCCATTTTCGGAATCCACCTGGATGCAGCTTACGCTGCATCCATGTGGATTCAAAAAATGGCAGGCTGGCGAAAGGGTGGGTTCAAAAAATGTCAGGGTGGTGAAAGAATCCACCTGGATGCAGCGTCCAGGTGGATTCTTTTACCAACCTGCCATTTTCTTTCACCACCCTGCCATCCAGGTTGATTCTTTCACCACTCCTTTTGCTCTCTCTCCTCCCTTTTTTTTGCTCTCTCTCCCCCCTCTCTTTTGCTCTCTCTCTCCTCCCTCTCTTTTGCTCTCTCTCTCCCCTTTCTTTTGCTCTCTCTCCCCGCTCTTTTGCTCTCTCTCCCCCTGCTCTTTTGCTCTCTCCCCTCTCTTTTGCTCTCTCCCCTCTCTTTTGCTCGCTCTCTCCCCCTCTCTTTTGCTCGCTTTCTCCACCTCTTTTACATTCTCTTTCCCCCTCTCTTTTGCGCTCTCTCTCCCCCTCTCTTTTGCGCTCTCTCTCCCCCTCTCTTTTGCTCTCTCTCCCCCTTTCTTTTTTTTGCTCTCTCTCTCCCTCTCTTTTTCTCTCTCCTCCCTCTCTTTTGCTCTCTTTCCCCTCTATTTTGCTCTCTCTCTCCCCTCTCTTTTGCTCTCTCTCCAGCTCTCATTTGCTCTCCCTCTCTCCCTCTCTCTTTTGCTCGCTCACTCCCCCTCTCTTTTGCTCGCTCTCTCCTCCTCTTTTGCACTCTCTTTCCCCCTCTCTTTTGCTCTCTCCCCCCTTTCTTTTGCGCTCTCTCTCCCCCTATCTTTTGCTCTCTCTCCTCCCTCTCTTTTGCTCTCTCCTCCCTCTCTTTTGCTCTCTTTCGCCTCTCTTTTGCTCTCTCTCCCCTCTCATTTGCTCTCTCTCCTCCCTCTCTTTTGCCCTCTCTCCCCTCTCTTTTCTCTCTCTCGCCCTTCTCTCTTGCTCTCTTTCTCCCCTCTTTTGCTCTCTCTCTCTCCTGCTCTCATTTGATCTCTTTCTCTCTCCTCCTCTTTTTTGCTCTCTCTCTCTCCCCCTCTCTTTTGTGCTCTCTTTCCCCCTCTCTTTTGCTCTGCCCCCTCTCTTTTGCTCTCTCTCTCCCCCTCTCTTTTGCTCTCTCCCCTCTCTTTTGCTCTCTCTCTGTCTCTCTCCCATCTCTTTTGCTTTCTTCCCCCTACCTTTTGCTATCTCCCCCTCTCTTTTGCTCCCCCCTCTCTTTTGCTCTCCCCTCTCTTTTGCTCTCCCCTCTCTTTTGCTCTCCCTCCCCCTCTCATTTGCTCTCCCTCCCCCCCTCTCATTTGCTCTCCCTCCCCCCTCTCACTTTTGCTCTCTCTCCTCTCTCTTCTCTCTCTTTTGCTCTTCCTCTCCCCTCTCTTTTGCTTTTGCTCTCCCTCTCCCCTCTCTTTTGCTCTCTACCCATTCTCTTTTGCTCTCTCCCCCTTCTCTTTTGCTCTCTCCCCCTCCTCTTTTGCTCTCTCCCCCATCTCTATTTCTCTTTCTCCCCCCTCTCTTTTTCTCACTCTCTCCACTCTCTTTTGCTCTCTCTCTCCCCTCTCTTTTTCTCTCTCTCAGCTCTCATTTGCTCTCTCTCTCCCCCTCTCTTGTGTGCTCTCTTCCCCCCTCTCTTTTGCTCTTTCCCCCTTTCTTTTGCTCTCTCTCTCTCTCCCCCTCTTTTTTGCACTCTCTCTCTCCCTCTTTTTTGCTCTCTCCCCCTCTCTTTTGCTCCCCCCTCTATTTTGCTCTCCATCTCCCCCTCTCTCTTTTGCTCTCTCTCTTTCCTCTTTCTTTTGCTCTCCCTCTCCCCTTCTCTTTTGCTCAAACCCCTTCTCTTATGCTCTATCTCCGCCTCTCTTTTGCTCTCTCCCCCCTCTCTTTTGCTCTCTCTCTCTCCCATCTCTTTTGCTTTCTTCCCCCTACCTTTTGCTATCTCCCCCCTCTCTTTTGCTCTCCCCTCTCTTTTGCTCTCCCTCCCCCTCTCATTTGCTCTCCCTCCCCCTCTCACTTTTGCTCTCTCTCCTCTCTCTTTTGCTCTCTCTCCTCTCTCTTTTGCTCTCCCTCTCCCCTCTCTTTTGCTCTCTCCCCATTCTCTTTTGCTCTCTCCCCCTCCTCTTTTGCTCTCTCCCCTCTCTTTTTCTCACTCTCTCCCCTCTCTTTTGCTCTCCCTCTCTCCCCTCTCTTTTTCTCTCTCTCAGCTCTCATTTGCTCTCTCTCTCCCCCTCTCTTTTGTGCTCTCTTCCCCCCTCTCTTTTGCTCTCTCTCTCTCTCCACCTCTTTTTTGCTCTCTCCCCATCTCTTTTGCTCCCCCCTCTATTTTGCTCTCCCTCTCCCCCCTCTCTCTTTTGCTCTCTCTCTTTCCTCTTTCTTTTGCTCTCCCTCTCCCCTTCTCTTTTGCTCTCCCCCCTTCTCTTTTGCTCTCTCTCCCCCTCTCTTTTGCTCTCTCCCCCCTCTCTTTTGCTCTCTCCCCCTATCTTTAGCTCTCTCTCTCTCCCTTCTCTTTTGCTTTCTCCCCCTATCTTTTGCTATCTCCCCCTCTCTTTTGCTACCCCCTCTCTTTTGCTCTCCCCTCCCTTTTGCTCTCCCCTCTCTTTTGCTCTTCATCCCCCTTTCATTTGCTCTCCCTCCCCCTCTTACTTTTGCTCTCTCTCCTCTCTCTTTTGCTCTCCCTTGCTCCTCTCTTTTGCTTTTGCTCTCCCTCTCCCCTCTCTTTTGCTCTCTCCCTCTTCTCTTTTGCTCTCTCCCCCTCTGCTTTTGCTCTCTCCCAGTCTCTATTTCTCTCTCTCCCCTCTCTTTTTCTCACTCTCTCCCCTCTCTTTGCTCTCTCTCTCCACTCTCATTTGCTCTCTCTCTCCCCCTCTCTTTAGTGCTCTCTTTCCCCCTCTCTTTTGCTCTGCCCCCCTCTCTTTTGCTCTCTCTCTCTCTCCCCCTCTCTTTTGCGCTCTCTCCCCCTCTATTTTGCTCTCCCTCTCCCCCTCTCTCTTTTGCTCTCTCTCTTTCCTCTTTCTTTTGCTCTCCCTCTCCCCTTCTCTTTTGCTCTCCCCCTTCTCTTTTGCTCTCTCTCCCCCCCCTCTCTTTTGCTCTCTCCCCCTCTCTTTTGCTCTCTCTTTCTCTCTCCCATTTTTTTTGCTTTCTTCCCCCTACCTTTTGCTATCCCCCCTCTCTTTTGCTCTCCCCTCTCTTTTGCTCTCCCCTCTCTTTTGCTCTCCCTCCCCCTCTCATTTGCTCTCCCTCCCTTCTCACTTTTGCTCTCTCTCCTCTCTCTTTTGCTCTCTCTCTCCTCTCTCTTTTGCTCTCCATCTCCCCTCTCTTTTGCTTTTGCTCTCCCTCTCCCCTCTCTTTTGCTCTCTCCCCATTCTCTTTTGATCTCTCCCTATCTCTATTTCTCTGTCTCTCCCCTCTCTTTCTCTCACTCTCTCCCCTCTCTTTTGCTCTCTCTCTCTCCCCTCTCTTTTTCTCTCTCTCAGCTCTCATTTACTCTCTCTCTCCCCTCTCTTTTTCTCTCTCTCAGCTCTCATTTGCTCTCTCTCTCCCCCTCTCTTTTGTGCTCTCTTCCCCCCTCTCTTTTGCTCTGTCCCCCTCTCTTTTGCTCTTTCCCCCTCCTCTTTTGCTCTCTCCCCCGTCTCTATTTCTCTCTCTCTCCCCTCTCTTTCTCTCACTCTCTCCCCACTCTTTTGCTCACTCTCTCCCCTCTCTTTTTCTCTCTCTCAGCTCTCATTTGCTCTCTCTCTCCCCCTCTCTTTTGTGTTCTCTTCCTCCCTCTCTTTTGCTCTGTCCCCCTCTCTTTTGCTCTCTCTCTCTCCCCCTCTCTTTTGCGCTCTCTCTCCCCCTCTTTTGTGCTCTCTCTTTCCTCTTTCTTTTGCTCTCCCTCTCCCCTTCTCTTTTGCTCTCCCCCTTCTCTTTTGCTCTCTCTCCCCCTCTCTTTTGCTCTCTCCCCCCTCTCTTTTGCTCTCTCCCCCCCCCTATCTTTTGGTCTCTCTCTCTCTCTCCCTTCTCTTTTGCTTTCTCCCCCTATCTTTTGCTATCTCCCCCTCTCTTTTGCTCCCCCCTCTCTTTTGCTCTCCCCTCCCTTTTGCTCTCCCCTCTCTTTTGCTCTAACCTCTCTTTTGCTCTCCCCTCTCTTTTGCTCTCCCTCCCCCTCTCATTTGCTCTCCCTCCCCCTCTCACTTTTGCTCTCTCTCTCCTCTCTCTTTTGCTCTCCCTCGCTCCTCTCTTTTGCTCTCCCTCTCCCCTCTCTTTTGCTCTCTCCCCCTTCTCTTTTGCTCTCTCCCCCTCCTCTTTTGCTCTCTCCCAGTCTCTATTTCTCTCTCTCCCCTCTCTTTTTCTCACTCTCTCCCCTCTCTTTTGCTCTCTCTCTTCCCTCTCTTTTTCTCTCTCTCAGCTCTCATTTGCTCTCTCTCTCCCCCTCTCTTTTGTGCTCTCTTTCCCCCTCTCTTTTGCTCTGTCCCCCTCTCTTTTGCTCTCTCTCTCCCCCTCTCTTTTGCGCTCTCTCCCCCTCTATTTTGCTCTCCCTCTCCTCCTCTCTCTTTTGCTCTCTCTCTTTTCTCTCTCTTTTGCTCTCCCTCTCCCCTTCTATTTTGCTCTCTCCCCCTTCTCTTTTGCTCTCTCATCCCTTCTCTTTTGCTCTCTCCCCCTTCTCTTTTATCTCTCCCCCCTTCTCTTTTCTCTGTCCCCCCTTCTCTTTTCTCTCTCCCCCTGTCCTTTTTTTTTTAATTGGGTCAGTCCCACTGCCTCCCCTTCCCTGCTGAGACACCATTTTTTTTAGGGCACTCCCACTGCCTCCCCTTTCCTGCTGAGCCGCCCACCCGCCCCTGCTCACACCTCCCACCGGAACCAGCAGAAGATAGTTACAGACGGTGACACGCACAGTGTCACCATCTGTAACGATCAGGCATCTGGCCTCATATGGAGGCAGAGCACCGATCGCACTCCAGATCCATATGCCGCAGATGCCTGGAGCTTCAGAAGCTCCAGCTCTAAGCTGTTATGTTACAGCTGAGAGTTGGAGCTCCTGGAGCTGTCTGTAGTCGCGAGGCGGCTGCATGCACATCCAACATTCCTTTGAGGATGCGTGCGCAACTGCCGATGGCGACGGACACTTACAAACACAATCATAGTATAGATTTAATAAATATATTACTAACCTTTAATTTAACTTCTTAGGTCAGCACACATGAATAATTAGTGTACTCTTCTTCATGTGTGCTAACCCGACATGAGTTATATTAAGGTATTTTATGCATTTATTAAAGATACAATAAATAAATAATGTATATATATATATATATATATATATAATGCATAGAGAACAGCACTCTCTGGACTTATAAAAGGTGCAATACTCCTTTATTACAATCAAGTGACGTTTCAGGGCATTCACCCCTTCATCAGACCTGTTCTGATGAAGAGGAGAATGCACCAAAAACTCAATGGTTTGTAATAAAGAAATATTGCACCTTTTATAAGTCCAGAGAGTGCTTATTTCTATGAATTCTATAGTTATATACTCAGCACCCTGGCATATGAACTACTGAGTTTGTGAGAGTGCACCTACTTGGAATATATATATATATATATATATATATATATATATATATATATAGTCCATGTAGAAAACAAGGTAACAGCACCACAGTTCAAAAAATCTTCTTTTATAGGTGAAAAATCTTTCTTTGAGGTATAGCAACCATTAAAAAGCGACGTTTCGGACCTACATGGTCCTTAATCATGCATGATTAAGGACCATGTAGGTCCGAAACGTTGCTTTTTAATGGTTGCTATACCTCAAAGAAAGATTTTTCACCTATAAAAGAAGATTTTTTTGTACTGTGGTGCTGTTACCTTGTTTTCTACATGGACTGTATATGCTGGAGTTTGGCTGATACTCCTTGGTAACGAGCACACAGGTTGGAGAGAAATTTTACAAAACCTATGGTGTTGGACTCAACTCACTTACCATATATATATATATATATTTATATATATATACACACAGAGAGAGAGAGAGAGAGAGAGAGAGAGAGAGAGAGAGAGAGAGAGAGAGAGAGGAATTAATACCAGCTATTAAGGGGATTAATATGTAATAGGGATCAGAGAGCTCCAAAGTCTTATTGAGTTCTCTGCTGCTTGGGGGTTCACGATTAATTAAATGAAGAAAGAGAATAAGAGAATAAGGAAAAGTTGAATCCTAATCCAGCACCCTCCATATTTCCAAATCCAAAAAATACACAGACAGGGAATACATCTACAAAAGGCACCACATAACAATTTCCAAGTTTCAAAATAAAGAAGTATTTATTATACCACTCAAAGTCCCTGTGGAAAAAAATGAATCAGTTAGTTACAGGGATCAGTGAGACACCAACATAAAAAAATCCCAACTAGAATAACTCCCTAATCCCTAGGATGCTCAGTTTTTAAACTGTTCATATTCATAAATAAATCTTTGCATGCATAGTTGAATAGGGAGCTTAATGTATTTTAGAGTGCGCCTGAGATAGCTAAAAACGATTATCTCAGTCTAAATTTGCCTGAATTTTGAATAAGTTATGTATATCTAATGTGTAATGTATATTTTCGAATATAAATTGTATTTGAAAATGAAGTGTAATTGATTACTATATAATTAATAGTACAAATTAATCGTATAAATGACAAATATATAGATATTATATTAAAATAAATACATTTATTTCGTTCACTAACATTCAATATACTTCAATTATTCAGGGCAATATGCATAATATGTTCATAAAAAATCTCATATAAAAACTGTGTCAATCTCCTAAAAACATTAATTTTACAATAGCATAGATGATGTTGTAGGAAAACAATTATTTTGCCCGGGGCTTTCAAAAATAAAATAGAAAAAATGAGAGAGGTACCTTAGCGGTTACAAAAAAGTGTTTGTTAACTATACCGGTATAGACTTGTAGTGGAATCCTATTTGTGGTATCCTTATGAAGATTCTATTTTCTTCATTAATCCTTTGTTGAAGAGCAACCCACCAGGGGGTATTTCCCAAATCTATTTTGCTGGGTAGAGTGTAAGAAGATCTTGTCAGATGAATCGCCTTTGTTACTGTAACAGTTGTTCTTTAAACCCACCAGGGGGCAACTTCAGGTGTCACAGTAGGCTCACAGTGGAGGTGTTTTACAGACGTGCTTTGCCGGCAAAATGTAGGAAGAGAATGTCTGATAGTTCTCCTTTGTTTAAGTGACCGTTGTAACTCATACCCACCAGGGGGCAACTTCAGGTGTCACAATGGGCTCTGTACTTAATCACTGTTATGTTGTTCGTCTCCCCTTGTTGTATGGGGTAGTTGGTGATTCTTTATCCAGATCTTTGCTAAACGGTGATAATCTGGGAATTCACACTGACGTAATCTTTTTCGACAAACATCAGTGCTCCCAAACTGAAATATCAGAGTGGTGCTGTATCACAGTCTTAGTTGTTGCAACAATTGTTGCTAATTCAAGTTGTGGAGCAAAATGTTGGACGCGTTTCGGCTGTCTCCTGCAGCCTTTTTCATACACAATTGTGATATGAAAAAGGCTGCAGGAGACAGCCGAAACGCGTCCAACATTTTGCTCCACAACTTGAATTAGCAACAATTGTTGCAACAACTAAGACTGTGATACAGCACCACTCTGATATTTCAGTTTGGGAGCACTGATGTTTGTCGAAAAAGATTACGTCAGTGTGAATTCCCAGATTATCACCGTTTAGCAAAGATCTGGATAAAGAATCACCAACTACCCCATACAACAAGGGGAGACGAACAACATAACAGTGATTAAGTACAGAGCCCATTGTGACACCTGAAGTTGCCCCCTGGTGGGTATGAGTTACAACGGTCACTTAAACAAAGGAGAACTATCAGACATTCTCTTCCTACATTTTGCCGGCAAAGCACGTCTGTAAAACACCTCCACTGTGAGCCTACTGTGACACCTGAAGTTGCCCCCTGGTGGGTTTAAAGAACAACTGTTACAGTAACAAAGGCGATTCATCTGACAAGATCTTCTTACACTCTACCCAGCAAAATAGATTTGGGAAATACCCCCTGGTGGGTTGCTCTTCAACAAAGGATTAATGAAGAAAATAGAATCTTCATAAGGATACCACAAATAGGATTCCACTACAAGTCTATACCGGTATAGTTAACAAACACTTTTTTGTAACCGCTAAGGTACCTCTCTCATTTTTTCTATTTTATTTTTGAAAGCCCCGGGCAAAATAATTGTTTTCCTACAACATCATCTATGCTATTGTAAAATTAATGTTTTTAGGAGATTGACACAGTTTTTATATGAGATTTTTTATGAACATATTATGCATATTGCCCTGAATAATTGAAGTATATTGAATGTTAGTGAACGAAATAAATGTATTTATTTTAATATAATATCTATATATTTGTCATTTATACGATTAATTTGTACTATTAATTATATAGTAATCAATTACACTTCATTTTCAAATACAATTTATATTCGAAAATATACATTACACATTAGATATACATAACTTATTCAAAATTCAGGCAAATTTAGACTGAGATAATCGTTTTTAGCTATCTCAGGCGCACTCTAAAATACATTAAGCTCCCATTTCTCTAAACTATTTTTAGTTTATAGGTGGTTATTACGGAGGTAAAACCACCTTTTTTGAGTGTTTTTCTGCCTTTTAAATTTAAAATAACACCACCAATTGGAGTATTTTTGGTAGTTCCTCCAGTAGGATAGTATCTATCATATTTGTCCACTATGCATAGTTGAATACCACAGCTGATTCACCATGCTCCTAAGAAAACAAACAGTTGCTGTTTCCATTGCAGAATAGATTATATTGCAGAAACCAGTTAATAGCTAGTTAATACGCAAAGCAAAGCAAATGACCTAGTTAGTTCTTGTTAGTAAGAAGCAAAACTGCAGTTGTGTTACAGAAAAATAATAAGATACTTAGGGAGTCATTTATGTATGATCCTCGGTAATTACCACCTAAATGGCAGTTAGCGATAAGCAATCCTCCAGAGTGGAAAATGTAACCCCAGCTCACCATACATCAGAGATCATATAGGCCTCTATTTATCAAGCTGTCATCTTACCTGCATTCAACAGCACCAATACGCTCGCCTGAGATCACCTAACATCGCTGCCGCTGACCTGAATACGTTCTCCAAAATTATAAAAAAAGCTGTCAAAAAGCCGCGCACCAAGTACGGTGCGATGAGCAGCGGACTATTGTTAACTAACAGTCATCGATCTCGCTGCTCTTCTGCTTTTTTACAGCTTTTTTGGTACCCTGTCACTAAACACTGCCACTATACTAAACTGTTTTACCCCTATACTGATGCTCCCGGACCCCGCCACAACTCTAATAAATGTATTAACCCCTAAACCGCCGCTCCCGGAGCCCCCCGCAACTCTAATAAATGTATTAACCCCTAAACCGCCGTTCCTAGACCCCACCGCAACTCTAATAAATGTATTAACCCCTACACCCTGGACCCTGCCGCAACTAAATAAAGTGTTTAGCCCCTAAACCGCCGCACCCGGAGCCCACCGCCACCTACATTATATTTATTAACCCCTAATCTGCCCCCCCACACCGCCGCCACCTACATTATATTTATTAACCCCTAAACCTAAGTCTAAACCTAACCCTAAACCCCCTAACTTAAATATAATTAAAATAAATCTAAATAAATTATTCCTATTTATTACTAAATACTTACCTATAATAAAACCCTAAGGCCTAGATTTGGAGTTCGGCGGTAGCCGTCAAAACCAGCGTTAGAGGCTCCTAACGCTGGTTTTGGCCGCCCGCTGGTATTTGGAGTCAGTGATTAAAGGGTCTAACGCTCACTTTTCAGCCGCGACTTTTCAATACTGCAGATCCCCCTACGCCATTTGCGTATCCTATGTTTTCAATGGGATCTTTCTAACGCCGGTATTTAGAGTCGTTTCTGAAGTGAGCGTTAGAGCTCTAACGACAAAACTCCAGCCGCCTGAAAATAGCAGGAGTTAAGAGCTTTCTGGCTAACGCCGGTTCATAAAGCTCTTAACTACTGTACCCTAAAGTACACTAACACCCATAGACTACCTATGTACCCCTAAACCGAGCTCCCCCCACATCGCCGCCACTCGATTAAAATTTTTAACCCCTAATCTGCCGACCGCCACCTACGTTATACTTATGTACCCCTAATCTGCTGCCCCTAACCCCGCCGACCCCTGTATTACATTTATTAACCCCTAACCTGCCCCCCACAACGTCGCCGCCAGCTACTTAAAATAATTAACCCCTAATCTTCCGACCGCAAAGCGCCGCCACCTACGTTATCCCTATGTACCCCTAATCTGCTACCCCTAACACCGCCGACCCCTATATTATATTTATTAACCCCTAATCTGCCCCCCTCAACGTCGCCGACACCTGCCTACACTTATTAACCCCTAATCTGCCGAGCGGACCTGAGCGCTACTATAATAAAGTTATTAACCCCTAACCCGCCTCACTAACCCTATAATAAATAGTATTAACCCCCTAATCTGCCCTCCCTAACATCGCCGACACCTAACTTCAATTATTAACCCCTAATCTGCCGAGCAGAGCTCACCGCTATTCTAATAAATGTATTAACCCCTAAAGCTAAGTCTAACCCTAACACTAACACCCCCCTAACTTAAATATAATTTACTTCTAACGAAATAAATTAACTCTTATTAAATAAATGATTCCTATTTAAAGCTAAATACTTACCTGTAAAATAAATCCTAATATAGCTACAATATAAATTATAATTATATTATAGCTATTTTAGGATTTATATTTATTTTACAGGCAACTTGGTATTTATTTTAACTAGGTACAATAGCTATTAAATAGTTAAGAACTATTTAATAGTTACCTAGTTAAAATAATAACAAATTTACCTGTAAAATAAATCCTAACCTAAGATATAATTAAACCTAACACTACCCTATCAATAAAATAATTAAATAAACTACCTACAATTACCTACAATTAACCTAACACTACACTATCAATAAATTAATTAAACACAATTCCTACAAATAAATACAATTAAATAAACTAGCTAAAGTACAAAAAATAAAAAAGAACTAAGTTACAAAAAATAAAAAAATATTTACAAACATAAGAAAAATATTACAACAATTTTAAACTAATTACACCTACTCTAATCCCCCTAATAAAATAACAAAGCCCCCCAAAATAAAAAATTCCCTACCCTATTCTAAATTAAAAAAGTTACAAGCTCTTTTACCTTACCAGCCCTGAACAGGGCCCTTTGCGGGGCATGCCCCAAGAATTTCAGCTCTTTTGCCTGTAAAATAATAAATACAATACCCCCCCCAACATTACAACCCACCACCCACATACCCCTAATCTAACCCAAACCCCCCTTAAATAAACCTAACACTAAGCCCCTGAAGATCTTCCTACCTTGTCTTCACCATCCAGGTATCACCGATCCGTCCTGGCTCCAACATCTTCATCCAACCCAAGCGGGGGTTGGCGATCCATCATCCGGTGCTGAAGAGGTCCAGAAGAGGCTCCAAAGTCTTCCTCCTATCCGGCAAGAAGAGGACATCCGGACCGGCAAACATCTTCTCCAAGCGGCATCTTCGATCTTCTTCCATCCGGTGCGGAGCGGGTCCATCTTGAAGCAGGCAACGCGGATCCATCCTCTTCTTCCGTTGTCTCCCGACTAATGACGGTTCCTTTAAGGGACGTCATCCAAGATGGCGTCCCTCGAATTCCGATTGGCTGATAGGATTCTATCAGCCAATCGGAATTAAGGTAGGAATTTTATGATTGGCTGATGGAATCAGCCAATCAGAATCAAGTTCAATCCGATTGGCTGATCCAATCAGCCAATCAGATTGAGCTCGCATTCTATTGGCTGATCGGAACAGCCAATAGAATGCAAGCTCAATCTGATTGGCTGATTGGATCAGCCAATCGGATTGAACTTGATTCTGATTGGCTGATTCCATCATCCAATTAGAAAATTCTTACCTTAATTCCGATTGGCTGATAGAATCCTATCAGCCAATCGGAATTCGAGGGACGCCATCTTGGATGACGTCCCTTAAAGGAACCGTCATTAGTCGGGAGACAACGGAAGAAGAGGATGGATCCGCGTCGCCTGCTTCAAGATGGACCCGCTCCGCACCGGATGGAAGAAGATCGAAGATGCCGCTTGGAGAAGATGTTTGCCGGTCCGGATGTCCTCTTCTTGCCGGATAGGAGGAAGACTTTGGAGCCTCTTCTGGACCTCTTCAGCACCGGATGATGGATCGCCAACCCCCGCTTGGGTTGGATGAAGATGTTGGAGCCAGGACGGATCGGTGAAACCTGGATGGTGAAGACAAGGTAGGAAGATCTTCAGGGGCTTAGTGTTAGGTTTATTTAAGGGGGGTTTGGGTTAGATTAGGGGTATGTGGGTGGTGGGTTGTAATGTTGGGGGGGGGGTATTGTATTTATTATTTTACAGGCAAAAGAGCTGAAATTCTTGGGGCATGCCCCGCAAAGGGCCCTGTTCAGGGCTGGTAAGGTAAAAGAGCTTGTAACTTTTTAAATTTAGAATAGGGTAGGGAATTTTTTATTTTGGGGGGCTTTGTTATTTTATTAGGGGGCTTAGAGTAGGTGTAATTAGTTTAAAATTGTTGTAATATTTTTCTTATGTTTGTAAATATTTTTTTATTTTTTGTAACTTAGTTCTTTTTTATTTTTTGTACTTTAGCTAGTTTATTTAATTGTATTTATTTGTAGGAATTGTGTTTAATTAATTTATTGATAGTGTAGTGTTAGGTTCATTGTAGGTAATTGTAGGTAGTTTATTTAATTATTTTCTTGATAGGGTAGTGTTAGGTTTAATTATATCTTAGGTTAGGATTTATTTTACAGGTAAATTTGTTATTATTTTAACTAGGTAACTATTAAATAGTTCTTAACTATTTAATAGCTATTGTACCTAGTTAAAATAAATACCAAGTTGCCTGTAAAATAAATATAAATCCTAAAATAGCTATAATATAATTATAATTTATATTGTAGCTATATTAGGATTTATTTTACAGGTAAGTATTTAGCTTTAAATAGGAATCATTTATTTAATAAGAGTTAATTTATTTCGTTAGATGTAAATTATATTTAAGTTAGGGGGGTGTTAGTGTTAGGGTTAGACTTAGCTTTAGGGGTTAATACATTTATTAGAATAGCGGTGAGCTCCGCTCGGCAGATTAGGGGTTAATAATTGAAGTTAGGTGTCGGCGATGTTAGGGAGGGCAGATTAGGGGTTAATACTATTTATGATAGGGTTAGTGAGGCGGATTAGGGGTTAATAACTTTATTATAGTAGCGCTCAGGTCCGCTCGGCAGATTAGGGGTTAATAAGTGTAGGCAGGTGTCGGCGACGTTGAGAGGGGCAGATTAGGGGTTAATAAATATAATATAGGGGTCGGCGATGTTAGGGCAGCAGATTAGGGGTACATAGGGATAACGTAGGTTGCGGCGGTTTACGGAGCGGCAGATTAGGGGTTAAAAAAATATGCAGGGGTCAGCGATAGCGGGGGCGGCAGATTAGGGGTTAATAAGTGTAAGGGTAGGGGTGTTTAGACTCGGGGTACATGTTAGAGTGTTAGGTGCAGACGTAGGAAGTGTTTCCCCATAGGAAACAATGGGGCTGCGTTAGGAGCTGAACGCTGCTTTTTTGCAGGTGTTAGGTTTTTTTTCAGCTCAAACAGTCCCATTGTTTCCTATGGGAGAATCGTGCACGAGCACGTTTTTGAGGCTGGCCGCGTCCGTAAGCAACTCTGGTATCGAGAGTTGCATTTGCTGTAAAAATGCTCTACGCTCCTTTTTTGGAGCCTAACGCAGCATTTGTTTGAACTCTCGATACCAGAGTTAAATTTATGGTGCGGCCAGAAAAAAGCCTGCGGAGCGTTTACAGCCCTTTTACCGCCAAACTCCAAATCTAGGCCTAAGATAGCTACAATATAACTAATAGTTACATTGTAGCTATCTTATGGTTTATTTTTATTTTACAGGCAAGTTTGTACTTCTTTTAAATAGGTAGAATAGGTATTAAATAGTTATTAACTATTTAATAACTTCCTAGTTAAAATAAATACAAAAGTACCTGTAAAATAAAACCTAACCTAAGTTACAATTACACCTAATACTACACTATAATTAAATTAATTCCCTACATTAACTACAATTAAATAAAATTAAATAAAATGATCTAAAGAACAAAAAAAAACAACCACTAAATTACAGAAAATAATACAATAATTACAAGATTTTTAAACTAATTACACCCACTATATCCCCCCCTAACAAAATAAAAAAAAACCTCAAAATAAAAAAAAAGCCCTACCTTACACTAAATTACAAAGGGCTTTTTGCGGGCATTGCCCTAAAGTAATCAGCTCTTTTACCCTCCAACATTAAAACCCACCACCCACACACCCAACCCTACTCTAAAACCTACCCAATCCCCCCTAAACAAACCTAACACTAACCCCTTGAAGATTACCCTACCTTGAGAAGTCTTCACCCAACCGGGCCGAAGTCCTCAACGAAGCCGGGCGAAGTGGTCCTCCAGACGGGCAGAAGTCTTCATCCAAGCTGGGAAGAAGAGGTCCTCCAGACGGGCAGAAGTCTTCATCCAAGCCAGGAAGAAGAGGTCCTCCAGACAGGGCAGAAGTCTTCATCCAGATGGCATCTTCTATCTTCATCCATCCGGCACGGAGCGGGTCCATCTTCAAGACATCCGATGCGGAGCATCCTCTTCTTTCGACGTCTTCAAACAGAATGACGGTTCCTTTAAATTACATCATCCAAGATGGCGTCCCTTCAATTCCGATTGGCTAATAGAATTCTATCAGCCAATCGGAATTAAGGTAGGAAAAATCCTATTGGTTGATGCAATCAGCCAATAGGATTGAAGTTCAATCCTATTGGCTGATCCAATCAGCCAATAGGATTGAGCTCGCATTCTATTCGCTGATTGGAACAGCCAATAGAATGCAAGCTCAATCCTATTGGTTATCCTATCCTATTCTATCAGCCAATCAGAATTGAAGGGATGCCATCTTGGATGACATCATTTAAAGGAACCTTCATTCTGTTTGAAGACGTTGAAAGAAGAGGATGCTCCGAGTTGGATGTCTTGAAGATGGACCCGCTCCACGCCGGATGGATGAAGATAGAAGATGCCGTCTGGATGAAGACTTCTGCCCGTCTGGAGGACCACTTCGCCCGGCTTCATTGAGGACTTCGGCCCAGTTGGGTGAAGACTTCTCAAGGTAGGGTGATCTTCAAGGGGTTAGTGTTAGGTTTTTTAAGGGGGGATTGGGTGGGCTTTAGAGTAGGGTTGGGTGTGTGGGTGGTGGGTTTTAATGTTGGGGGGGATTGTACTTTTTTTTCAGGTAAAAGAGCTGATTACTTTGGGGCAATGCCCCACAAAAAGCCCTTCTAAGGGCTATTTGTAATTTAGTGTAGGGTAGGACTTTTTTATTTTGGGGGGCTTTTTTATTTTGTTAGGGGGATTAAAGTAGGTGTAATTAGTTTAAAAATCTTGTAATTATTTTATTATTTTCTGTAATGTAGTGTTTGTTTGTTTTTTTGTACTTTAGATAATTTTATTTATTTTATTTAATTGTAGTTAATTGTAGTTAATGTAGGGAATTAATTTAATTATAGTGTAGTGTTAGGCTTAATTGTAACTTAGGTTAGGTTTTATTTTACAGGTACCTTTGTATTTATTTTAACTAGGAAGTTATTAAATAGTTAATAACTATTTAGTAACTATTCTACCTAGTTAAAATAAATACAAACTTGTCTGTAAAATAAAAATAAACCCTAAGATAGTTACAATGTAACTATTAGTTATATTGTAGCTATCTTAGGGTTTATTTTATAGGTAAGTATTTAGTTTTAAATAGGAATAATTTAGTTTATGCTAGGAATATTTATTTATATTTATTTAAATTTTATTTAAGTTAGGAGGTGTTAGGGTTAGGGTTAGACTTAGGTCTAGGGGTTTATAAATATGTAGGTGGCGGCGGTGTGGGGGGGGGCAGATTAGGGGTTAATAAATATAATGTAGGTGGCGGTGGGCTCCGGGAGTGACGGTTTAGGGGTTAATAAGTTTATTAGAGTGGTGGTGGACTCCGGGAGTGGCGGTTTAGGGGTTAAACACTTTATTTAGTTGCGGCGGGGTCCATGAGCGGCGGTTTAGGGGTTAATAAGTTTATTAGAGTGGCGGTGGGCTCCGGGAGCGACGGTTTAGGGGTTAATAAGTATAATGTAGGTGGCGGCGGTGTAGGGGGGCAGATTAGGGGTGTTTAGACTTGGGGTACATTTTAGGGATTTAGGTGTAGACATTACCATAAGAATCAATGGGATATCGGGCAACAGCGAACATGAGCTTACGCTGCTTTCAGACTCCCATTGATTTCTATGGTATCCGCCGCCTCCAGGGCGGCGGATTGAAAACCAGGTACGCTGGGCCGGAAAAGTTCAGAGCATACCTGCTAGTTATTTGATAACTAGCAAAAGTAGTCAGATTGTGCCGAACTTGCATTCGGAACATCTGGAGTGACGTAAGCATCGATCTGTGTCGGAGATCGTATGTTACGTCACTAAATTCTACTTTTGCCAGTCTGTAGGGTTTGATAACTAAGACGAATCAGGCACGCCACAAATACACTGCGGAATTCAAGCGTATTTGCGGTTGACAGCTTGATAAATAGAGGCCATAGACTTGAGTGACACTATTTTCAGCTGCATCCGCTGCAGGAGTAACATCTTACTCCACTACTCCTCCGGATTTGTATGCGGAATGTCCTCGCTTCCTGGGTATGTTTCACTCACTGAATTAACTTGTGCAGCATACAGGGAATCCTATCCGATCAAACAAACAAACACCACACTCACGGAGCTCCTGTGGGCATGGTTTAGCAAGACACTACACGTGTTTCACTTATCGAGTGATTCAATTGGGCTTCTTTAGGCATGTGATCTAAGTGTCCAATGATGTGCCTTTTATACCTAGCCAGGTGAAATATTAACTCTGTGGTGTCTATTATATTTACAACAATTCAATTTGCACAATGGTTCAGAGCTAAATAAACAATATAATGGCTGGCCCGAGGAGGGTCAAATTTAAAACGAGTTACCATGATATACTTTTTTTACATAATATTTAAGAGATGACACTGTTTTAAGAAAGAGCATGATATAAACAACAATAACGTTGAAAGATACATTACAAGGCGGGGCATGTTCAACAGGTCACTATTTCAATATACGTGACACAAGAGATCTATGGCACACTAGTAAACCATATAATAAAGATATAGCCATAGTTAGCAAAAGCAGGTACTAATATCATAAAGTCAGGGATTTAATTAATTAAAGCAACAGTGTTCCATAATATCATTTCTTTGCAGTTCAAATTTTTAATATTTCCCTAATAACTTGTGATGCATGCAGGGCTCCCAAATTGGATCCCTAGCTATCTTAACATAAAGATACCATATGGAGGGGGATGGGTTAAATTAAAGAAATGGGGCATAATTCAGTTCTTCATTTAAATCCCCTGGTTGTACTGTATCCAGATTAAAAATCCATTTGCACTCCTCTTTTAAGAGGGCTTATCCCAGTCACCACCCCTTTCACTTACACTGACTTTTTCAATGCCCATAAAACGAAGATCTTTTACATTGCTTTCATGAAAGTAAAAAAAAATGCTGTGCTATGCCACTATTTTTAATCACAAATGAAAGAAAGTGTAGACTGCTGGAATCACTATTTTTAATCCTCTCTTTTATGATGGCAGTTTCAGCATAAAAGCAGTATCACAGCTATTGGTATCAGTATAGCTATACTGCAAGCATTTTAGCCTGTAACGCACCGTCCATCCTGCACTCAAAAAAATTACGTTTTTGCATGAGATTTTCAAATTTTTCACAAAACTCATAACTAAACTGTTACAAAGTACACTAACACCCATAAACAATCAATTAACCCCTAAACCACCACCCTCCCACATCGCAATCACTTTATTAAACCTATTAACCCCTATTCTGCCGCTCCTGACATCGCCAACACTAATACAAATTATTAACCCCTATTCCGCCGCTCCCCGACATTAGCACCACTATAATAAAGTTATTAACCCCTAATCCACGGCTCCCTGACATCGCTGCCACTAAATAAACCTATTAACCCCTAAACTGCCAGCCCCCACATAGCAAAACACTAAATTAAACTATTAAACTCTAAACCTAACACACCCCTAACTTTAAATTAAAATTACAATATAACTATCTTAAAATAAAAATAAGTAAATAAATAAAATAAAAACTTACCTGTGAAATAAAAAAAAACTAAGTTTAAACTATAAATTAACCTAACATAACTATTCTAATAAAATGAAAAAACTACTAATTAAAAAAATCTAAATTACACATTTAAAAAAAAACTAACACTACGGAAAAAAAAAAAATCTAAAATTACAAAAATTAATAAACGCTAAACTACGAAAAATAAAAAACACTGTTATACAGACTGTACACTCACTACTTTACATTGTAGCAAAGTGTCATTTCTTCAGCGTTGTCACAGAAAAGATATAATAAAATATTTACAAAAATGTGAGGGGTGTACTCACTTTTGTTAGATACTGTATATTGTCCTTTCCATTCAAAAACATTGCCATATACCATATACCTTTTAACCTTTATAAAAAAAATGTATTAATGTTTACATGATTATTTTTATTAGATAGTGTGTATATATATATATATATATATATATATATATATATATATATATATAGGTGAAACACTTTATTTTAATGTATTTATGTTGTGTTTAGTGCAACATCCCTAACACTTTATGCAAGGTCTTTAGTCGAGCAAACCAAGTGCGCACTAATTTTGTTTGTGCACAAGCTAATGGGGCCTATTTATGAAAGCATCAACCGAAAATATGCTGGAATTCGGCATCGTAATTGTTGCAAGATTGATCCGACCTAGCTATCAAACCGTCAAGATCGGCAAATGTACGTAACATATGATCCCGCAATCTCAATCCGACACAGATAAATGCTTACATCATTACAGATGTTCCGAATACACATTCAACGCTATTTGACACTTTTTACAATTTATCAAACATTTAACAGGTACGCTCTCGGCTATTCCGATGCAGCGTACCTGGTTTTCAAGCCGCCACACTTGAGGCCGCAGATGCCATCGAAATCAATGGGAGTCTGAAAGCAACGGAAGCTTATGTTCGATGCTGCAAGACAATTAAATATACCCCATTGATTTCTATGGTTCAAAAAAAGTTAAGTTTACACCTAACACCCTAACATAAACCCCAAGTCTAAACACCCCTAATCTGCCACCTCCGACATCGCCAACACAAATAAAATTTCTTAACCCCTATTCTGCCGCTCCCCGACACCGCCGCCACTAAATAAACGTATTAACCACTAAACCTCTGGCCTCCCACATCACCACCACTAGCTAAACCTATTAACACCTAAACATGGCCAAAAACTAAGTTAAGCTATTAACCCTTAAACCTAACAACCCCTTAACTTTAAATTAAAATGACAAGATCCCTATCTTAATATAAATTAAAACATACCTGTATAATTAAAATAAACTTATTTTAAACTATAAATTAACCTACCCTAACTATTATACTAAAATTAAATTAAACTACCAATTAAATAAACTAAATTACATATTAAAAAACTTAACACTACTAAAATTATTTAAATATTCAATTAAACAATATTACAAAGAATTAAATTACAAAAAATAACAAACACTAAATTACGAAAAATAACAAACGTAATTATTCAACATAAAAAATGACACCTAATCTAATAGCCCTATCAAAATAAACCCCCCCCCCAAAAAAAAAATAAACCCCCCTAGCCTACAATAAACTACCAATAGGGCCTTTTGTGGGGCATTGCTCCAAAGATATCAGCTCTTTTACCTGTAAAAAAATTTCAAACAACCCCCAACAGTAAAACCCACCACCCAACCAACCCCCCCAAATAAAAACCCTAACTCTAAAAAAAAAAAACTAAGTTACCCATTGCCCTGAAAAGGACATTTGGATGGGCATTGCCCTTAAAAGGGCATTTAGCTTTTTTACAAGCCCAAACCCTAATTTCAGTAGCTATCATACTACTGGCTGATTTGAACAGCCAATAGAATTTCAGTAGCTCTCTTCCTATTGGCTGATTTGAACAGCCAATAGGATTTCAGAAGATCACCTCCTATTGGCTGATTTGAATATAACACTCAAATCAGCCAATAGGAATGCAAGGGATGCAATCTTGAATCGTGTCTCTTGCATTGAAGTTTCAGTTTACGGCGGCAACCCTAAGAAGAGGAGCTCCGCATCAGATGGCTTCAGTATAGACCCGCTCTGCACCGCAGGGATCAAGATACAAGATGCTGCGTGGATGAAGACTTCTTCCACCTGGATGGATGAAGACATCGCTGCTTGGATGAAGACTTCTTCCACCTGGATGGATGAAGACATCGCCGCTTGGATGAAGACTTCTCCGTCTGGATGTCTGGACTTCAGAACTGTAAGTGGATTTTCAGGGGTTAGTGTAAGGATTTTTTTTTTTTTTTTTTGGGTGGGTTTTTATTCTAGTTTAGGGTTTAGGCTGTAAAAGAGCTAAATGCCTTTTTAAGGGCAATGCCCATCCAAATTCGCTTTTCAGGGCAATGGGTAGCTTATTTTTTTTTAGAGTTAGGGTTTTATTTGGGGGGGTTGGTTGGGTGGTAGGTTTTACTGTTGGGGGGTGTTGGTAAAATTTTTTTTACAGATAAAAGAGCTAATATCTTTGGGGCAATGCCCCTCAAAAGGCCCTTTTAAGGGCTAATGGTAGTTTTTTGTAGGCTGGGGGGGTTATTTTGGGGGGCTTCTTTATTTTGATAGGGCTATTAGATTAGGTGTAAAAAAAAAATATTTTGCATAATTTTGTTTGTTATTTTTCATAATTTAGTGTTTGTTATTTTTTGTAACTTAGGGGCCTATCTATCAAGCTCCGTATGGAGCTTGACGTCCCGTGTTTCTGGCAAGCCTACAGGCTTGACAGAAACAGCAGTTATGAAGCAGCGGTCACAAAGACCGCTGCTCCATAACCCTGTCTACCTGCTCTGAGCAGGCGGACAGGAATCGCCACAATTAAACCCGATCGAGTACGATCGGGTTGATTGACACCCCCTGCTGGCGGCCCATTGGCCGCGAGTCTGCAGGAGACGGTGTTGCACCAGCAGCTAACAAGAGCTGCTGGTGCAATGCTGAATACGGAGAGCGTATTTATTAAAGACATTTAATAAATAGGTCTCTTAGTGTTTTTTGTGTGTAATTTAGTACTTTGTACTAATGTTTAATTGTATTTTTAAATAATTTTAGTAGTGTTAAGTTTTTTAATAAGTTTATTTAGTGGCAGCAATTTCAGGAAGCGGTGGAATAGGGGTTAATATTTATATTAGTGGCGGCAATTTCGGGAGAGCAGATTAGGGGTCAATAGGTTTATTATAGTGGAGGCAATAAGGGAGGGCGGCCGTTTAAGGGTTATTAGGTAGTTTATAGGTGTTAGTGTACTTTGTAGCAGTTTAATTGGTATAAATGAGTTTGGGAAAAACCCGAATAACAGAGTCATCGATGACTGTT
The DNA here is from genome assembly GCF_027579735.1 of Bombina bombina. NCBI lineage: Eukaryota > Metazoa > Chordata > Amphibia > Anura > Bombinatoridae > Bombina > Bombina bombina. The sequence continues at coordinate 248,404,951 of NC_069506.1, read as the reverse complement.
AGTTAACAACAGTCCGATGCTCATCGCCCCGTACTTGGTGCGGGTGTTTTTGATGACTTTTTTTATAAATATGAAGATCGTATTCAGATCCACGGCTGCAATGTTTAGCGATGTTTGGCGTGCGTATTGACACCCGCAAATGCAACATAGTTGACGCTTTGATAAATATCCCCCAATGTGTTTACTTTCAACTTGCAATACGCATGCAAGTTAGTGCGAGTGTGGTATTTCAATATTGTGAGCGATAATGTTAGTGCTCCACTTATAATCTAGCCCTATGTTGGGTGGAGAAGCACTATGCAAGCATGAAGGAGTTCATATACTGTATATATGTGTCCTGTTAATATAAAATTGGGGAACAGGGCACATAGTGCACAGAGGGAGTATATATTAATTACAATTGCAAAAGTGGTTCCTAAGAACTTCAAAGAAAAAAGAGACTTCCCTTATCCAGCGCCAAAGTATATCACCTCAATAATTAACTGTATATTTCTGCAATAGGAGTGGACAAGTGCAAAAAAGAAAAAGACAATGGCCTCTAGTTATGAAGCTCCGTACTTACCTGCCTTCGCTGGCCCCAATACACTCGCTTAAGCTCGCCTCACATCGCTGCCGCGGACCTGAATACGCTTGCCAAAGTTATCAATAAATTTGTCGAAAAGCTGCGCACCAAGTATGGGGCTATGAGCAGCGGACTGTGATAGTTATCAATCATCAATCTCGCTGCTCTTCGGCTTTTTTACAGCTTTATTGATACCCCTGTCACTAAGCACTCACACTATACTATAATGTTCTACCCCCTATACCGGCACCCCCGGAGCCCCCCGCAACTAAATAAAGTTATTAACCCCTAAACTGCCACTCCTAGACCCCGCCGCAACTATAATAAATATATTAACCCCTAAACCGCCGCTCCCGGACCCCGCCACAACTATAATTAATATGTTAACCCCTAAACCGCCACTCCTAGACCCCGCCGCAACTATAATAAATATGTTAACCCCTAAAAAAACGCTCCTAGACCCCACCGCAACTATAATAAATATATTAACCCCTAAACCCCCGCTCCTGGACCCCGCCGCCACCTACATAATACCTATTAACCCCTATCCTGCCCCCCCTATACCGCCGCAACCTATAATAAATGTATTAACCCCTATCCTAATCCCCCTATACCACTGCCACCTATAATAAATTTATTAACCCCTATCCTGCCCCCCCATACCGCCGCCACCTATAATAAATTTATTAACCCCTATCCTGCCCCCCTTATACCGCCGCCACCTATAATAAATTTATTAACCCCTATCCAGCCCCCCCTATACCGCCGCCACCTATAATAAATTTATAAACCCCTATCCTGCCCCCCTCTACACCGCCGCCACTATAATAAAATTATTAACCCCTAAACCTAAGTCTAACACTAACCCTAACACCCCCCTAACTTAAATATTAATTAAATAAATCTAAATAATATTACTCTTATTAACTAAATTAATCATATTTAAAACTAAATACTTACCTATAAAATAAACCCTAATATAGCTACAATATAACTAATAGTTACATTGTAACTATTTTAGGATTTATTTTTATTTTACAGGCAAGTTTGTATTTATTTTAACTAGGTACAATAGCTATTAAATAGTTATTAAATATTTAACAGCTACCTAGCTAAAATAAATACAAAATTACCTGTAAAATAAAAACTAACCTAAGTTACAATTACACCTAACACTACACTATCATTAAATAAATTATTCCAATTTAAAACTAAATACTTACCTGTAAAATAAACCCTAAGATAGCTACAATGTAATTAATAATTACATTGTAGCTATCTTAGGATTTATATTTATTTTACAGGCAACTTTGTATTTATTTTAACTAGATACAATAGTTATTAACACTAACCCCCTGAAGATCTCCCTACCTTGAGTCGTCTTCACCCAACCGGGCCGAAGTTTTCATCCGATGGGGCAGAAGAGGACATCCAGACCGGCAGAAGTCTTCATCCTATCCAGGCAGAAGAGGACATCCAGACCGGCGGACATCTTCATCCAAGCGGCATCTTCTATCTTCATCCATCTGACAAGGAGTGGCTCCATCTTCAAGACCTCCGGTGCGGAACATCCTTCCTGCACGACGACTACCCGACGAATGGCTGGTCCTTTAAATGACGTCATCCAAGATGGCGTCCCTCGAATTCCGATTGGCTGATAGGATTCTCTCAGCCCATCGGAATCAAGGTAGAAAAAATCTGATTGGCTGATGCAATTAGCCAATCAGATTGAAGTTGCATAGATCAGCAGTGGTGCCGATCGTTGGTGGGTGGGAGCCTTAGCAGGGAGTCAGGTGGGCGGCCAATCACCAGTGCAACATCTGGATCCTATCCGTGGTCCTGTGAGGAGGCGGGGGCGGGGCTCAGGAGAGTGTGTGTGCGCGTGCGTGCGCACGGTCATCAAAATTTTATGTATAAGCCAAGGAGGGAGAGGGGAAAGGGAAAGGGAGTGGAAACATTTTTTGGAAAGGAATATGGGAGGGGGGTAGGGTATTGAGGGGGGGAAGCTACATTGCAGAAAATAGGGGGATTATATTTTTATATTAAAAAAAAGGCAAATTTGTTAGGAAAATGGGTACTGGCAGACAGCTGCTAGTATCTAAGATGGAGGCCAATAGGTCGAAGGGGTGAGTCTTAGAGAGCTGTTTGGGGTGATCAGGGAGGTTGGGGCTAAGGAGGGATCCTACAAGGCAGAATAAATATTAAAAAAAAAATACCCTTTTATTTTAGTACTGGCAGACTTTCTGTCAGTACTTAAGATGGCGGGGACAATTGTGGGGTGAGGGAGGGAAGAGAGCTGTTTGGGAGGGATCAGGGGTGGGATGTTTCAGATGGGAGGCTGATCTCTACACTAAAGCTAAAATTAACCATACAAGCTCCCTAATTAACCCCTTCACTGCTGGGCATAATACACGTATGGTGCACAGCGGCATTTAGCGGCCTTCTAATTACTAAAAAGCAATGCTAAATACATATATTTCTGCTATTTCTGAACAATGGGGATGCCAGAGAAGCATTTACAACCATTTGTGCCATGATTGCACTAACTGTTTGTAAATAGTTAGTTAATAGGAATCTAAAATTTTGAAAAAGTAATTGATTTTTTTATTTGATCGCATTTGGCGGTGAAATGGTGGCATAAAATATACCAAAATGGGCCTAGATCAATACTTTGGGTTGTCTACTACACTAAAAGGGTTATTCAGGGATTCCTGACAGATATCAGTGTTCCAATGTAATTATTGCTAATTTTGAAAAAAAATTGTTTGTAAATGGCAAAGTGATACTTGTACTTATTGCCCTATAACTTGCAAAAAAAGCAAAGAACATGTATACATTGGGTATTTCTAAACTCAGGACAAAATTTAGAAACAATTTAGCATGGGTGTTTTTTGATGGTTGTAGATGTGCAACAGATTTTGGTGGTCAAAGTTAGAAAAAGTGTGATTTTTTTCATCATATTTTTTTATATTAAATTATAAGATATGATGAAAATAATGGTATATTTAGAAAGTCCATTTAATGGCAATAAAAACGGTATCTAATATGTGTGGGTACAGTAAATAAGTAAGAGGAAAATTACAGCTAAACACAAACACAGCAGAAATGTAAAAATAGCCCTGGTCCTTAAGGGAAGGAAATTGAAAAATGGTCTTGTCCTTAAGGGGTTAAATTAAAATTACAATATAACTATCTTAAAATAAATAAAAACTTACCTGTTAAATAAAAAAAACTAATTTAACCGCCATAGGCAGCAGTTGCACTTAGACAGAGCTCTATCCCACAAATTTCTAAAAACAATTTAAAAAGCTCTTTAAAGTTTAAGAACACCCATTCTAAGGAAGGCAAAACCTGTGCCTAACATCAGGGTACAAAGCAAGGTGTCCATTCACCGGAATTCCCAGATTTGCGTTGCGACGAACTTACCCGGAACAGGCACTACCGGACTGAATCTAGGAGAGACCGCGGCTGCGGCCTGCACCGGGTCCGGCGTCGGACAGTGGGAAGCATAGGAGGCAAAACATTAACGACCCAGCGAGGCACAGCCCGAAATACAGAGCAAGCAATTTCGGATGATTGTTTGTTGGCTGCAAGGAGAATCACTCAGTGAGGCCTGAACCATCGGGGTAAGAGGGGCGGGAAAACCGCCATCTTCATTTTTTTGCACATACCTAGCCCTGATAACCCGGGGTGCCCAACTGACTCAGGGAAGGCTGAAAAGTTGTCAGCCACAACCACTGACCCTTACACTGCCCTATTTGGGCTCACACTTGACAGGTACAGTGCCCTAAATAATAACTTCAGTGTACACCTTCCTGCTGTGCTGCAGATCTCACCCTGCCTGGTATTCGATTCTAAGGTGTTAGTATTTGGGTGATATACCCATATCTGGGGCCACACAATAACCCTCATTCTTACTGCTTAATAAACAAAAAAGGGGAGAAAAGATAAAGGAGAGAGAAACAATATCCGGACATTTATCTGGGCCTCCAACATACATGTAAATAGTCTCTCTGGTCCCATATCACTGGACTAGCCCTTAACAACAGGGCACACTCCCACACCGCACCAGACCAAGCACAGCCCTCTTAAGGTCTCACATAGTCTTTGACTCGCTTTCTACTCCTGAGTGGCCAAGCGCCCCCCCTAATCCCACATTGCCTGGATTTCTATTTTTTGCAGGAGGGATCAGTGAAACATTATACTGCATCCTGCTGAGAAAACTTCTCCCTAGCAATCCCCCTGTTCGTACAGGTCACCAACCCCACTTGACCATGGTACTTCACTATACTCTCCCCCCCCTTTTCCCGCTGCCCTTAGTGACAGTGGGTCATATCCCTCCCTGGGGAGAATATACAGGGGTGGCATTTTCACCTGCTTCAAGGCACCACAATAGCTTGGAATAGGCAATACTCCTATAGATCAGCGACCCTCGCCACAAGATAATAACATTTGGTCCCATTTGGGACATGCCTGCTAGGCACAAAAGGATGGCTTGCTGAGAACTAGAATGTGCTAGGTCATGGGCCCAGGGGTGAGCCAAAATTAATCTACAGCATCTCAAGGGCATCTTTTAGCACACTCCATCTTCCATAACCTATAATGAAGGTACCTATCACTTCCCATATCATTTGTCTACACACATCCTCCTTGTTGAATTATGGCACAGGCCCAGAGAAGAAAATCGAAAGGTCTTACGGCCCGAAAAGAACAATGAAAGAACACTTTCAGCAACCCCAAAGAGAGCAGGAACAATGCTCTGAAGATGACCTATCTGACTCAACCTGTCACTCAGAGCCAAGTAATGAGAGAGATCCTAATGTCACTTCCCAACCTGCAAGCCTGGCAGATATTGCTAATGCTAACAACAACATGATGGTTCAGATAAAAACCATGCTGGCTTCGCACCATGAATCCATTTGCAAAAGGTTTGATAAATCATGCTCAGAACTGAGGAGAGATATAGCCGCAATCAGAGAACGCACCGACACTCTAGAGCACAAACAGGAAGACCTCTCAGTCGACCACACCAATCTAGTCTCCTACTCGGAATGTCTAGCAGGACAAATTTCAGCACTAGAATCCAAACTGGCAGATCTGGAAGATTGCTCCTCCAGGTGCAACAACGTCCACCGGAAGGGTATCCCTGAAAGTGTTCTCCCCAAGGATCTACAAACCTTTCTACAAGAAGTATTCACAGCTGCACTGGCACCCCTAAAAGATCCTGAATCCCTCATTGATAGGGCTCACAGGGCAGTCAGACCGAGAGCCATATCTGATAACAAACCGAGAGATGTGATAGTGAGACTACATTATTACACCTTTAGGGAAAAAATTCCTCAGAGCAGTTAACACTGGGTCTTTAAAATCCACGAGGTTTGATACTCTGCAGATCTTCCCAGACCTCTCCCCTCATACCTTACAACAACGAAAGGCTTACCGGGACTTTGCAAGAATCCTTAGGAATAAGGATATTAAGTACAGGTGGGGCTTTCCGGTAAGATTATTCGTGACCAAAGATGATACTCAATACATTATCACTTCTCCGGAGCAAGCCAGAAACCTTCTCTCCAAATGGGATCTTCTACCAGAAAGACCCCCAACTCATCTTCCAAAACCCCAACTGGATTTCTGAGAGCCGAGGCCCCGCCGTGGAAACAACTCCCTCCTAGGGACTCCATCAAAATTCCCCAGTGGACCTCTTCAAGTGAGCCCCCTCCTCTAGACTCTAGCCTGTGAATATGGGTGGCTCAAAGATAACCTCATTTGGCTTATTTTCTTGGATTCCTCACCATGATGGAGTGTTTCAGCTCAGAACCCAGGAGCACTGCCTTCGGTCCCCCGGGGCAGGGAAGCTCTAACTTTAACTATCACTACTTCTATCCTCATGGACTGCCCAATAACTAGCTCTCGAGTTATGTATTGTACATACCATACACCTGTCCTATGGGAAGGACACAAGTTATTCTATCATGTATTTGGTTGCTGTTATTGTTGTCTGTGATTCTTGTTCTTTCCACAGGTACAGAGCCTAAAATCTTTGGAAGACCCAGAGGATATATTGATAGAGGACTTGATCTGAGTTTTGCCTTGATAAAAGTAAGAAGAAGGGGACGCTGCTTACAGCGTCCCTTCTGAAAGTGTTGTTAGACATGTTATGGTTAAGTTAAGTTATTATTTAAGCCATTTGGTTATTTATTACTGCCTATCTAGGATCTGCAAAATAGAGGTTTAATTGAATTTATTTGCACTGTCTCAGGTCCCATGTGTTTTTTTCTGTTATTCTTACATTCACTCAGTCTTATGTTGTTCTCATGTTATTATTTACTTTTGCTGTAATGCCCTGCAAGACAACTATTCCTGTGTTATTAATACTGTTCGCTGTAATAAAAATCCATTGCGAATGTCCATCCCAATCCCTTTGATTTGCCCCTTTGGGCCCATATGGCCTCAAGCTGGTAGAAATTTAAGCTTTCTAGTCTGCTTCTGGTGCCTCTGGCACTCTTCCCCCTACTCTCAGATCTGCTTTGTTCTCCTCTTCTTAGAGAAGTACAACACAGATATTGGCTGTGTTTTTTTTATCACAGACCCCAATTATTGACTCACATTTGAAGTATCACTCCCACGTAGAGTCTAAGAAACATTATTCACATTTGCTGGTGTTCTAGTAGATAGAGATCTGGATTATCTAACCTTTTCCTCTCCCCTCCTACCATTTCCCCCCCCTTTTTTTTTTCTCTTTTTTTGTATGGCACTCAAATTGGCCACCTTGAATACTCAAGGACTAAACTCTCCTTCCAAGAGAAGTCTTCTCCTCGGTTACCTTTTAAAAAATGGCATGAGGGTTGCCTTCCTCCAGGAGACCCACTGGCCTCAAGGCTCCTCTTTTCTGCAGAACTCCAAACTGTTCCCAATCTGCTTGTCTACCTCTCACTCAACAAAAAAGAGAGGTGTTGCCATCATGGTTCACAAGTTGGTTGCATGTGTGGTCCAGCATGTGGAGAGAGACCCGGAGGGCAGATACTTATTGGTGGTCTGCATTCTAGAGGGTGCCCAATATACCCTTGTTTCGTTGTACACCCCAAATGTCGGTCAAATTGCCTTTTTGAAATCGGTTCTCCCACAGATAGAAAAATTATGCAGAGGCACTCTTATAATAGGGGGGGGGGGGGGGACCTTAACATGGTATGGGACCCAATTTAAGATAGAAAATCCTCCAAGTACAAACCTTTAGACCCCACAGTTAAAAGGACCTCACACCAGCTCAGAACCTTAATATACTAATACAATCTGTATGATTCATGGTGCTGCCTATACCCTTCTGAGAGAGACGTCACCTTCTATTCAAACCCTCATCTTTGCTATTCCAGAATTGATTTCCTGCTGTGCCACTCTCCCCTTTTGGGCAAACTATCCCACCCCTCTATTGGGATATGCCCATGGTCAGACCATGATATTGTCTCCATCATTCTGACCGATACTCATTCTAGGGGATCCCCCTCCTCCTGTTGGAGCTTACATCACTCGTTAATTTCCGTACCATCCGGGGCTGTCACCTCCAAGACTTTATCTGAATTCTTGGCTATTAATGACAATGCAATGACTGATGACCCGGTACTTTGGGCAACCCTGAAGACCTTTATGAGGGGACACTTCATTAAACAGGCTTCGGTGAGTGCAGATCACTAACAGCACGAGACAGATGCCCCCTGTCTCCCCTTTTATTTGATCTAGTCATTAAGGCAATAAGGGCCTCAACGTGAGTCAGAGGGCTAGTTCTACACAACACTTCTCAAAAACTATCCCTTTACGCAGATTATATGACTCTATTTATCACGGAGCCAGAGGAATCGCTCCCTGCACTCTTCAACCTATTAGATAGGTTTAGCACCATCTCTCACTACAAATTGAACGTAAGTAAAACTGAGGCTTACCCCTTAAATTTACCCAACTCTGATCTAGACCTCCTTAAGAAGAAGTACCAATTCCAATGGTCCCTATCAGGACTAAAACACCTCGGAGTGTTTCTCTCCCATGACACTAGCATCACTCTACTCTCCCAACTCCAAACGGATCTGTGCTCCAGGAGATAAGATGAAATCTCCTGGTTAGGGAGTATAGCCTCAATCAAGATAATGCAGCTCCCCAAGTTAACCTACTTCTTCCGCTACCTACCAATAAAAGTTCCAATCTCACTGCTTAATAAATTACAAGCGGTAATTAACCGATACATTTGGAATGGGAAGAGGCCTCAAATCGCAGCTTCTCTACTACAGCGTCCAGTCTTGGCTAGTGGCCTAGGTCTTCCGAACATAAGGATTTACTACGAGGCCCCCCTTTTATCCCACATCTCAGAATGGAATGCTAAAAAGGCCATCCCCCGCTGGCTAAAACTGGAACAAGCCTCTTTACCGGCCTATCTGACGTTGATGGATCTTATTTGGATCCCCTCTCATTGTGCCTCGGATTTTCCGATTCACAACAAAATTGTACTGCACTGCCGGAATTCCTGGTTACAGCTTCGCGACCATAATCTGGTTTCCCCGCATCCATCACCATTCCACTCAATGGCAGGCCTTTTATTAGGTCTCCCATTCGTGGGGTTGGAGGTATGCCGGGCCCTTTCCACCCTTAAAATCATGGACTTCTTCTCAGGGGGTAACCAGGTGACCCCTGAAGCCTTAGAACAAAACCACGACATCTCACCCAAATTTAGATTCGACCTACTAAGGCTCTCCTCCATCTTAAAGTCATGAGGCTTCCTTGATGCCCCTCCCAGACCGCTGACACCGTGGGAGAACCAACTCTCCATAAGACTCTCAACACATCTCCCCTTTGTCCGCCCATTATCAAATTCTCCTTGATTCTGCCAAACTCATTAAGACCAGACAAATGGAGGACTGGGAGAGGGACTGGGGGGTGGACTTATTGATGGAGGTGTGGTCGGAAGTAATCCAGCACACCAAGTCATCCATCCATTGTATGATACTCTTTGAGTTGTTCTACAAGCTGATGACTAGATGGCATTACGTCCCTACAAAGATACATAAAATGTTCCCAGGCAGCTCCCCTCTTTGCTGGAGAGGCTGCCAACAGATAGGTGACCCCCAACATATCTGGTGGTCCTGCCCCATCATTGCCCCTCTGTGGTGCAAATTTGAGGTCCTTTGCCACCACCTCGGTCTTGTTACGTCCCTACCTCCGGAGACGGCTTTGATCCACGAGGTTTGCACCCTCTCTCCGCATCAAACCACATTGTGCTGATAACAATCATGATGGCTGCAAAACTACTAATCGCTAGGAACTGGAAGAAACCTGATTGCCCCAACTGGCAGGCCTTGATTAAACTAATTTCCTACTTCCGGTCCATGGAAAACTATGTATATAATGCCCGCCAACAAATAGACCTACATGCTATGACATGGGGTCCCTGGGACTCACTGGGGGAGCACAAGATTCTTTCCATTTGAGGGAAGGCTACTAATTCCAATTTCAATATGGAATTTGGGGGGGCTGTGTTATTCCCCCCCCCACACACACGTCTGGCTCTATTAATTTTTTTTTGTTTTGTTTGTTTGTCTCTCCTCTGTTTCCCCCTCCTCTCTACCCTCATTGCTCTGTCCTTTCTTTACCTGAATAATAATTTTATTACAAGACCAGAGACTCCTATTTTTGCATTATCTTTCTTTACTACTCAAATGCAGCTTTTTAAAGAAGATAATAATATAACATAGATGAAAATAACATAAGAAGCTAAAAGAAGCTTATTATAATGACAAGAAAAAAAACAGCCAATCAGAGAAGAGAATAGACTATAATCTGGCTAATCTGTTGTCAATCCTCCTCTTTCTTTTGCTGCTCAAACAAAGATAAGTAGTGCAATATTATATATTAATATTCATTTTCCTTTATTTGTTTTATAAAAATTTCTTTTCGTTGCCTTTATGATTTTTTATTGTTTAAACTGTTGCTGTTCCGTTTTTTCACCTGTTTTTGTATTATTTTATTATATTTTTCAATCTTCCATTTTTAACATTTTTATATCTCATATTTTATTACTTTTCCTTCGGTTCTAACCTTATTTCTCCTTCCGATTTTGTGTCCTATCATTTCTTACCCATTTTCATTTTAAATTGGTGTCTTTATCTTGCCTTTATTTTCTTTCGTCTCCTCTCCCTGCCTGTATAGTGCGCTCCTACCCGGCGCCATTTTGTGGGCTGGCCGCCTTCTTCCTGCCAACTCATGCTGACGTTGTGTCTTATTTCTCCTCAGCCAGCCTCCATCTTACCGAATCAGTAACATTGTTGCCTATTGTTACGATCGGTATTCTCTGTGTTATTTTGGCTCCTCAGTTTGCTAATTTAGACTACATTGCCATCTACTGTTTTGTTATTGAATTGTTTAACTATTTTAATAGATAACAAGTTATTTAGTTTAATTCTTTTCCTCATAACGGTTTTAATATGCTGGGAAAATTGTTTTTTAAATTGTTTTAAATATTCCTAATATTAACGTATTACTTATAAGAGAGTTTATATATATTTAGCAATATACTATTCATTTATTTATTTATATATTAATATATTTTGACAGACATAATTTAAAATAATGTCTGAGAATCCAACAGGTACATCTCCCTTAACTGTACAAACAGTTCAATCTATGATAGATTCTGCAATGAATAACCTGTTCAATAAAATGTCCTCATTGATGGGTGTAAAAGAGAAAAATATATCTTTAAAAAGGAGAAACCCATCTATTGCCTATAAAGCAAGTAAAAAACTTATTACAAAATCACGTCAGCTTTTGTCTGATTCTAACTTTCCTCACAGCAAAGGAAGCAAAACCACTGTTAAAAGGACCCTGCACCCCAAGTGTACTCAAATGGGGGATACTAATGTATGTCAAAAATCAAAATTTAAAACTAAATATTTTGAGAAAAATCCATCTTCAGAATCTGATACTTCAGATGGAGATGACTATACTGATATCAATTCTGACTTTTTTTAATGACTGATAATTCTGATAGCTCCCCAGCAGCTAAAAAACAGAAAAAGAAATCTAAAAAATGTAATGACTTTATTGAGGATGAGGAGGATTTTATTGACTGTTTGGGCAATCCTAGAATTAAACCAGACGAACTACACCATCCTCGCTCTGCCGAACGGTGTCCTCCTATTGAATTAGCCAAAATTAATTGATTACCAACTTGTAAACCCTTGAAAAAACAATCTCGCAATAAAATGAGAGCAGAGTGCCCTTGCCCCCTTTTACCAAAAAATGCTTCAGTTACCCCTGAGGTTGATTAAAAAATTTTAAAATTTATCGGTACACCAGGTTATAAATTAAAGAAAGGAGTGGACAGATCATGGAAGATCTGTCAGGACAAACTATTAGATTCTGTTGGCCCCCTGACCAAGTTGTTTGAATTGTCTGAACAGGGTGTAGCAGAAAATTCTCCTCTAGACCCGTATATAGTTAGAGAATGGGTCCAAAGACTGCTTTGTTTTGTTGGAAATACCAACTGCGCCATGTCCTGTGAAAGACGGTGCAACATCTTAAGGAAAATTGATCCAAAAATGTCAGACTTCTCCTCTAATAATATCGCTTCTGATAATAATGGTCTCTTATTTGGAGATTCATATTTAAAAGACTTAAACCAATATGTAAACACCTTCTCCAATCTAAATAAAGTAAAAACGTCAGTTAAGAATTTTTTTTATCCCAACCAGGGTTTTTCTGACAGGGCCGGGAGAGGCAGAGGCCACTTTCCCGGCCGCCAATCTTATTTATCCAGGTCTCACTATTTCCCCCATCAATCCCAATATCCTTCCCAATACCAATCTACCTCTTCCTTCTTCCCGTCGAGAGGACGTCCCTGGACTCAAAGAGGATTTAGGAACAGAGCCAGAGCTAGACAAGCTCCAGGTAAATTTATTATTTCCTCCCCCTGTTTCTTTTTTCCCAGAAAAAATTGGTGGCAGACTCGCCCTGTTTGCCCAAAATTGGGTTGCAAACACTTTAGATCCTTGGGTCCTGCAGGCAGTGTCAGGTATTCTCATTGAATTCATATCCCTTCCAATCCAAATCAAACTTTTTCTCAAGAAGACCCCCTTTTAGTCAAGAGAGAAATATCAACACTTTTTTCCAAAAAGGCAATTCTTCCTTTCTTTCAGCCCCAAAATATTTACTTAAGCAACTTATTTTTAGTAAAAAAGAAAAACAACCAGTTCAGACCAGTTATAAACCTAAAATCATTAAATGCTTATGTTGTATACCATCATTTCAAAATTGAAGGAATACACTTATTAAGAGAATGTTTAAGAGAAAATGATTGTTTAGTTCATCTGGATAATACAGACGCCTACCTAACCATGCCAATTGCTCAAGAACATTGGAAATTTTTGACATTCCATTGGGAAGACCAATTTTGGAACTTCACTTGTCTTCCTTTCGGTCTGTCTTCCGCCCCTTGGATTTTCACCAAGTTACTCAAACCTGTAGTGGCTTGGTTGAGAATTCGAGGTGTTCATCTGATAATTTATTTAGACAGCATTTTAATTATGGACCAAGATTTTCTCTCTCTTCAGGGTCATCTTTTTTCTACAATTTCCTTACTGGAATCTTTGGGCTTTATTATTAACAAACAGAAATCAGTTCTTTATCCTACAAGATCTTTAATTTTCTTGGGTTTTCAAATCGATACAGTTCTCTCCACTTTGAGTCTTCCTTCAGACAAAATGAAGAACATCAAGAAAGAAATTTCCAAAACTTTATCCAAATATTCAGTCCCTATCAGAACTATAGCCAGAATAGTAGGTTTACTATCATCCTCTATTCAAGCTATTTTCCCCACTCCTCTACATTATCGAGAACTTCAGAGATTAAAAATACTACATTTGAGAAAAGGTTTTTCTTATTCTCATTTGATGCCTTTGTCTTCAGAAGCCAAAGAAGAACTTTATTGGTGGCTTTCTCATTTTGAAGCCTGGAATGGGAGAGCCATTTTGGTCAGGATTCCCGATTTTGTTATAGAATCCTACGCCAGTCTTTCAGGCTGGGGAGCGTGTTGCGGTCCTTCCATCACAGGTGGCAAATTGACATTGGAGGAGAAACGTTTTCATATCAATTGTTTAGAATTATTGGCTGGCTCGTTTGCAGTCAAAAGTTTTGCCAAATTTTCTTCTCCAGTTTCTATTCTCCTGCGTATGGACAATATTTTGGCGGTGCAGTATCTCAATCGTTTGGGAGGCACCAAGTCGAGGGATTTGTCCAATATAACCAAAGAGTTTATTCATCTTTGTTTGGACAGGAATATTTCTGTCAAAGCAGAATATATTCCGGGTCAATCAAATTCAGCTGCCGATTGAGGATCTCGTCATTTGACAGATTCCAGCAATTGGAGATTGGACGGGAACATTTTTCTCTCCCTTCAATCTCTCAGAGGTCCCTTTTGTTTGGACCTTTTTGCGTCCAGGACAAATTACCAAATTCGTCCGTACTGGATGAAGGAAAGCATCTATGGCCGGAGGCAGCGGCCATAGATGCTTTCCTTCATCCATGACCTCCTCAGAAAGCTTATGCTTTCCCTCCGTTTTCAATGATTCCGAGGACAATTTCAATGATTCGCAGGGATCTTTTATGCCTAATGATTGTGACCCCCTTTTGGCCGACCCAGTCATGGTACCCCTCCCTTCTGGAGATGTCCATCAATCTCCCAATTCTTTTTCCTCTGCTTCCTCATCTTCTAGTCAACCCAGAGGGCGATTATCACAGTTTAGTTCTCCAAGGCTCTCTTCTCCTGATAGCGTGGACAATCTCAGGGGACCCTGGTCCCTCCGAGGTCTTTCGGAGGGATCTAGGTCCCTCATTCAGGATTCCTGGGCCCCAGTTACTCGCAGATGTTATTTTGCTGCATGATCTAAATGGTCTGGCTGGTGCCTGCGGAGAGACTTGGATCCCGTTTCTTCAGATTTAAAGGAAATTATTAATTACCTGTCTCATCTTTTTGATTCAGGTCTTGCCTATAGAACCATTAATGTTCATCGCTCAGCTATTTCAGCTAGACACAATTTAATTAACAATCTTCCTGTCAGCAAACATCCTTTGATCTGTAGGGTGCTCAAAGCCATCAGATTAAAACGTCCTCCGGTTCCTAAACACAAATTTTTCTGGAATGTGGATTTAATTTTCTCCCTTTTTAAATCTTGGCCTGATAATTGTTCTTAATCTCTAAAACAACGTTCTGCTAAACTTGCTACTCTTCTCTGTTTAATTTCTTTCAGACGAGTTTCTGATGTGAAAGCTTTAGATTGGAATTCTAAACGTTTTTCTCCTGAAGGGGTTACCTTTTTCCTTTCCCGTAGAACTAAAACTCTTTCTACCTCTATTTTCTATCCTTATCTTCCTTCCGAACCTTCTCTTTGTGTGGTTGAATGTTTAAAATCTTATGAGTCTAGAACTTTGACTTTTAGGAAACCTACTGATAATCAACTTCTAATTTTTTTTGTTGCCCCTTACGCTTCTATCACTTCTACTTCTATTGCTAGGTGGGTTAAATGGGTCATGAAAGAAGCTGGTATTAATATTTCTTTCACAGCTCATTCTATTAGAGGTTCTGCTGCCTCTAAGGCCTTTTTAAAATCTGCCCCTCTCCAACAAATTTTGAATGCGGCAGATGGGTCTTCTGACTCAGACTCTGACAATTTTATTTCAGACCCATTCAACATGCCTGTCTTAATTTATTTTCTTAATATGCTTTAAACTTGCCAAAAAAAAAAAAAATTCTTCTATCAATTCGGCAAGAAGTTGGCCTTCATTATCCTTTGTTGTTTTGGACTCTTTGGACTTGTTATGGTGCTTAACCCCTTAATGACCGGAACATTTTTCAATTTTCTTACCCTTAATGACAATGGCTATTTTTACATTTCTGTGGTGTTTGTGTTCAGCTGTAATTTTCCTCTTACTCATTTACTGTACCCACACATATTATATACCGTTTTTCTCGCCATTAAATGGACTTTCTAAATATACCATTATTTTTATTATATCTTATAATTTACTATAATTTTTTTTATAAAATATGAGGAAAAAATGGAAAAAACACACTTTTCTAACTTTGACCCCCAAAATCTGTTACACATCTACAACCACTAAAAAACACCCATGCTAAATAGTTTCTAAATTTTGTCCTGAGTTTAGAAATACCCAATGTTTACATGTTCTTTGCTTTTTTTGTAAGTTATAGGGCCATAAATACAAGTAGCACTTTGCTATTTCTAAACCACTTTTTTTTCAAAATTAGCGCTAGTTATATTGGAACACTGATATCTGTCAGGAATACCTGAATATCCATTGACATGTATATATATTTTTTTTAGAAGACATCTCAAAGTATTGATCTAGGCCCATTTTGGTATATTTCATGCCACCGTTTCACCGCCAAATGCGATCAAATTAAAACATTTTTTCACTTTTTCACACATTTTGTCACAAACTTTAGGTTTCCCACTGAAATTATTTACAAACAGCTTCTGCAATTATGGCACAAATGGTTGTAAATGCTTCTCAGGGATTGCCTTTGTTCAGAAATAGCAGACTTATATGGCTTTGGGGTTGCTTTTTGGTAATTAGAAGGCCGCTAAATGCCGCTGCGCACCACACGTGTTTTATGCCCAGCAGTGAAGGGGTTAATTAGGGAGCATGTAGGGAGCTTGTAGGGTTAATTTTAGCTTTAGTTTAGTGTAGTAGACAACTCCAAGTATTGATCTAGGCCAATTTTGGTATATTTCATGCCACCATTTCACCGCCAAATGCGAGCAAATAAAAAAAACCTTTACATTTTTCACAATTTTAGGTTTCTCACTGAAATTATTTACAAACAGTTTGTGCAATTATGGCACAAATGGTTGTAAAAGCTTCTCTGGGATCCCCTTTGTTCAGAAATAGCAGACATATATGGCTTTGGCGTTGCTTTTTGTTAATTAGAAGGCCGCTAAATGCTGCTGCGCACAGCACGTGAATTATGCCCAGCAGTGAAGGAGTTAATTAGGTAGCTTGTAGGGCGCTGGCAGGGTTAATTTTAGCTTTAGTGTAGAGATCAGCCTCCCACCTGACACATCCCACCCCCTGATCCCTCCCAAACAGCTCTCTTCCCTCCCCCACCCCACAATTGTCCCCGCCATCTTAAGTACTGGCAGAAAGTCTGCCAGTACTAAATAAAAGGAGTTTTTTTTATTTTATTTTTTTTAAAAATTTATTCTGCTGTAATGGAGCCCTGCCTTAGCCCCCAACCTCCCTGATCCCCCACCAAACAGCTCTATAACCCTCCCTGCTACTTAATTGCCGCCATCTTGGGTACTGGCAGCTGTCTGCCAGTACCCAATTTGCCCCCAAAAATATTTATAAACTTTTGCCCCCAAAAATATTTATAAACTTTTCTGTAGTGTAGCAGCCCCCCCTCAATACCCCCAACCCCCCCAGATCCTTTTATATATATATATATATTTTTTTTTATGTTTTGAACTTTTTATTTTTTCCATTGGTGTCAGTGGCTAATATGCGCGCGCGACCCAACATGCACACGCGCGCCCCACATGCACACGCGCGCGCCCCCACGTGCACATGCGCGCCCGTAAGCTGCCACCTCCTTGCTTCCCTTCCCCCCGGAACACAGCACCATTGTTACCGGTGCAGAGAAGGCCACAGAGTGTCTCTCTCTGCATCGGAGGCTTGTTAAAAGGTATTGCAGGATGCCTCCATATCGAGGCATCACTGCAATACCCTGAGAGCTGCTGGAAGCGATTGCGATCGCTTCCAGCACTCTCTTAAATAACTGACGTACCAGGTACGTCCATTGTCACTAACTGCTAGTTTTTGCAGGACGTACCTGGTACGTCAGTTGTCATTAAGGGGTTAAAGGGACAACGAACCCAAATTTTTTCTTTCGTGATTCTGATAGAGCATGCAATTTTAAGCAACTTTCTAATTTACTCCTATTATCAATTTTTCTTTGTTCTCTTGCTATCTTTATTTGAAAAAGAAAGCACCTAAGCTTTTTGTTTGGTTTAAAACTCTGGACAGCACGTTTTTATTGGTGGATGAATTTATCCACCAATCAGCAAGGACAACCCAGGCTGTTCACCAAAAATGGGCCGGCATCTAAACTTACATTCTTGCATTTTAAATAAAGATACCAAGAGAATGAAGAAAATGTGATAATAGGAGTAAATTAGAAAGTTGCTTAAAATTGCTTGCTCTATCTGAATCACAAAATAAAAAAATTTGGGTTCAGTGTCCCTCTAATATCTTGTTCCTTTTCAGCATCAGTTAAGAAAGAGGAGGATTGACAACAGATTAGCCAGTTTATAATCTATTCTCTTCTCTGATTGGCTGTTTTTTTTCTTGTCATTATAATAAGCTTTTTTTAGCTTCTTATGTTATTTTCATCTATGTTATATTATTATGTTCTTTAAAAGGCTGCATTTGAGTAGTAAAGAAAGATAATGCAAAAATACTCGTCTCTGTGTCTTTAATAAAATCTAGATTATACCTTCAAAAAATTAGGATAATCGGAATTGTGCGGTTCTCTGTCTGCAGACACATTATGTTGCTCTCCTAGACTTAATCCAAGCACCCTTGATTCTTGCTGAATACTTATCTCTCTAATGTTTATCAAATATAATTTAAAACTGTTAAAGGCCTATTAAAAGGTAAATGAAGAATCATTAGGTTCATATGCATTACATACTTTAGATGATTCATGCTACAAAACTCTCACCATGTGCCTTAGACGTACAAACTAATTTCCTACCATAGTAATAGTTGCTGCACATAGTGACTATATATACTTCTTATATCTATAGTTGATATTCAAGGCCCAAAAGATGCTTCTTCATTACCCCTTAGAGAATACAAATAAAAATGAGGTATTACTGGTATAATTTAATTAATGTGTTAATCTATTTGCTCATGTAATGCCGATGATACTCATATACGTCAATTGCGTATCCTATCTTTTTAATGGGATTTTCCTAACGCCGGTATTACAAGTCTTGAAAAAAGTGAGTGGTAGACCATCTACCTCCAAGATTCCTACCGCATTTAAAAGTCAGTAGTTAAGAGTTTTATGGGCTAACGCCGGAACATAAGCTAACACCCCTAAACTACCTATGAACCCCTAAACCGAGGCCCACCCACATCCCAAACACTATAAAAAAATAATTAACCCCTAATCTGCCGACCGGACATCGCGGCCACTTTAATAAATGTATTAACCCCTAAACCGCCGCACTCCCGCCTCACAAACACTAGTTACATTTTATTAACCCCTAATCTGCCGTCCCTAACATCGCCAACACCTACCTACATTTATTAACCCCTAATCTGCCGCACCCAACGTCGCCGCTACTATATTAAATCTATTAACCCCTAAACCTAAGTCTAACCCTAACCCTAACACCCCCCTAACTTAAATCTTTTTTAAATAAATCAAAATAAAATTACTATAATTAAATAAATTAATCCTATTTAAAACTAAATACTTACCTATAAAATAAACCCTAATATAGCTACAATATAACTAATAGTTACATTATAGCTATTTTAGGATTTATTTTTATTTTACAGGCAACTTTGTATTTATTTTAACTAGGTACAATAGTTATTAAATAGTTATTAACTATTTAATAACTACCTAGCTAAAATAAATACAAAATACCTGTAA
Source organism: Bombina bombina (assembly GCF_027579735.1). NCBI lineage: Eukaryota > Metazoa > Chordata > Amphibia > Anura > Bombinatoridae > Bombina > Bombina bombina. The sequence goes on along the minus strand of NC_069506.1, from coordinate 248,385,665 downwards.
AATAAATCCTAACATAAGTTACAATTACATAAATAAATAAATTAACTAAATTAAATTAAACTAATTAAATTAAATAAACTAAATTACAAAAAAACCCACTAAATTACAGAAAATAAAAAATAAATTACAATTTTTTAAGCTAATTACACCTAATCTAATCCCCCTAATAAAATAAAAAAGCCCCCCAAAATAATAAAATGCCTTACCCTATACTAAATTACAAATAGCCCTTAAAAGGGCCTTTTGCGGGGCATTTCCCCAAAGTAATCAGCTCTTTTACCTGTAAAATAAAAATACAATAACCCCGCCAACATTACAACCCACCACCCACATCCCCCCCGGATAGAAGAAGACTTTGCTGCCACGTGGATAAAGAAATCGCCCAGATCGGATGAGGAGTTCGGCCCGGTGTGGTGAAGACAAGGTAGGGAGATCTTCAGGGGGGTAGTGTTAGGTTTATTTAAGGGGGGTTTGGGCTAGATTAGGGGTATTTGGGTGGTGGGTTGTAATGTTGGGGGGTGGTATTGTGTTTTTTTTTTCAGGCAAAAGAGCAGTTTTCTTTGGGGCATGCCCCCACAAAAGGCCCTTTTAAGGGCTGGTAAGGTAAAAGAGCTTTGAACTTTTTTTAATTTAGAATAGGGTAGGGAAATTTTTTTATTTTGGGGGGCTTTATTATTTTATTAGGGGGCTTAGAATAGGTGTAATTAGCTTAAAAATCTTGTAATTTTTTTTTATTTTTTGTAATTTAGTGTTTTGTTTTTTTTGTAATTTAGTTTAGTTTATTTAATTGTATTTTTAGATAGATATTTGTAGTTTATTTAATTTATTGATAGTGTAGGTGTATTTGTAACTTAGGTTAGGATTTATTTTACAAGTAATTGGGTATTATTTTAACTAGGTATCTATTAAATAGTTAATAACTATTTAATAGCTATTATACCTAGTTAAAATAATTAACAATTTACCTGTAAAATAAATATAAACCCTAACATAGCTACAATATAATTATTAATTATATTGTAGCTATCTTAGGGTTTATTTTATAGGTAAGTATTTAGTTTTAAATAGGAATATTTTAATTAATAATATTAATATTAGATTTATTTTAATAAGAGTTTAGTTAGGATGTTAGCGTTAGATAGGTTTATTATACTTAATATATATATATATAATATAATAACGATATTAACTATATTAACCCTAATATAATTAGGGTTAATATAGTTAATATATATAATGTAATAACTATATTAACTATATTAACCCTAATATAATTAGGGTTAATATAGTTAATATAGCTGGCGGCGGTGTAGGGGGATTAGATTAGGGGTTAATACATTTATTATAGGTGGCCGCGGTGTAGGGGGATGTAGATTGTAGGCAAAAGAGTAGTTTACTTTGTGACAAAGCCCCGCCAAAAGCCCTTTTAAGGGCTGGCAAAAGAGCTGAATTCTTTGGGGCATGCCCCGCAAAAAGCCCTTTTAAGGGCTGGCAAAAGAGCTGTTACTGTGGGGCAATGCCACGCAAAAAGCCCTTTTCAGGGCTATTTGTAGGGTTAGACTTAGGTTTAGTGGTAGGGATAGTTTAGTATTTTAGGGGTTAAATAATTTAATATAGATGGCGGTGGGGTAGGGGGATTAGATTAGGGGTTAATAATTTTAAAATAGATAGCGGCGGGGTAGGGGCTCACTTTAGGGGGTAGGTAAGGTAGATGGCGGCGGTGTTAGGGGCTCACTTTAGGGGGTTATAGATTTAATATAGCTGGCGGCGGTTCAGGGGTTAATAACTTTATTAGGTAGCGGCGGGCTCCGGGAGCGGCGGTTTAGGGGTTAATACATATTTTATTGTTAGGATAGTGAGGGGGGATAGCGGATAGAGGGTTAGACGTGTCAGGCTATGTTTAGGAGGCGTGTTAGACAGTGCTGGTGATTTAGACTTTAGTCAGGTTATGTAGGCGCCGGCAGTTTCTAACGTGCCGTAAGTCACTGGCGACGCCAGCAATTTGTACTTGCGCAGATTTCTGGACATCGCTGGTTTATCCGACTTACGGCATGTTAGCATCTGACGGCACCGTATATGGGATAGCTCGAGATGCGAGCTGAAACTGCGGGCGACGTAGGTTCCCTCGCTTGCGCCGCAAACTACGCCGTAAATCGGATCGCGCCCCAGAAGTCTTAATCCAGGCTGCATCTTCTATCTTCATCCTTCCGGAGCGGAGGGGGTGCATCTTCAATCCAGCCGACGCGGAGCATCCTCTTCAATCGAAGTCCTAACGAAGAATGAAGGTTCCTTTAAATGACGTCATCCAAGATGGTGTCCCTCGAATTACGATTGGCTGATAGGATTCTATCAGCCAATCGGAATTAAGGTAGGAAAAATCCGATTGGCTGATGCTATCAGCCAATCGGATTGAAGTTCAATCCGATTGGCTGATCCAATCAGCCAATAGGATTGACCTTGCTTTCTATTGGCTGGTTGGATCAGCCAATCGGATTGAACTTCATTCCGATTGGATGATTGAATCAGCCAATCGGATTTTTCCTACCTTAATTCTGATTGGCTGATAGAATCCTATCAGTCAATCAGAATTCGAGGGACGCCATCTTGGATAACGTCATTTAAAGGAACCTTCATTCTTCATTAGGATTTCGATTGAAGAGGATGCTCCGCGTCGGCTGGATTGAAGATGGACCCGCTCAGCGCCGGAAGGATGAAGATAGAAGATGCAGCCTAGATGAAGCCTTCTGCCGCCTGGAGGACCTCTTCTCCTCCGATTGGATGAAGACTTCTGGCCGGATCGGTTGACCACTTGTGCCCGGCTGGGAGAAGACGGCTCAAGGTAGGGTGATCTTCAGGCGGTTAGTGTTAGGTTTTTTTAAGGTGGGATTGGGTGGATTTAAGAGTAGGGGTATGTGGGTGGTGGGTTGTAATGTTGGGGGGTATTGTATTTTTATTTTACATGTAAAAGAGCTGATTACTTTGGGGCGATGCCCCGCAAAAAGCCCTTTTTTATTTTGGGGGCTTTTTTATTTTATTAGGGGATTAGATTAGGTGTAATTAGCTTAAAAAAATTGTAATTTCTTTTTTATTTTCTGTAATTTAGTGGTTTTTTTTTCGTAATTTAGTTTATGTACTTTAATTGTAATTAATTGTAGGTAGTTTAGGTAATTAGTTTAATGATAGTGTAGTGTTAGGTGTAATTATAACTTAGGTTAGGATTTATTTTACAGGTAATTTTTTACTTATTTTAGCTAGGTAGTTATTAAAAAGTTAATAACTATTTAATAACTATTGTACCTAGTTAAAATAAATACAAAGTTGCCTGTAAAATAAATATAAATATTAAGCTAGCTACAATGTAACTATTAGTTATATTGTAGCTAGTTTAGGGTTTATTTTATCGGTAAGTATTTAGTTTTAAATTGGAATAATTTAATTAATTATGTTAAATTAATTTCGTTTAATTTAAATTATATTTAAGTTAGGGGGTGTTAGGGTTAGGGTTAGATTTAGGTTTAGGGGTTAATAACTTTATTATAGTGGCGGTGACGTTGGCGACGGCAGATTAGGGGTTAATAAATTTAATATAGTTGCGCCGACTTTCGGGGGGCAGATTAGGGGTTAATAAACATAATGTAGATGTCGGCGATGTTGGGGGCAGCAGATTAGGGGTTCATAAGTATAATGTAGGTGGCGGCGGTGTCTGGAGCGGCAGATTAGGGGTTAATAATATAATGCCGGGGTCGGCGATGTCGGGGGCGGCAGATTAGGGGTTAATAAGTGTAATATTAGGGGTGTTTAGACTCGGGGTTCATGTTAGGGTGGTAGGTTTAGACATATTTTTTATTTTCCCATAGGAAACAATGGGGCTGCGTTAGGAGCTGAACGCTGCTTTTTTGCAGGTGTTAGTTTTTTTTCAGCCATCTCAGCCCCATTGTTTCCTATGGGGAAATCGTGCACGAGCACGTTTTGTCAGCTTACCGCTACCGTAAGCAACACTGGTATTACAGTGAGATGTGGAGCTAAATTTTGCTCAACGCTCACTTTTCTGAGGCTAACGCAGCCATTCAGAAAACGTGTAATACCAGCGTTGTTTAAAGTGAGCGCTGGAAAAAAAAAGGCTTGTTAGAAATGCACGGCTTTACCGACAAAACTAGTAATCTAGCTGATTGTTTGTTTTAAATACCTCAATAAAAATATAAATTTAAAAAAAAAAAAACTATAAATTAACCTAACATAACTATTCTAATAAAATTTAAAAAACGACAAATTAAAAAATCTAAATTACACATTTAAAAAAAACTAACGCTACGAAAGAAAATAAAAAAAAAATCTAAAATTACAAAAAATAATAAACATTAAATTACAAAAAATAAAAAACACTAAGCTTACAAAAAATAATAAACAAAATTATCAAAAATAAAAGCAATTGCACCTAATCTAAAAGCCCTATAAAAATTCCCCCCAAAATAAAAACACCCCCTAACCTACAATAAACTACCAATAGCCCTTAAAAGGTCCTTTTGTAGGGCATTCCCTAAGTTAAACAGCTTTTTTACCTGTACAAAAAAATACAAAGTCTACCCAACAGTAAAACCCACCACCCAAACAACCCCCAAAATAAAAAACCTAACTCTAAAAAAAAAAACTAAGCTATCCATTGCCCCTAAAGGGGCATTTGTATGGGCATTGCCCTTAAATTGGCATTCAGCTCTTTTTCATTGCCCTTAAAATGGCATTTAGCTCTTTTCAAAAGCCCAAACCCTAATCTGTAAAAAAAAAAACATCCAAAAAAAACAACAACCCACTAACCCCAGAATATCTACTCACGGTTCCTGAAGTCCGGACATCCATCTCCATCCAGGCGTCAAGAAGTCTCCATCCAGGTGGCGAGAAGTCTTCATCAAGGTGGCGACACCTTCATCCATCTCAGGGACGTCTTCTATCTAGATGAAGACTTCTCGCCGCCTGGTTAGAGACTTCTCGCCGCCTGGATGGAGATGGATTGGATTTCTGGACTTCAGGAACCATGAGTAGATATTGTGGGGTTAGTGTTCGTTTTTTTTGGGGTGTTTTTTTTTTTTTACAGATTAGGGTTTGGGCTTTTGAAAAAGAGCTAAATGCCAATTTAAGGGCAATAAAAAAGAGCTGAATGCCCATTTAAGGGCAATGCCCATACAAATGTCCCTTTAGGGGCAATGGGTGTCTTAGGTTTTTTTAGAGTTAGGTTTTTTTATTTTGGGGGGTTGGTTTGGGGGTGGGTTTTACTGTTGGGGGGACTTTGTATTTTTTTACAGGTAAAAGAGCTGTTTAACTTAGGGCAATGCCCTACAAAAGGCCCTTTTAAGGGCTAATGGTAGTTTTTTGTAGGCAAGGGGGGGTTTTATTTGTGGGGGTCTTTTTATTTTTATAGGGCTATTAGATTAGGTGTAATTGTTTTTATTTTTGATAATTTTGTTTAATATTTTTGTAAGCATAGTGTTTTTTATTTTTCTTAATGTAGTTTTTATTATTTTTTGTAATTTTAGATTTTTGTAATTTTTTTGTATTGTTAGGTTTTTTTAAATGTGTAATTTAGATTTTTTTAATTGGTAGTTTTTTTAATTTTATTAGAATAGTTATGTTGGCGATGTTGGGGGCGGCAGATTAGGGGTTAATAATTTTATTTAGGTGTTGGAGATGTCGGGGGCGGCATATTAGGGGTGTTGAGACTTGGGGTTTATGTTAGGGTGTTAGGTTTAAACATAACTTTTTTTTACCAATAGACATCAATGGGGTTGCGTTACTAAGATTTTTCATAACGCACTTCCGGTGTTAGTTTTTTTTCTAACCCTCTCCCCCAATTGATGTCTATGGGGGGAAAGCGTGCACTAGCACGTCAAAGCAGCCCTTGGATTTTGTGCAGTATGTAGCTTAACGCTACCATATCGCACGCACAAGGAGGCTTTTCAGTAACTCATAATGGCAGCGCTATGGAGGGTGAAATAACTACTTTTTTGGCGTTACTTTCTCACCATGTTTAATGCAAAACTCGTAATCTAGGTGATTATCAAATATTAAAATTCTATTAAAATATTTTTTCAACGTTTAAGGTATTTGAGTGCAAAGGGCTCTAAAGTATGTGTATACATGTAAATATATATACCTGTATATATATATATATATATATATATATATATATATATATATATATATATATATACAGTATATAGTGCTTTCCATTCAAACACATTGTCATATACCATATACCTTTTAACCTTTATAATAAATTGTTATTAATGTTTACATGATTATTTTTATTAGATAGGGTATATATATATATATATATATTTATATATATATCTATATATATATATATATGTGTGTGTGTGTAACACTTTATTTTTATGTATTTATGTTGTGTTTAGTGCAACAGCCCTAATCCTTTATCCAAGGTCTTTAGTCGCGCAAACCAAGTGCGTACTAATTTTGTTTGTGCACAAGCTAATGTGTTTAATTTCAACTTGTAATATGCGTGCAAGTTAGTGCGAGTGCGGTATCTCAATATTGTGAGCGATAATGTTAGTGCACCACTTATAATCTAGCCCTATGTTGGGTGGAGAAGCACTATGCAAGCATGAAGGAGTTCATATATATATATGTGTCCTGTTAATATAAAATTGGTGAACAGGGCACATAGTGCACAGAGGGAGTATATATTAATTACAATTGCAAAAGCGGTTCCTAAGAACTTCAAAGAAAAAAGAGACTTCCCTTATCCAGCGCCAAAGTATATCACGTCAATAATTAACTGTATATTCCTGCAATAGGAGTGGACAAGTGCAAAAAGAAAAATATATGAAAAGACAATGAGGGATATTTATCAAGCCGTCAACCGCAAATACGCTGGAATTCAGCAGGGTAATTGTGGAGAGCCTGATTCGCCTTATTTATCATAGCCTACAGACCAGCAAAAGTAGAAATTTGTGACGTAACATACGATCCGCCGGTTTCAGTCCGACACAGATCGATGCTTACGAATGCAAATTCGGCACTATCTGACTACTTTTGCTATTTAACAAATTTCTAACAGGTACGCTCGCCACTATTCCGACCCAGCGTACCTGGTTTTCAAGTACCCTGGAGGCGGCGGATGCCATAGAAATCAATGGGAGTCTGAAAGCAGATAAAGCTCATGTTCGCTGCTGCCCGATATCCCATTGATTCCTATGGTATAATAAAAGTTATGTTTACACCTAACACCCTAACATATACCCCGAGTCTAAACACCCCTAATCTGCCGCCCCCGACACCGCCACAACCTACATTATACTTATTAACCCCTTATCTGCCGCCCCTACACCGCCACCACCTACATTATACTTATTAACCTCTTATCTGCTGCCCCTACACCGCCGCCACCTACATTATTCTTATTAACCCCTTATCTGCCACCACTACACCCCCGCCACCTACATTATACTTATTAACCCCTTATCTGCCGCACCGACATCGCCACCACCTACATTATACTTATTAACCCCTATTCTGCCGTCTTACCACCTACATACATTTATTAACCCCTATCCTGCTGCTCCCGGATCCCCCCGCATTTAAATAAATGTATTAACCCCTAAACCCCTGGCTTCCCACATCACTACAACTTACTAAACCTCTTAACCCCTAAACTGCCAGCCCCCCACATCGCCATAAACTAAATTAAAATATTAACCCCTAAACCTAACAACTCGCTAACTTTATATTAAATATTAACTCATTCCTATCTTATAATAATTTTAAACTTACCTTGAAAATTACATTAAACTATATTAAACTAATAATTAATCTAATTCAAAAAACATAGAGGAGAAGCGCAAACCAGGTTAACACTTTAATACAGGTATATAGATATAAACACACGTAGTAACTTACATATAAAAATAGACAAGTCCGGTATAGACAGTTGTGGGCCCTGCACCCCTTTGCGGGCTGTATTCCGGCTCCTCTACTCAGATGTTCAAGGTGTTTTAGTTTAGTTGTTAGTCCTGTAAGAGCCGCTTGAAAGTTCGGTGTCTGACGTCACCAAGGAGGAGGAAACTGGAGCGTCCACCAGCAAGCAACGGCAACACAGTCCGGATTAGGGTCAGAGTACCCGTATCAAAAGGCTCCTTAGCTTGACCACCCTACGTGTTTCGTCTGGATCCTGGCCAGACTTTCTCAAGGGAATTTTTCAGATTCAAGTGAGCAGCTGAATGCTGCCGTAGAGTCCTTGTGCTATTTATATGCACAACGCTCATTTAAAAGTTAACTCTTATGGTACCAGCTCATAACATATGCCACATCGGATACTTAATACCAAGACCGTATGTAATGGACAAATAAAAACTAATATTCAAATTTCACAATTCATGCTGACAATAATAATAATAACAATTCAATGATAAATACAAAGAAAACAGAAATGTGCAGTATTTAAATACACTAAATAAAAACTTAAAAACTTATCTATACCCTTTAAATACATATTATAGACATTTTACAAATCTCAGCGTGACCCATACAAATGAAGTTATCTATATTGTAAATACCCATTTCATTCATTATAACATTAACTATAACCTGATACACAAACACATGTATATATTGCACACACACACACATGCACGCGTATGTATGTACATGTAGGTGTGTGGTTATGCATGCCCCTATGTGTATCTTATCTTTATAAATTTAAATTTATCTAATGTTTTTTGATATATATTTATTTACTTTTAGGTTATAGTTAATGTTATAATGAATGAAATGGGTATTTACAATATAGATAACTACGTTATGTTTGTATCTATATACCTGTATTAAAGTGTTAACCTGGTTTGCGCTTCTCCTCTATATGTTTTTTGAATCAGCTTTGTGTCAATTGCGGTAGCCTGGAAACACCGCTGAAAGGAGGCTGCATCAGGGGATTAATAGACTCTATATCGTATAAATGAACTGTGCTGCTACTTCATCCCCCTCTGGATTTTGTATGGGGTAATTCAAAGCAACATAGTTGGATATTTTATGTTTTTTATTTGATATTAATTGTGGCTCACTATGCATGTTTTATGTTTTGCTGATTGTGTTGTGTGTTTTTGCTTTTATCTACACATTGGCAATTGTATTTACATACTGGCAAGTTTATCTATATGGATGTGAGATAGGTTGTAGTGTCAAGTTTAGCCACATTGCTGTATTAGTTACAGACACATATATATATATATACGTAGCACTAGCCCTATAGCTGTATCATTGGAAGACAAATATATATTTACATTTTAGAACATCCTATCTCATAGATATTTTAGCGCTGATTTATGATTGCAACAGCCAATAGGTTTTTTTCAACCTTAATTCCGATTGGCTGATAGAATTCTGTCAGCCAATCGGAATCTAAGGGACGCCATCTTGGATGACGTCATTTAAAGGAACCTTCATTCTGGAAAAAGACGTCGTAAGAAGAGGATGCTCCACGTCGGATGTCTGGAAGATGGAGCCGCTCCAAGCCGGATGGATGACGATAGAAGATGCCGTCTGGGTGAAGACTTCTGCGGGCTTGGATGAAGACTTCAGCCGCTTGGATGAAGACTTCTGCCGGCTTCTTGGAGGATGGATGTCGGATCTTCAAAACTATAAGTCGATCTTCAGGGGTTAGAGTTAGGATTTTTTAAGGATGTATTGGGTGGGTTTTAGTTTTAGGTTAGGGCTTTGTGCCGCAATAGAGCTAAATGCCCTTTTAAGGGCAATGCCCATCCAAATGCCCTTTTCAGGGCAATGGGGAGCTTAGGTTTTTTTAGTTAGGTTTTTATTTAGGGGGTTGGTTGTGTGGGTGGTGAGTTTTACTGTTGGGGGGGTATTTATATTTTTTATTTACAGGTAAAAGAGCTGATTTCTTTGGGACAATGTCCCGCAAAAGGCCCTTTTAAGGGCTATTTGAAGTTTATTGTAGGTTAGGGTGTATTTTATTTTGGGGGGCTTTTTTATTTTCATAGGGCTCTTAGATTAGGTGTAATTAGTTTAAATCTTTGATCATTTATTTTTTATTTTGTGTAACTTAGTGTTTATTTTTTTGTAACTTAGTGTTTGTTATTTTTTGTAACATAGTTGTTAGTTTTTTGTAACTTTGTAATTTTTAATTGTAGAATTAAATTATTTGAGTAGGGTTAGGTTTTTAAATATATAATATAGTTAATTTAATATGTAGCTTAATGTAATTTAGTATAATAGTTAGGTTAGATTAATTATTTTTTTAATATAGTTTAATGTAATTTTAGTATAATAGGGTAGGTTAATTATTAGTTTAATATAGTTTAATGTAATTTTAGTATAATAGTTAGGGTAGGTTAATTATTAGTTTAACTAGTCCTAAAGCCCATTCACACGGGCCATTTTTTGCAGTACAGCGGTCTCCCCCTCTCTTTTGAGCTTTCTCTCTCCCCCCTCTCTTTTGAGCTCTCTCCCCCCCTCTCTTTTGCGCTCTCTCTCTCTCTCCCCCCCCTCTCTTTTGCGCTCTTTCTCCCCCCTCTCTTTTGCGCTCTCTCTCCCCCCTCTATTTTGAGCTCTCTCCCCATCTCTTTTGAGCTCTTTCTCTCCCCCCTACTCTTTTGCGCTCTCTCCCCTACTCTTTTGCGCTCTCTCTCTCCCCCTCTCTTTTGCGCTCTCTCTCTCCCCCTCTCTTTTGCGCTCTCTCTCTCCCCCTCTCTTTTGTGCTCTCTCTCCCCCTCTCTTTTGTGCTCTCTCTCCTCTCTCTCCCCCTCTCTTTAGCGCTCTCTCTTCACCATCTCTTTTGCGCTCTCTCTCCCCCTCTCTTTTGCGCTCCTCCCCCCTCTTTTGCGCTCTTCCCCCCTCTCTTTTGCGCTCTCTCTTCCGCCCTCTCTTTTGCGCTCTCTCCCCCTCTCTTTTGCTGTCTCTCTCTCCCTCTCTCTTTTGCTGTCTTTCTCCCCCTCTCTCTTTTGCTGTCTCTCTCCCCCTCTCTCTTTTGCTGTCTCTCTCCCCCCTCTCTTTTGCTGTCTCTCTCCCCTCTCTTTTGCTGTCTCTCTCCCCCCTCTCTCTTTTGCTGTCTCTCTCCCCCCTCTCTCTGTTGCTGTCTCTCTCCCCCTCTCTCTGTTGCTGTCTCTCTCCCCCCTCTCTTTTGCTGTCTCTCTCCCCCCCTCTCTTTTGCTGTTTCTCTCCCCCCTCTCTTTTGCTTCTCTCTCCCCCCCTCTCTTTTGCACTCTCTCTCCCCCCTCTCTTTTGCACTCTCTCCCCCGTCTCTTTTGCGCTCTTTCTCCCCCTCTCTTTTGTGCTCTCTCTCCCCCCCTCTCTTTTGCGCTCTCCCCCCTCTCTTTTGCGCTCTCTCTCTCCCCCCTCTCTTTTGTGCTCTCTCTCCCCCCTCTCTTTTGCGCTCTCTCACCCCCCTCTCTTTTGCGCTTTTTCACCCCCTCTCTTTTGCACTCTCTCTCCACCCCTCTCTTTTGCGTTCTCTCCCCCTCTCTTTTGTGCTCTCTCTCCCCCTTCTCTTTTGTGCTCTTCCCCCCCCTCTCTTTTGCGCTCTCTCTCTCCCCCCTCTTTTGCGCTCTCTCTTCCCCCCCTCTCTTTTGCGCTCTCTCTCCCCCCTCTCTTTTGCGCTCTTCCCCCATCTCTTTTGTGCTCTCTCCCCCTCTCTTTTGCTGTCTCTCTCCCCCTCTCTCTTTTGCTGTCTATATCCCCCCTCTCTTTTGCTGTCTCTCTCCCCCTCTCTCTTTTGCTGTCTCTCTCCCCCTCTCCTTTGCTGTCTCTCTCCCCCCTCTCTTTTGTTGCGGTGGGCTCCGGGAGCAGCGGGATAGGGGTTAATAACATAATGTAGGTGGCAGCGGTGTAGGGGGCAGCAGATTAGGGGTTAATAACATAATGTAGGTGGCGGTGGGCTCCGGGAGCGGCGGGATAGGGGTTAATAACTTTATTTGGTTGTGGTGGGCTCTGGGAGCAGCAGCATAGGGGTTAATAACTTTATTTAGTTGCGGCGGGGTCTGGGAGCGGCGGGATAGGGGTAAAACAGTTTAGTATAGTGGAGGTGTTTAGTGACAGTATACAAATAAAGCTGTGAAAAAGCCGAATAGCAGCGAGCGTATTGGTGCCGTCAAATGCAGCACAGTTGACGGCTTGATAAGTAGGCCTCAATATCTTATATCAAAACTGAAAAAACATTTAGCAAACCACATAATAAATGAGTTCATAGTTAGTAAGGATTCCCGATGGGGTAAGTTCTATTTACAAAAAAGCATCTCACTAGAGAGAAAAAGGGCCTGTGTTAATGCAAACTGGTGGGAAATACTTTTCCTAGGGCTACACTCTGAATTTGAGTATATAATGCCAAAAAGACTTTCGAGTTTAGGCTGAAATCAGAAGCATATATGCATATTGGTAATCAAATAGAAAAACGAGTAGAGTTCACAGAATGCCAGTACCAAGCTTATGTACTGTGGAACATAAAAATAGTAGGAATGCTCCCAAGACATCTATCATGTTTTGTGCATGCGTACATGCGCTTTCCAAGAGATGATTACCTGTCCTGCCTGACACCTTTACATATCCTCTAGCAGCCAATGGGAGAAGTCAAGACTACTTAGTACCTAAACATATGTGATGACTGACTATCTCATTGGTCGCTCTATTAAACAAAATTATACATAATAATTCATGATAGGACAATAACTATGACAAATAACTAGTAGATACATTATAAACACGGTTACCTATTAGTCAAAGCAAATATTATTGTATAAGCTATATCTGTATTAATAATTTAAATTAGTTGTATGTAACTTATTGGTATAATAAAGTATAACATTATTGTTTTACTCATTTACTATTATGTTTAAGGGGTTAATCTTAAAAAAATATGTACCTCTGTGATTATGTATTTACATATCACCTCCAAGGATTTAAGTCTTAAAACATAGCCGCCTACCTATATATATTGTCATCTTGTTTTTTGGAGGTACACATGCAGATTATACAATGTTCTATTTTGTATCAAAAAAATTTTTTTTCTATTTTGTATTACAGTGGAGGCTTTTTCTCTCTTCTTTATTTTTTTTACTCACCAAAACTTATCTTAACATTGGTTTGAACAATAGCAAAGATGTTCTTTTTGGTAAACTATTATCAATATATCTAGTCTTACCTAAATAATTAGCTTTGTACCTTGAGTTCATCCAAAATTATTCATTGAAAGTTTTCATTAAAATAAACAGAGCAATTTAAAAGTCATATTTATAGTTAAAAAAAAAAAAAATACTAAATTATTTTAAGTATATTAAAAAATATATTTACCTATTACTTGAAGTTGAAGATATATTCTCTGAGTGTCAAAAGCATTTATCTGTACGTGTTCTGCTATTCCTGGATAATAGTAGTCCTTGTCATCTTGTGTCACTTTGTCTATTCTCAGGGTACAGCTGGTTCTTGTCTTTGTCACAAGAGATGTACGACTCCTATAGTTTCTTAGCACTGCTGAGGAATCTTTGCTGTTGAAAATCTCTATATATTTATATCTGTCATACATATACCACACCACACTGGGCTTTATAGGAATAGTAGGATGAGTAAATGTGCAGGGAATCTCCACACAGGATCCTTCTAATGCTTCTATAACAGAAGGGAAAAAAAATCTCCATTGCTGGCTGTATGCACCTTTGTTTAGACCTAAAAAAAAATAGATATATTTCTCCATTAGAAAAACAGATACAGACATTGGGGCATATGTATCAAGCTCCTTATGGAGCTTGATGCCCCGTGTTTCTCACAAAGACCGCTGCTCCATAACCAGTCCGCCTGCTCTGAGCAGGCAGACACACCTCGCCGGAAATCAACCCGATCGAGTATGATCTGGTTGATTGACATCCCCCCGCTGGCGGCCGATCGGCCGCGAGTCTTCAGGGGGTGGCGTTGCACGAGCAGCTCTTGTGAGCTGCTGGTGCAATGCTGAATATGGCGAGCTTATTGCTCGCCGTATTCAGGGAGGTCTGTCGGACCTGATCTGCACTGTCGGATCAGGTCCGACAGACCATGATAACTAGAGTCCATTATGTCCTGTATTCAAATATGCTCTAATATGATGTTGCATAAAGGAGTCTCAAAGTGACTGCAGTTTTCAAATATATTAATCTATTTTATAGATATTTTTGATTTAACAAAGGATTTTATTTTTTGACACACTATCAGTTTAATTCTGAAATATGTGTCCTAAACCATTTTTATTTTAATAATAGTAGTTGGCTCTGGTATTTTATAAAATATTTTTGTTTCCGACCTGAGTAACAGAGAAACTATTACGTACTGTTTACGTTATATTTATATCATTGCCTAACAATTAACAGTTGAAAAGTGAAGCACTTGTATTCATCTAAGAGGTTTCATGTTGACCAATAATGAAACTAAAACAATTATAGGACCAACTTCCCTTTAGAGTGTTTAGACAATAAACAAGCGTATCCTTAATGTTATCAGGAAAGAAACACTATTTCTTTCTAATGGCAGTGAGAGTCCACAAGACCTTACTCTTGGGAAATACATCACCTGGCCACCAGGAGGAGGCAAATACACCTTACACCAAAACTTTTAAATATCCCTCCTACTTCCCCTTTCCTACCAAGTAGTTATTTGCCTCATCGAGAAGAGAGCAAGGATAGAGGTGTTTTGAAACATGAAGTATGTTAACCCTCAAAGTATAGTTCCTAGAAGAGAGGTTTCAGGAGAGTACTACTAGTGTTGGCTAATTCTCTTTTTTTTTAGAGTTTTGCACACAAGCAGGCCATGGGTGTCACTAGGTAGTCCCTAAGCCTCCTCTGGTCTGGCTAGGTGTATGTACTTTCAGCAGTTCCTTCACTGTCAGTTACAGTACAGGACATATCCTATCTGCACAGGACTACATTAAATCTGTTTTCAGGTGTAGCACATGTGCGTGAGATGTAATTTGGGTAAGTTCCCAGGGTTTTATGTCACATTAGCTGTAGGAATTGAGTTTTAGTTAGTACTCCTAGCCATCACATTACATCTGTGGAAGCTGGACCAAACTTTTCTCAATGGCTGACAGTTTGTGCACAGGATGTATGTTTGTGCACAAGTCAGTCAAGTTTTTTTTATGGACTGTCTAATGGACATTGTGTGTATTGTACTCCTAGATTGGGCTTGTCGGCAATGGGGGATAATTGTGAACTTATTTGGGAGCTTTATTTAAAAAAATTTTGGGGCAAATGACTTCTGGTACTTAAAATTTTTCCATGTGCTTCATTATCTCAGCACACCGGTATCATGCTTGGTCTATGGTGTGCTGAGACAGTGTCAGTGTTCATAGAGGAGAGCGGAGACATAGCTTAAGAAGGAGTAAATGATTTTACCTCCACAGGAGAGGTTTTGGCATACGTTGACATAGCTGGTTTTGCAGTGTGCAACTCTTCTGACACTGTTTCTTACCGGCATTGTGTAACAAGCTTCAGGAGGGGATAGGACTCTGTGCCGATGCACAAGGGGGTATATTAAGTTATATATACTCTATATATTACATAGCCGTTATATAGGCACAATTTTTGAGAGCTATAGTTTAGCCACACATAAGGGGAAACTTTATTACCTAACTTAAGGTATACAGGGGATTGCTCTTAGCAATGAGCTACTTTCTCCACCTTTGTGTACATTACTATTAGAGAGGGCTAGTGACTTTTCCTTTTGTCAGTCATAGAGCATTCTGAGTCTGCAGCCATTACTGAAATTTCATCGGAGTGTACTCCTTCAGACATTGTTATTCCAGTTAATAAATTTATGTTGTGCAAGTTGGTCAGGGTATACACAGTTTTGCAGTTCTTGCCTGGTGTCTGTTCTTCAGACTAATTCTCAGGGTTCCAGTTTCACACCTTCTAAGGTGTATCCTCCTGTTTATATTACTCAGGTGAGAGTTACTGAATTTGCCCCAGAATTCAAATCACAGTTACAGTCTGGAGTTACTGAGGTGATTGCGGCAATGCCGCCTGAAAGTAAGCATAAGCGCAATCCTGCTGACACTTTGGTTGCCAGATTATCCCAGGATTCTGATGTTTACAATTCATCTTCTTATTACAATTACAATTACAATTCATCAGAAAAATCTTCTGTGGAGTCTGAAAAATAATCTGAGGATATCAATTTTAAGTTTAAGATGAATCATCTATAATCCTTACTTAAGGAGGTGTGAAAGACTCTCAGTGTTTAGGAAGCTAGACAGGTCAAGGAGAAACTAGTATAAAAGTTGGATCTTATTTTTAGACCCAAGTCTAGGACTCCTGTAACCTTTCCTGTACCATCCTTGGTTTCTGCGATCATTGCCAAGGAATAGGATATACAAGGAGTTACATTTTCTCCTTCCCCAACATTTAAAAAATGTTTTCCTGTAGCTGAGTCTAACTTGGAACCATGGGCACTATTCCCAAGGTGGACGGTGCTGTATCTACCTTGGCCAAGTGGACCACTATTCCATTGGAAGACAGTACTTCCTTTAAGGACCCTATGGACAGGAAATTTGGGGGTTTCCCTAGGAGGGCCTTTTACAGGGGAGTTACCGGCTGTAGGTTTTGACTGTTAAAGGAGTTGCAGTGCTCTGGTGGGACTCCTTATTGGATCTGGTGTTGGTGTAATCATCATTAGAGGAGATCCACGACTGCAAACATTCCAAAAAAACAGCAAATTAATGTATTTGCAATGCAATTGTTCAAATTGTTCACATTAGTACCAAAAATAAAGCATTAGTAGTTTTGTCCAGATGTGCTGTATGGCTTACGTCATGGTCCACTGACATGGTATCCAAGTCTCTAAAACTTTCTTTAGACTTTAAGGATACAAATCTATTTAGCCCTGTCTTGGATTCAATTATCTCTATAGCGACAGGGAGCAAAGGTGCATTTTTGCCTCAGGATAAGAAGTCTAGGACTAAGGGTAAGCCCAGTGGCCGTTTTCCTTCTTTTCACCAGAACAAGAATCAAAGATCTTCATCTTTGTCTGTCTCACATTTCTAGAAGACCAGAAAAGATATTGTATTTTCTTCAGTTTTTAAAGGATCTGGAGGACATGAGGGTGATTGTTTAAGTTTCCTTAGCAGATCAGGGAAGAGGATTCTATTCAAACATTTTCATTGTGCCGAAAAAATAGGACGTTCAGACCGATTTTGGAAATAAAGACTCTGAAAAAGTTTTTCAAGATGGAAACATCAGGTCAATTCTACCTTTATTACTTCAGTATCAGTATACATCTACAATAGACTTGAAGGATGCGTTTCTTCACTTATCCATCAATTGGGATCTGAACAGGCACTACCAGTTCACTGCCCTGCCCTTTGGGTTAGCTACTGCTCCCAGAATGTTTACAAAGGTTCTGGGTGCTCTTATTTCAGTGATTCATGCTCAAGGGGTAGCAGTGGCTCCATACATGGATGATCTCTTGGTTCAGGCGCCATCTTTACCTTAAGCAATGTCTCACACAGATAAGTTACTTTGTGTCAGGGATTTATCTCTTTTCATGCTGTACCTTTAAGAAAGTGAACTCACTAGCCCTATTTAAGGCTCCTCCCAACAGAACTCATTGCTTGGTAATTTGTTGCTCAGTGACAAGCTGCTTCTGAAGAGACCTAGCCGTTTATACAACTCTGTATTTCACTTCATTGCTCTCCAAACTCACCCTGAGTTTCTGCCTGCTTGAATCAACCTGCAGATGTTCTTTTGTGCCTGAAGATTTTCACCGTTTATTCCAGTCAGAGATTTCTCAGTCTCTCTCCTGTACTGAAGTTACTCCCTGCAGCGTGTGACGTCACGCCCGACATTCTCCCGCCGCGGTTCTCTGTCAGGCTCGCTGTGATACCGCTGGGACTGTTTGCTGTCTGGTAACAGTATTACTCTGCTCATTTGCCATCTCCTGTAATACTGGTCTGTATATATTGCATTGTATGAACTGTGTGTACTGCTGCAACTTCATTACACTCAAGCTTGCCATATTAACTGTGTAACTCTCACCTGCTGGGGATTCATATACGTTTCAGATGACAAATATGCACTAAACTATTTCTTCTACTTACTAACTTGCATACAAATAACTGTGACAAAGATTCATATTGCTACCATTTCTCATAAACGGACTTCCTAAGCATACTTCAGTCTTTATCACAATTAACCTTCATATCTGCTTGCAAATAACTGTTTGTATAACTTCAACTTTACCTGTTTCATGAGATTAACACAGCTTCTTATGCTTTCATTGAACAAGTTTGGAAATAACTAATATTCATTATCAAATTATGGTTTACATAATGCCCTCAGCTTGATTTATACATTCAGATAACAAAGTACTGTGTGATTTTTGGTGTGTTTGCTAAAGCCTGCTGCATAAACTATTTTACACTGCTTGTGTGTGTGAATTAAGGCACCTGCAGTAATTAACTCTTTCACTACTGTTGAAGTTACATTCCTCTAAGAATTACTCTCCTTTCTGCTGCTAGCAGTCATTGTTGCGTGAAGGTTCCGTTTTCACTCAGCTACCCTGCTGTAGTGACCCTCAGATCAATGAGCATATCAGGGTTCCCTTAAGTTCAATCTGTGGGAATCCGAGGTAAGGTGTGAGACTGAGTGGTCCTACATTAGCAGTAAGCTGTTGTAGTAGTGTTTTCTAAAAGAACTTAACAAATCCTAACATATTACCAAGCCTTAAAAAAGGAATACTACTAACAGCTAAAATCATGGATGTAAGTGAACTGTCCAGGAGAGTTGGTTCTCTAGCTCAGAGTATGGATCACATGATTCAAGGCTTAAGGGATATTCAATTAGAGAATCAGAATATAAATTTTTGTATTAATGATCACCTTGCTAGCAAAACTCCTAATGTTGAGTCAACCCCAGTACCCATTGTTAGTCCGCCTGAAAAGTTCTCTGGGGACAGATCTATGTTCAGGGATTTCAGGAATTCCTGCACTCTGCTTTTCACTTTGAAACCTAAGTCATACCCAACTGACAGGATTAGAGTTCTAACTGTAATTTAATTTCTCAGAGGTGAGGCCAGGTCTTGGGCCAATGCTTTTTATGAAAAAGATGATCCTATCCTAAATTCCCTAGAAGATTTTTTTTCTGCTATGTCTCTCTTATATGAAGATCACAATAAAAAAAATACTGCTGAAACTGCCATTAGATCTTTAAGGCAGGGCAAAAGAATGGTAGAAGATTACATTACTGAATTCAAAAGATGGGCTCCTGACACCCTTTGGAATATTCCTGCTCTACGCAATCAGTTCCGTTTGGGGCTCAATGATGCAGTTAAGGATGAGTTGGCAAGGGGTGTGATTCCAGAGGATTTGGATGCCTTGATGACTCTCTCTATTGGCATAGATTGTCGACTTAGGGAAAGGAAGTCAGAAAGATCTTATTCGGAGAATACCACCAGAAGGACTCCCAATTATTATCACTCAACTCCTTCCACAGTATCCACTAGATCCATAGAAGAACTCATGGATGTTGCAGTTATTAGGGGACCCTTAAGACCTGAAGAGAAAGCAAGGCGTAAGCTTCTAAACTTATGTTTATACTGTGCTGAAAAGAACCATTGAGTTAGGGACTGTCCCTCTCTGATTCGACAAAAGAAGGGTAAGACTTCATCTAATGACCATACAGTTAATTTGGTTAACAGCATAAAATCTCATCTATCTATTTATGTCTCCTTACAGTGGTCCCATCAGAAGATAAACGTTCAGGCCATAATTGACTCTGGGGCTTCTGGGAATTTTGCTGATAACACTTTTGTTGTTAATAATCACATACCACTAATAAAAAAGAGTGTTGCACTAGCTATTCGTCTGGTTGACGGTTCATTCTTTAGCTCTGGTCCCATAACTCACCACACTATCTCACTCAAAGTGGTTACCCCTTCAGGTCACACAGAGCTTATTTCGTTTGATGTCCTTCCATCTTCTGTTTATCCACTAATTCTTGGATTGAATTGGTTAATAAAACATAACCCCACTATTTCGTGGTCTACAGCATCAGTGGTTTTCGATTCAAATTATTGTAAGCAATCCTGTTTTGGGGTACACACACTTTGTCAAATCACTGAACATAAGTTACCAGAATGCTATAGTGAGTTTGCTGATGTTTTTGATAAAAAAGAGGCTGAGTCCTTACCTCCACACAGAGACTATGACTGTCCTATTGATCTTATACCTGGAAGCTCCATACCATACTGTCATATATATCCGTTGTCACAGCCAGAGTTAAATCATTTAAAAGAATATTTAGATGACAACTTGAAAAAAGGGTTTATTAGACCTTCCACCTCCTCTGCAGCTGCAGCAATGTTCTTTGTAAAAAATAAAGATGGCAGTCTTAGGCCTATCATCGATTATAGGCAGTTGAACAAATGCACAAAAAAGAACAGATACCCCCTGCCCCTCATACCTGAACTTATTGAACGTTTACAAGGTGCCACAGTTTTTACTAAACTAGACCTCAGAGGTGCCTATAATTTGATCAGGATGAGGGCAGGGGATGAATGGTTAACTGCATTCCGTACTAGATACGGTTTGTATGAATACACTGTAATGCCCTTCGGGTTGTGCAATGCCCCAGCGACATTTCAATGTTTTATAAATGATGTCTTTCATGATTTGTTAGATGTCTGTATTGTCGTATACTTGGATGACATCTTGGTTTATTCAAATTCTCTACAGGCTCACATTGTACATGTCAAACAAGTATTAACACGTTTAAGGGCACACCATCTCTATGCAAAGCTTGAAAAGTGTATTTTTAACACAAACACCATATCATTCCTTGGATATTGCATCTCACCAGCTGGAATTTCAATGGAGTCAAGCAAAGTGGACGCTATCACTAACTGGCCTATTCCACGTAATAAAAAAGATGTTCAAAGATTCCTTGGCTTTGCGAACTTTTATAGAAAGTTCATTAAAGATTTCTCTCTTATTGTCAGACCTCTCACTACGCTAACACGTAAGCAAGTTAAGTTTGTTTGGAATCAAGATGCTGATCATTCCTTTAATATTCTAAAAAGTAAATTTGTCTCAGCCCCTATTTTACAATTTCCAGATCCCACATGTCATTTTACGCTGGAAGTTGATGCTTCTGAGTTTGCTGTGGGGGCTGTTTTATCTCAAAGACATTCTGATAAAGAACCTTTGCATCCTGTCTCCTACTATTCTAGAACCATGAGTTCAGCTGAGATTAATTATGGAATTGGTGATAAGGAACTTGCAATCAAATCAGCTTTGGAGTTTTGGCGACACCTCCTGGAGGGTGCAACATATCCAATCACCATCTATACTGATCACCGTAATTTAGAATATTTAAAATCAAACAAGACCCTTACTGCTCGCCAGGTTCGATGGAGTTTGTTCTTTTCTCGTTTTGATTACGTTATAACTTATAGACCAGGATCCAAAAATATGAAAGCCGATGCTCTTTCTAGAAAAGACCCTCGTCCTACTGATGTGGTTTCTCCTTCATCTATCATACCTTCGGATAGAATTATTTGTCTAACAACTGATTTTAAAACCACTCTACAAGAACATTTAAGGTATGATTCATCTTTGGATCAATTGGATGTACTAAAACATTCGGACAACTTATACTACCATGGCACTCTATTATATATACCTCCTTCTCTCAGGAATGAGGTACTTACCTTTGCCCACGACTCCTTGTTGGCTGGTCATCCTGGAGTTCATAGAACTGCTCATTTGATTAAAAGGAATTATTGGTGGCCTAAGATGCATGATACTATTCAACAGTACATTGAATCCTGTATGGTATGTACAACTAAGAAACATCAGCATAAGAGTCCCTATGGTTACCTTCTCTCCTTACCAGTACCAGATAGACCTTGGGCAGCGATTGCTATGGATTTCATCATTGATCTACCTTCATCAGCTAATTATAACACCATATTAGTAGTAGTGGACTTATTTTCTAAAATGGCACATTTCTTACCACATAGAGGATTGCCTACAGCTTCAGAAACTGCCTCACTTTTTCTGGATCACATTGTGAAATTACATGGTCTACCTGAGTCAATTACCACAGATAGAGGTACGCAATTCACTTCAAGGTTTTGGAATCAACTGTGCTCCTCTCTCAACATTTCCAAACGTTTGAGTACCGCTTATCATCCACAAACGAATGGTCAAACTGAAAGGACAAATCAAACATTAGAGCAGTACCTTCGTTGCTACTGCACCCAACAACAAGATAACTGGCATTCTCTACTTGCTACTGCCGAATTTGCCCATAATAATGCTGTAAATTCGTCAACTAAAATGACACCATTTTACATCAACTATGGATTTCATCCTTCATATTACCCAAATCGGACCAACAATTCCAACATGCCTATAGTCAATGATCTTGTTAACACCATTGCCACTAATTTCACAACATTGAAACAAGTCTTACAAGAAGCTCAGGCTGTTCAGAAACACCATTATGATCTACGTAGATCCAAGCCCCCAGATTACAAGATTGGCGACAAAGTCTGGTTAAGCACTAAACATTTAAGGTTACAAGTTCCTTCTAAAAAAACTCGCTTCTCTATATTTAGGGCCTTATCCAATACAAAAGGTCGTCAATGTTAATGCTGTAGCACTTCAGCTACCAGATTCTCTAAAGATACATTCCACGTTTCTCTCTTGAAACCGTACAGTACAATCAGAGACAAGACTCAGAATGACACGGTGGATCCTTCAGTTATTGATGGCATGGAGTATGAGATTGAGTCTATCCTAGACTCTCGTTACCATCATAATCAACTTCAATATCTTGTCAGTTGGAAAGGGTTTGGTCCGGAGGAGGACTCTTGGGAACCTTCCACTAATGTCTCTGCTCCCCGTCTTGTCTCCTTGTTTCATCGTAGGAATCCTGATCGTCCTGGTCCTTGATCCGCGGAGCGGCTCCTTGGGGGGGGGGGGGGTGTCCTGTCAGGGATTTATCTCTTTTCATGCTGTACCTTTAAGAAAGTGAACTCACTAGCCCTATTTAAGGCTCCTCCCAACAGAACTCATTGCTTGGTAATTTGTTGCTCAGTGACAAGCTGCTTCTGAAGAGACCTAGCCGTTTATACAACTCTGTATTTCACTTCATTGCTCTCCAAACTCACCCTGAGTTTCTGCCTGCTTGAATCAACCTGCAGATGTTCTTTTGTGCCTGAAGATTTTCACAGTTTATTCCAGTCAGAGATTTCTCAGTCTCTCTCCTGTATTGAAGTTACTCCCTGCAGCGTGTGACGTCACGCCCGACATTCTCCCGCCGCGGTTCTCTGTCAGGCTCGCTGTGATACCGCTGGGACTGTTTGCTGTCTGGTAACAGTATTACTCTGCTCATTTGCCATCTCCTGTAATACTGGTCTGTATATATTGCATTGTATGAACTGTGTGTACTGCTGCAACTTCATTACACTCAAGCTTGCCATATTAACTGTGTAACTCTCACCTGCTGGGGATTCATATACGCTTCAGATGACAAATATGCACTAAACTATTTCTTCTACTTACTAACTTGCATACAAATAACTGTGACAAAGATTCATATTGCTACCATTTCTCATAAACGGACTTCCTAAGCATACTTCAGTCTTTATCACAATTAACCTTCATATCTGCTTGCAAATAACTGTTTGTATAACTTCAACTTTACCTGTTTCATGAGATTAACACAGCTTCTTATGCTTTCATTGAACAAGTTTGGAAATAACTAATATTCATTATCAAATTATGGTTTACATAATGCCCTCAGCTTGATTTATACATTCAGATAACAAAGTACTGTGTGATTTTTGGTGTGTTTGCTAAAGCCTGCTGCATAAACTATTTTACACTGCTTGTGTGTGTGAATTAAGGCACCTGCAGTAATTAACTCTTTCACTACTGTTGAAGTTACATTCCTCTAAGAATTACTCTCCTTTCTGCTGCTAGCAGTCATTGTTGCGTGAAGGTTCAGTTTTCACTCAGCTACCCTGCTGTAGTGACCCTCAGATCAATGAGCATATCAGGGTTCCCTTAAGTTCAATCTGTGGGAATCCGAGGTAAGGTGTGAGACTGAGTGGTCCTACATTAGCAGTAAGCTGTTGTAGTAGTGTTTTCTAAAAGAACTTAACAAATCCTAACACTTTGGTTTCTTTGTTTGAAGGTCAACATACCCAAAACTTCTCTCTTGGGAGTTATTATAGATTCAGTTACTATGAAGATTTTTCTTATAGATTAATGCAAGCTCCAGATTCAATTGGCTTGCCAGAAGCTTGTCTTTAAATTGCCCTTCATTAGCTCAGTGCATGGCAGTAGTTGGTCTCATGGTAGCAGTGTCAGTTGCCATGCCATTTGCAAGATTTCATTTGCGACCACTACAACTGTGCATGCTGTGTCTGTGGAATGGAGATCACTATGATCTATCCTAGATAATTCACTTAGACTCTTTCTTGGTTGATGTTTCCCCACCCGGTATCTCTGGGCATGGGGTTCCATCATCTGACCAGGACAATAATTACCACAGATGTCAATCTGTCTGCATGGGGTCTTCAGAGGGCTCAGGGTATTTGGTCACATCAAGAAGTGACATTAACAATCAACATCTTGGAAGTAAGAGAAATCTACAATGCACTACGGGCATGGCTCCTGCTTTGTTAAGCCCCATTTATCCGCTTTCAATCTGACAATATAACAATGGTAGCTTACATCAATCATTAAGGGGGTACACACAGTTCCCTAGCAATGCAGGAAGTATCTTGTATTTTTACTTAGATGGATGTACACCATTGCACAATTTCAGCCATTTACATCCCAGGAGTGGACACCTGGGTAACAAATTACTTTGGCCATCAGGCTATCCACTTAGGAGAATGGTCTCCCAATCAGGAGATCTTCAACCAGTTAATAAGTTGTTGGGTTTGTCTGTAGATAGATCTCATGGCCTCCCATCTGAATTATAAACTTCCAAGATACAGGTCGAGATCAAGGGATCCTCAGGTGAAACTGATAGATGCTTTGGCTACTCCATGGCAGCATCATCTAGTTTATTTGTTTCCATGGATTGTTCTTCTTCCCAGAGTAGTAGTGGAGAATGTTGTGATGATTCTCATAGCTAACAGCATGGCCCCACAGAACCTGGTATGCAGACCTGGTTCAGATGTCCAGAGCTCCTTTGTGGTGGCTGCCAAAGAGGCAGGGACCATTCTTTTATCAAAATCTGCAGTCTCTCAGCCTAACTGCATAGAGATTAAACGGTTGATTCTTTCTTAGAAGGGTTTCTCTGAATCTGTCATTGACACTTTGATTGAGGCTGGTAAGCCTGTGACCAGACAGATCTATCATAATGTTTAGAAAGTTTATTTGTCTTGGTGCTCTGATCGAGGTCACTCCTGGTATTCTGTGAGAATTCAAAGGGTTGTGCAGTTTTTTCAAGAGGGCATAGACAAAGGTTTGTCTGCTAGTTCTATTAAAGGTTAGTTCTATTAAAGGTCAGCTCTTTCTGTTCTGTTACACAGGAATTGATCTTGTTTAACAGATATTCAGTCCTTTGTACAGGCTTTAGCAAGAATTTGACCTGTGATAAAGCCTATTGCTCCTCCTTGGAACCTGAATTTGGTTCTTTGAGTGTTGCAACACCCTCTATTTGAACCGATGCATTCTTTAGACATCACAATGATATCTTGAACGGTATTGTTTTTGCAGGCTATATCTTCCGCCAGAGGTGTTTCAGAGTTATCTGCTCTCTCGTATAATTTGCTTTATTTGGTGTTCTATTAGGATAAGGCTGTTTTGCGTATTAGGTCCATTTAAAAAAAAAAAAAATTGGTTTCAACAGGGAAAATTAATCAAGAAATGTTTGTTCCATTGGTATGTCTTAATCGTACTTCTGCTAATTAGCATATTTTCCATCATTTGGATGTTGTTAGAGCTTTGAAATTCTATCAACAAGTGACAAAGGAATTTTGTTAGTCTTTCAGTCTGTTTGTTCTATGTTGTGGTAAATGTAAGTGCCAGAAGGCTACGGCTGTGTCTTTGGCCAATTGGTTAAGGGGTTTGATCCACAAAGTTTACTTGGAGGCAGGTCAACAACCTCCTGGCAGAATTACTGCTAATTTCACTCATCCTCTTTCTATCTCCTGGGCCTTCAAGAATGAGGCTTCTGTAGAACAAATATGCAGAGCTGCAACCTTGTCTTCATTGAATACCTTAACCAAGGTTTATAATTTTTATGTGTTTGCCATTTTGTTTTTATGTGCCAAACATGTCTTCCAGTAGATCTCTAAGGTCTGACCTGTAGGTTACAAGACTGTTGTGTGATGTTATATTTCCCTTTTAACCAGTAGTGATAGTATAAGCACAAGTGTATTCTGCTTTACTACAGTGACCTCAATTAAACAAAATGGTGATTCATTAGAAGAATATTAGCCCCTGGATTAATAGTATATTAAACAGTAAATAAATGCTAGATATAATTATACATTAGAATCAAAGATTAGCCTGACAAAAATATTAAGATGTAAGATATAAAACAGGCAATAAAGAACTGTGCAAAAAAGGCTATGTGGAATATAGGCTTTTTAAAGTAATTATCTACAGGATTTACACACTGCCTTGTTTGCACACTTTCTTTTATTGCATATTTTAGTTCTGTCTCTAATTGTCCTCAGCAGAAGAGATAAATACAAAAACAGGTTGCAGCATGGTGGTACCTAAATTGGACAAAATGAATAAAGAAAGATTATTAACCTGGGCAACCCTGCAATACATTTCAAAGATATTGTTAACATACATAGGGCTAAATTACAAGTGAGATGCTAACAATTTCGCAAGCAATTTTCATTCCCCTGATATTACAAGATTAGCGACATCACGATAGCTCTAGCACAATCACCTCTTATACTTCAATCCTTTCTGCAATCTAACAGCTGTGGTAAACTGGGTTCTGAAAATAAAAAGTTGCACAAAACAGAACAAAAATACATTACAAAGTACACTATTAACCCCTAAACTGCCACCCCCCCCACAATGCAAAGAACCTAAATAAACTAATAACCCTTAAGCTGCCACCCCCCACATTGCAGTACCCAAATAAAACAATTAACCCCTAAACCGCCAATCCCACCACAACGCAAAGTTCCTAAATTAATTATTAACCCCTAAACCCCCATCCCCTCACATTGCAGTACCTAAATAAAACTATTTACCTCTAAACCCCCATCCCCCACAATGCAAAGTACCTAAAAAAAACTATTAACCCCTAAATTGCCATCCCCACACAAAGCAAAGAACCTAAAAAAACTATTAACCCCTAAACCGACACCTCCCCATATCATAGTATCTAAATAAAATTATTAACCCCTAAACCACCATCCCCCCGAAATGCAAAGTACCTAAAAAAAATAATAACCCCTAAACTGCCATTCCCCCGCAATGCAAAGTACCTAAAAACTAATAACCCCTAAACCGTCCATCCACCCACACCGCAGTACCTAAAAAAGGTCTAATTTTCATTGAGGTGGTAATGTTTGGAATCTGGGTGTAAAACCATTTATCTCCATTAAAGTCAATGGAGAATTTGTATGTTACCACCAGTTTCCAAACTTTACCAACTCAATGGAAACTAGCCCTAAATCTATTAACCCCTATTTCGCCATCCCCCCACAACACAAAGTTATAAACTATAAACTAAAACCCCTAACCTAAAAACCCCTAACTTAACCCAAATTAAAATACCCCTAAATTAACTAAAACAAATTCCAAACTACCTAAAAAAAAAAAAAAAAAACCTTACTTGTAATATTCAATAAAAACCTAATCTTTTTTTTGTTTTTTTTGTATTTTTTAAGGGGCATTAGAATAGGATTACATTTTTTTATTTTTGGTCACTTTTTTATTTTCTGTAATGATATTTTTTTTCTGTAATGGTAGGTTATTTTTTTTCTGTAATGGTTGTTTTTTTAAAAGGTAAGATTATTATTTTTTTTTTTTTCATGTACTTTTTTTTAAGGTAGTTAGTATTTTTTTTAGTTAATTTAGGGGTATTTTTATTTGGTTAAGTTAGGCGGTGTTAGGTTAGGGGATTTAGTTAGTTTATTACTTTGCATTGTGGGGGATGGTGGTTTAGGGGTTAATAGGTTATTTAGGTACTTTGCATTGTGGGGGGATGACTGTTAGGGGTTAATCGTTGTATTTAGTGTTTGCGATGTGGGGAGAGGGCGGTTTAGGGGTTAATAGTTTATTTAGGTACTTTGCGTTGTGAGGGGATGGTGGTTTAGGGTATAATAGTTTTATATAGTGTTTTGCAATGTGGGGGGATGGTGGTTTAGGGGTTAATAGTTTTATTTAGTGCTTCCGATGTGGGGAATGGCAGTTTAGGGGTTAATAGTTTATTTAGGTGCTTTGAATTGTGGGGTTGGCGGTTTAGGAGTTTATAGTTTAGCGATTAATAGTTTATTTAGGTATTTTGCGATGTGGGGGATGGTGGATTAGAGGTTATTAGGCTAGGGGCTTATGGTAGGGTGTTTTTTTAACATTTTTTTCGTTTTCTTAAGTAGGTTGTTAGGGTTCTTTTCCACTGTTTTGTCTCCATTGATTTCTATGGGGGAACACATGCACGCACACGTGAAAACTCAGTTTAGGATTTTTGTGCTTTTCAGGTTACCACTAGCGGAAAATATGTTTTTTTTCCAACTTGTAATACCAGCGGAACCCAACAAGTGCAAAAAGCCTAACGCTAGCGATATTTTCGCTATTGCAAAAAAATAATTTACCACGGCACTTGTAATCTAGCCCACTTTCTTTAATCTAGAAATTTTGCATATAAAATACAGGAAATACTGTTGCTGACAAATTATAATATTTTACCTTGAAAAAAAATGAAGAAAAGCACATTCTGTGTTAGACCCATGATGCATAAAGTGATAGTGTTTGAAATGTTAAATATAGTCCTTTAATATGCATTATTTCTTCTGCATTTTCCTGTATGAAAGAAAAAAAAAATAAAGACAGCCTAAAATTGCTATGTATATAATATGTTTGTTTCATAAACAAGTCATGTCTCATCCTTTTATACCCAGTTGTTTATACAAAATACTCAATCCTTGGCTAGCTTTGTGTAAAACTGACAAGATATAGTTTTTCTATTATTGTGTTACTGTGCTATTTTTATCTATTAGTTTTTGTTTTTTTTAAATAAATGCAAAAGTAAAGTAAAAATTAAACATCCATAATTTAGAAACATCAGGGAATTTTAATTTTACTTTAAAATATACTACTATTATCAATTTTACTTTGTTCTCTTTGTATCTTTTGTTGAAGAGAAAACTTTAGTAAGCTTGGGAACAGCAATGCACTACTCCGAGGTAGCTGAACACATGTGAGCCAATGACAAGAGACACATATTTGAAGTCTAACAGATAGCTCACCATGCTAAGGCACTGTGGTTTAGCTCTCTAGCAACCCAAGGGTTGCAGGTTCAATCCCCGGCAAGGTCCACTCTGCCTTTCATTCTTCCGAGGTCGATTAAATGAGCAGTGCCTTTAGACCCTTACGGGTGTTTAGCCGTGCTTTACAAGTACCAAATATGTACATACAGTAGTATGTGCAGCTACTTATCGCTAGCTCGAAGGACTGGAGCATTTTTAGGCCTAGATTTAGAGTTCGGCGGTAGCCGTCAAAACCAGCGTTAGAGGCTCCTAACGCTGGTTTTGGCCGCCCGCTGGTATTTGGAGTCAGTGATTAAAGGGTCTAACGCTCACTTTACAGCCGCGACTTTTCCATACCGCAGATCCCCCTACGCCATTTGCGTAGCCTATCTTTTCAATGGGATCTTTCTAACGCTGGTATTTAGAGTCGTTTCTGCAGTGAGCGTTAGAGCTCTAACGACAAGATTCCAGCCACCTGAAAAAAGCAGGAGTTAAGAGCTTTCTGGCTAACGCCGGTTCATAAAGCTCTTAACTACTGTACCCTAAACTACACTAACACCCATAAACTACCTATGTACCCCTAAACCGAGGTCCCCCCACATCGCCGCCACTCGATTAAAATTTTTAACCCCTAATCTGCCGACCGCCACCTACGTTATACTTATGTACCCCTAATCTGCTGCCCCTAACCCCGCCGACCCCTATATTATATTTATTAACCCCTAACTTGCCCCACACAACGTCGCCGCAAGCTACTTAAAATAATTAACCCCTAATCTTCCGACCGCAAATCGCCGCCACCTACGTTATCCCTATGTACCCCTAATCTTCTGCCCCTAACATCGCCGACCCCTATGTTATATTTATTAACCCCTAATCTGCCCCCCACAACGTCGCGACACCTACCTACACTTATTAACCCCTAATCTGCCGAGCGGACCTGAGCGCTACTATAATAAAGTTATTAACCCCTAATCCGCCTCACTAACCCTATCATAAATAGTATTAACCCCTAATCTGCCCTCCCTAACATCGCCGACACCTACATTCAATTATTAACCCCTAATCTGCCGACCGGAGCTCACCGCTATTCTAATAAATGTATTAACCCCTAAAGCTAAGTCTAACCCTAACACTAACACCCCCCTAAGTTAAATATAATTTTTATCTAACGAAATAAATTAACTCTTATTAAATAAATGATTCCTATTTAAAGCTAAATACTTACCTGTAAAATAAATCCTAATATAGCTACAATATAAATTACATTTATATTATAGCTATTTTAGGATT
Source organism: Bombina bombina (assembly GCF_027579735.1). Classification (NCBI taxonomy): domain Eukaryota; kingdom Metazoa; phylum Chordata; class Amphibia; order Anura; family Bombinatoridae; genus Bombina; species Bombina bombina. The sequence goes on along the minus strand of NC_069506.1, from coordinate 248,354,936 downwards.
AATATTTATTTTACAGGTAACTTTGTATTTATTTTAACCAGGTACAATAGCTATTAAATAGTTAAGAACTATTTAATAGTTACCTAGTTAAAATAATTACAAATTTACCTGTAAAATAAATCCTAACCTAAGATATAATTAAACCTAACACTACCCTATCAATAAAATAATTAAATAAACTACCTACAATTACCTACAATTAACCTAACACTACACTATCAATAAATTAATTAAACACAATTGCTACAAATAAATACAATTAAATAAACTATCTAAAGTACAAAAAATAAAAAAGAACTAAGTTACAGAAAATAAAAAAATATTTACAAACATAAGAAAAATATTACAACAATTTTAAACTAATTACACCTACTCTAAGCCCCCTAATAAAATAACAAAGACCCCCAAAATAAAAAATTCCCTACCCTATTCTAAATTTAAAAAGTTACAAGCTCTTTTACCTTACCAGCCCTGAACAGGGCCCTTTGCGGGGCATGCCCCAAGAAGTTCAGCTCTTTTGCCTGTAAAAGAAAACATACAATACCCCCCCCCCCCAACATTACAACCCACCACCCACATACCCCTAATCTAACCCAAACCCCCCTTAAATAAACCTAACACTAAGCCCCTGATGATCTTCCTACCTTGTCTTCACCATGCCAGGTTCACCGATCCGTCCTGGCTCCAAGATCTTCATCCAACCCAAGCGGGGGTTGGCGATCCATAATCCGGTGCTCCAAAGTCTTCCTCCTATCCGGCAAGAAGAGGACATCCGGACCGGCAAACATCTTCTCCAAGCGGCATCTTCTATGTTCTTCCATCCGATGACGACCGGCTCCATCTTGAAGACCTCCAGCGCGGATCCATCCTCTTCTTCCGACGACTAGACGACGAATGACGGTTCCTTTAAGGGACGTCATCCAAGATGGCGTCCCTCGAATTCCGATTGGCTGATAGGATTCTATCAGCCAATCGGAATTAAGGTAGGAATTTTCTGATTGGCTGATGGAATCAGCCAATCAGAATCAAGTTCAATCCGATTGGCTGATCCAATCAGCCAATCAGATTGAGCTCGCATTCTATTGGCTGTTCCGATCAGCCAATACAATGCGAGCTCAATCTGATTGGCTGATTGGATCAGCCAATCGGATTGAACTTGATTCTGATTGGCTGATTCCATCAGCCAATCAGAAAATTCCTACCTTAATTCCGATTGGCTGATAGAATCCTATCAGCCAATCGGAATTCGAGGGACGCCATCTTGGATGACGTCCCTTAAAGGAACCGTCATTCGTCGTCTAGTCGTCGGAAGAAGAGGATGGATCCGCGCTGGAGGTCTTCAAGATGGAGCCGGTCGTCATCGGATGGAAGAACATAGAAGATGCCGCTTGGAGAAGATGTTTGCCGGTCCGGATGTCCTCTTCTTGCCGGATAGGAGGAAGACTTTGGAGCACCGGATTATGGATCGCCAACCCCCGCTTGGGTTGGATGAAGATCTTGGAGCCAGGACGGATCGGTGAACCTGGCATGGTGAAGACAAGGTAGGAAGATCATCAGGGGCTTAGTGTTAGGTTTATTTAAGGGGGGTTTGGGTTAGATTAGGGGTATGTGGGTGGTGGGTTGTAATGTTGGGGGGGGGGGGTATTGTATGTTTTCTTTTACAGGCAAAAGAGCTGAACTTCTTGGGGCATGCCCCGCAAAGGGCCCTGTTCAGGGCTGGTAAGGTAAAAGAGCTTGTAACTTTTTAAATTTAGAATAGGGTAGGGAATTTTTTATTTTGGGGGTCTTTGTTATTTTATTAGGGGGCTTAGAGTAGGTGTAATTAGTTTAAAATTGTTGTAATATTTTTCTTATGTTTGTAAATATTTTTTTATTTTCTGTAACTTAGTTCTTTTTTATTTTTTGTACTTTAGATAGTTTATTTAATTGTATTTATTTGTAGCAATTGTGTTTAATTAATTTATTGATAGTGTAGTGTTAGGTTAATTGTAGGTAATTGTAGGTAGTTTATTTAATTATTTTATTGATAGGGTAGTGTTAGGTTTAATTATAACTTAGGTTAGGATTTATTTTACAGGTAAATTTGTAATTATTTTAACTAGGTAACTATTAAATAGTTCTTAACTATTTAATAGCTATTGTACCTGGTTAAAATAAATACAAAGTTACCTGTAAAATAAATATTAATCCTAAAATAGCTATAATATAAATGTAATTTATATTGTAGCTATATTAGGATTTATTTTACAGGTAAGTATTTAGCTTTAAATAGGAATCATTTATTTAATAAGAGTTAATTTATTTCGTTAGATAAAAATTATATTTAACTTAGGGGGGTGTTAGTGTTAGGGTTAGACTTAGCTTTAGGGGTTAATACATTTATTAGAATAGCGGTGAGCTCCAGTCGGCAGATTAGGGGTTAATGTTTGAAGGTAGGTGTCGGCGATGTTAGGGAGGGCAGATTAGGGGTTAATACTATTTATGATAGGGTTAGTGAGGCGGATTAGGGGTTAATAACTTTATTATAGTAGCGCTCAGGTCCGGTCGGCAGATTAGGGGTTAATAAGTGTAGGTAGGTGTCGGCGACGTTGTGGGGGGCAGATTAGGGGTTAATAAATATAACATAGGGGTCGGCGATGTTAGGGCAGCAGATTAGGGGTACATAGGGATAACGTAGGTGGCGGCGGTTTACGGAGCGGCAGATTAGGGGTTAAAAGTGTAATGCAGGGGGCAGCGATAGCGGGGGGCGGCAGATTAGGGGTTAATAAGTGTAAGGCTAGGGGTGTTTAGACTCGGGGTACATGTTAGAGTGTTAGGTGCAGACGTAGGAAGTGTTTCCCCATAGGAAACAATGGGGCTGCGTTAGGAGCTGAACGCTGCTTTTTTGCAGGTGTTAGGTTTTTTTTCAGCTCAAACAGCCCCATTGTTTCCTATGGGAGAATCGTGCACGAGCACGTTTTTGAGGCCGGCCGCGTCCGTAAGCAACTCTGGTATCGAGAGTTGTATTTGCGGTAAAAATGCTCTACGCTCCTTTTTTGGAGCCTAACGCAGCATTTGTTTGAACTCTCGATACCAGAGTTAAATTTATGGTGCGGCCAGAAAAAAACCCGCGGAGCGTTAACAGCCCTTTTACCGCCAAACTCCAAATCTAGCCGTTAGTGTTTTAGCAATCACTCAATTTAAACAGAAATGTTTTGTTTACCTATCAAAACTTTATATATTTTTTTAAGTAGAAAACCTAAGGTACTGACCTAGGCCCATTTTGGTATATTTCATACCATCATTTTGCCGCCAAATGTGATTATATAGAAACAATTGTTAACTTGTTGTACGAGTGAAAGCAAACTAGTATATTTCCAACTCTGTTAAATACAATCTGATCTAAAGTTATTGACTGAGGACACCCCTAAAGTGTAACACTGTTATTTCTGTATAATGCAAATGGTACACAACAAAATCTGTCAGTAGTAAACAACACATGCATGACTAGGGGGTGTGTAACTAAGAAGCGTTCGGATTGGCGCACACAAGGGGAAGTCGCAGAGCTAAGCCGGCTACTTAGTTTGTGGATCATCAGGAGCTAAACAGCTGATCAGTGAAGAAATGGGGTGTACCCTGTGCTAATGTGAATGCCTCTTGCTCTCCTCAGTGGGTTCCCTAGTAAACGCCAAAACAGTATAATAGTAGAAAAATAGAGGGGAGTGCCAAAATAGGCTTGAGGTGGGTAATGGTAAATATGCACTTTTAATCAACACATAATATCTAATACAATAAAATACATGGATCCATGTTACCTAAAAACAATGAAGACAGTGCATCTTAATGCATATGGTAATATCACAGTGATAGCAAAAAAATGTAAAAATAATGATATACAGTTGTTAAAAAATGTTAAAAGATGATATACAGTTGTAACAAATACAGTGGTTTAAAAGAATAGGCAAATTTACATAAATGGATATCCTGGTATCTATGACGGTGGAGAAAGTCAATACCCACTCCAGGATTGACTTTCTCCACCGTCATAGATACCAGGACATCCGTTTATGTAAATTTGCCTATTCTTTTAAACCACTGTATTTGTTACAACTGTTTATCATCTTTTAACATTTTTTAACAACTGTATAGCATTATTTTTACATTTTCTTGCTATCACTGTGATATTACCATATGCATTAAGATGCACTGTCTTCATTATTGTATTAGATATTATGTGTTGATTAAAAGTGTATATTTACCATTACCCACCTCAAGCCTATTTTGGCGCTCCCCTTATTTTTCTAGGTAAACAGCTGATCCAAATGTCTTGAAAAAGTCTGCAGGAGGACAGACGAAACACGTAGACGGGATCTACAAGTTTGAGCTGTACACATATACCCTGTATGGTGGGACTCTATAACGAAAGATTGCCCTGGTTATATATACCGTATGCTCCCAGACAGTGAGCAGAGGGACAGCATAAGGAGAAACGATTGGAGCATCTAGTCTAATGAAAAACTAAACAGAGATTCCTAAATTGTTGAGCCTCTTATCACTAGCATCTAGTAAGTGCATTGTTTTTTTTTTTATGCGTGAATAAATTGAAACTACAGGTAGCCCTCACTTTATGCCGGGGTTAGGTTCCAGGAGGAATGGTTGTAAATTGAAACCGTTGTAAATTGAAACCTAGTTTATAGTGTAAGTCAATGGGACGTTAGCATGTTAGATAATATTGGTTCTGCACCTATTCTATCTATTTCAATCTGCAGTGATTAATAAGCAGTTAGACACCCTCACCTCAAGCAGTTGGACAGGAAGATAATAGGGAAGTGCCTGCTAAATTTTGCTTGATAGATCTGGTCTGATCTGTGTACACAGATCAATTTAAGGCTGTTAAGTTGCATAACTTTGCTGCAAAACAAGCGGACAGCTCCACCTACTGGCTATTTTAATTAGTGCATTGCTTTCCAAAGCATTTCAATAGCAGTCACATGACTGAAAAAAAAGGTTGTTATTCTGAAATGGCGCAAATTGAACCGGCGTAAACCGAGGGCCACCTGTACTTCACTTGAATCAAGGTGCACTCTGTGTTCTTATTTTGTAGTTTTAATTTTATCACAAAATGGGTTTCTCACTGAAATTATTTACACACACATACTGCAGTTATAAGACAAATGGTTTCAAAAGGTTCTCTTTGGTCCCCTTTGTTCAGAAATAGCAGACATGCATGGCTTTGCATTTAGTTTTTTGGCAATTAGAAGGCCACTAGTTGCAGCTGTGCACCACACTTCTTTAATTCTCGACTGTGAAGGTGATAGTTAGCTGGTAAGGGAAATAGTATAGTAATATAGGAATTACCCTCCCACCTGACACTCCCACCACCTTGATCCCTCCCAAATAACTCTCTCCCCCACTTCACACTCCTTACCACCATCTTAGGGATGGGCAGAGAGTCTGCCAGAATGCACTTTAGGGCTTTTTATTTCTTTTTTATCGACTGTGTAAGGATCTCCCCTAAACCCTCCCATCTCCCTGATCCCTCACAAACAGCTCTCTCCCCCTCCCAACTAGTGGTGGTCATCTTAGGTACTGGCAGCTGTCTGCCAGTATCCACTTTAGAGTATTTTTTTACTTTTTGCTTTGCTGTAGCATAGTGTTCCCCCCTCCCCCACCTGATTTAACTTTTTTTCTGTAGTGTAACATCCCACCCCTCCCTCTCCCTTTCAAACATTTTTTTCTTTTAGCTTAGGGTCCCCCCTCCATCCTCCTCCCACCCCTCAATCTTCTTTTTTTCCCTCCCCCCTACGCCTCTGGGCAGCCCACCCTTGCTGTTATATTATATATACATGTGTGTACATTTGTATTCATGTGTTTATAGGTGTATATATATATCTGTAAATACATATATATATATATATATATAAATATATTATATTATATAAATATATATATATATATATATATATATATATATATATTACAAATCCATATTTAGACATGTGCATGTATGTACCCTTATGGCTTATGTTACAGTCCTTTGCCTGTCCTTTTTTTCTTACACCTGAGACATCATATCTTTGAGCCATAATAACTTTTTTGTGCAATATTTTATTAAATAATTTTTATTAGATGATGTTATTATCAGTATAACTGCATTTTTTAATGTATTGTTGATGTGTTTTGTGACATTTTTTTGTTTTGCAAAACATCTAACCACAGCTCTAAGGAAGCAGTAAACATCCTAGCATAAATTGTGATTGCGCTCAGACTCATTTACTTTCAACTTGTAATACCAGCACAATTTAACCTGTGCGCAAACAAGCATGAAAAGCCAATATCGCTTGCATGCAAACGTTTGTGCTCCACTCGTAATCTGGCCATGTATAAGATTGTTAAAGGTATTCTTGCAAAACTGCTTTCATGTAGTTCTCCAGACACGTGCATGCTCCTGATCCTATCTGTTTTTTCAACAAAGGATACCAAGAAAATTAAGTAAATTTGATCATAGATTCAAATTTGAAAATTTGATTAAAAAAATGATAATTTGTCTGAATCATGAATGAGAAATCTTGGCGTTTCTGACCCTTAAACAATAAGGGAGGTGGAAATTCTTCTTACCCAATTTTAGATGGTATAAACTAGATTTTAATTAAATACATACAAATGAATAAGTTCCATGTTTTTTCATTGCTACTTAAATGTAACCCTTTAAAATCACAACAGGCTCAATAAGACAAGTGTAATCATAGACAATATAACACTGAACACAAAGAGAAATACCAGCAAATTATTTATTTTTTTGTTGACTCTGAAGAAATGGACAAATCAAAAAGACCCAGATGCTCTCTCTGAAGCAGAGATCCTGTTTAAAATGAATTTAGTATCACTTCACCTATATTTTTCACCAATTCGTTTGTGGGCATTTGCCCTGCCATTTACAGCCATAGCTGAGAAAAGTTCTTAATGGATGAAATCTCACTTATGAAACAAAGAACTTTTAAAGCGGAAAACTATTACAATTGCAATAACTTTGTAAAAACATACTAGAAAATTGCTTCATATAAATGCATGCAACTTTAAAATATTCACACAAATGTTTTTTTGAAAATCCAGTCTTGCTGGATGAAAAGGAAGGTTTTTTAGAGATATAAGAGAGGGGCTGCACATTAATCTTCTGGGGCGTTCCTTGGATCTGATTGGAATTTTGGGCCGCCAGCAGGGGGGTGTCAATCAACCCGATCGTACTCGATCGGGTTGATTTCCGGCGAAGTCTGTCCGCCTGCTCAGAGCAGGCGGACAGGTTATGGAGCAGCGGTCTTTGTGACCGCTGCTTCATAACTGCTGAAGACTCGCCAGAAACACGGGGCATCAAGCTCCATTCGGAGCTTGATAAATATGCCCCATGGAATGTCCATAAAGCTCATATGGAATGCCTATTTATTTGCTACGTCATCACCTTTAATAATAAAGAAAAAAAAAGAAAAAAAATTCTTAGTAATAACCTATATGAGCTGAAGGGGGCATACTGAGCATGTATATACAGTGTATATATATATATATATATATATATATATATATATATATATATTATACTGTAAAATAGTATATTATGTATTTTAAGTAAGTTTGTGAATTAAATAAAGTATGAGACCTTTGGCACTCAAAAATTTGTGTACATACTGTATAGGAAGGAACAAGTTAAGTTATTCTCTAATGTGATATCTGTATTATAACTCAGATATTGGGATGAACACAAATTAAGGCCTCAGTCACAATCTTTACAAGATTTGCTCCCTAAAATGGACCTCATTTATGAAGCTGCAAAAGCAGTTTCGGGCCCTAGCGTCTTAAAGGGACACTGAACCCAATTTTGTTCTTTCGTGATTCAGATAAAGCATCCAATTTTAAGCAACTTTCTAATTTACTCCTATTATTAATTTTTCTTCGTTCTCTTGCTATCTTTCTTTCAAAAAGAAGGCATCTAAGCTATTTGTTTATTAGTGGGTGAATTTATCCACCAATCAGCAAGGACAACCAAGGTTGTTCACCAAAAATGGGCCGGCATCTAAACTTACATTCCTGCATTTCAAATAAAGATACCAAGAGAATGAAGAAAAGTTGATAATAGGAGTAAATTAGAAAGTTGCTTAAAATTGCATGCTCTATGTGAATCACAAAAGAAAAAAATTGGGTTCAGTGTCCCTTTAAGACCACTGCTATTTAACCTCTCCACCACCTAAAATGTGGTAGAAAGATCGGATTGGGATAATTGACAGCCCCTGGTTGCTCGTGATTGGCCGTGCGAGAGTAGGGGACAGCCTTTACATATGAATATATTATCCAAAATGGTGTTGTTTCTATTTTAGTGTGTATTGTACATGTGTAAAATAACTGTTACATTTCAAATGCCTTGGAATACTCAGACATAAGTCAATTGGATAAGGAAAGAAAGATAAAAAGAAAAACAAAACTGTTGAAAAGCATAAAGAAAATGGATTATAATCATTTTGTACAGTATTTGTCCCAAGCATAGGGTAACCTCATAAAACATTTTCAACTCTAATAAATCCCATGATTGTGCTTGGCTCAAACTTGAAAAATACATATTGGAAGACAAATACCCACTGAAAAAATCAGAGGATAGACTGTGGTCAACCTTTAACCCCTTAATGACCGCAGCACTTTTCCATTTTCTGTCCGTTTGGGACCAAGGCTATTTTTACATTTTTGCGGTGTTTGTGTTTAGCTGTAATTTTCCTCTTACTCATTTACTGTACCCACACATATTATATACCGTTTTTCTCGCCATTAAATGGGCTTTCTAAAGATACCATTATTTTTATCATATCTTATAATTTACTCTAATTTTTTTTATAAAATATGAGGAAAAAATGGAAAAAAACACTTTTTCTAACTTTGACCCCCAAAATTTGTTACACATCTACAACCACCAAAAAAATCCCATGCTAAATAGTTTCTAAATTTTGTTCTGAGTTTAGAAATACCCAATGTTTACATGTTCTTTGCTTTTTTTGCAAGTTATAGGTCCATAAATACAAGTAGCACTTTGCTATTTCCAAACCACTTTTTTTCAAAATTAGCGCTAGTTACATTGGAACCCTGATATCTGTCAGGAATACCTGAATATCCATTGACATGTATATATTTTTTTTTAGAAGACATCCCAAAGTATTGATCTAGGCCCATTTTGGTATATTTCATGCCACCATTTCACCGCCAAATGCGATCAAATAAAAAAAATTGTTCACTTTTTCACAATTTTTTTCACAAACTTTAGGTTTCTCACTGAAATTATTTACAAACAACTTGTGCAATTATGGCATAAATGGTTGTAAATTCTTCTCTGGGATCCCCTTTGTTCATAAATAGCAGACATATATGGCTTTGGCGTTGCTTTTTGGTAATTAGAAGGCTGCTAAATGCCACTGCGCACCACACGTGTTTTATGCCCAGCAGTGAAGGGGTTAATTAGGGAGCATGTAGGGAGCTTGTATGGTTAATTTTAGCTTTAGTGTAGTGTAGTAGACAACCCCAAGTATTGATCTAGGCCCATTTTGGTATATTTCATGCCACCATTTCACCACCATATGCGATCAAATTTAAAAAAGCGTTACATTTTTCACAATTTTAGGTTTCTCACTGAAATTATTTACAAACAGCTTATGCAATTATGGCACAAATGGTTGTAAATGCTTTTCTGGGATCCCCTTTGTTCAGAAATAGCAGACATATATGACTTCGGCGTTGCTTTTTGGTAATTAGAAGGCCGCTAAATGCTGCTGCGCATCACACGTATATTATGGCTAGCAGTGAAGGGGTTAATTAGGTAGTTTGTAGGGAGCTTGCAGGGTTAATTTTAGCTTTAGTGTAGAGATCAGCCTCCCACCTGACACATCAGACCCCCTGATCCCTCCCAAACAGCTCCCTTCCCTCCCCCACCCCACAATTGTCCCCGCCATCTTAAGTACTGGCAGAAAGTCTGCCAGTACTAAAATAAAAAGGTTTTTTTAATTTGTTCTTTTTTTTTTTAGCATATTTACATATGCTGCTTTGTAGAATCCCCCCTTAGCCCCCAACCTCCCTGATCCACCCCCAAAACAGCTCTCTTACCCTCCCCCTCTGCATTATTGGGGGCCATCTTGGGTACTGGCAGCTGTCTGCCAGTACCCAGTTTAAAAAAAAAAACGTGTTTTTTTAAAACAAAAATAGAAATTCTGTAGTGTAGATTCACCCCCCCTAACAGACAAACCCCAACACCTTAATTGATTCATAAATAAAAAAACTTTTATTCCCTTTTGTATGCTTTTTTTTTTTACTTTATTCTGTAGTGTAGCGGTTCCCACCCGCTCCCTCCCCGTGCACGCGCCCGCCCCCGCCCTTCCGTGCACGCGCGCGCCAGTGCGCGCCCCCGACCGCCCACGATCCCGCCCCTCCTGCACGTCGCCAAGGCCATCGATGGCCACCACCCGCCTCCCACCAGCCTCCCACCCACCAACGCGGTAAGCCAACAATCTCCGGTGCAGAGAGGGCCACAGAGTGGCTCTCTCTGCACCGGATGGCTTAAAAATGTTATTGCAGGATGCCTCGATATCGAGGCATCACTGCAATAACCGGAAAGCAGCTGGAAGCGAGCAGGATCGCTTCCAGCTGCTTTACAGACTGAGGACGTGCAGGGTACGTTCTCAGGCATTAACTGCCTTTTTTCTGAGGACGTACCCTGCACGTCCTCAGTCATTAAGGGGTTAAAGAAACACTAAAGGGAAAATTAAACTGTTATTGTTTAGATAGAGCACACAGTTGTAAACAACTTTCCAATTCACTTCCATTA